>NW_017728931.1:44409390-44444930 GCF_001723895.1 Crocodylus porosus | reverse complement strand
TGTCATTGGTGCCCACGTGAATAAGGAGCATGGGGTAGTGGGCTGTGGGCTGGAGGAGCTGCGGGATCCTCTCCGCAACGTCTCGGATGCAGGCCCCCGGGAAGCAGCAGACTTCCTGGGCTAAGGGGTTGGGGCGGCGGATTGCCCCCTAAGTGCCCCGCAGGATGGAGTCTCCCACAACAAACACCTTACGCTTTGTCTTGGGGAGAGTGGGGTCAGTAGCTGCGGTCGAGCCTGGGTTGCCTGCAGGAGCTGGCAACTGCATGGGCTCTGCTGGGGCTGCAAGAGGTGTGAACCTGTTGCTAAGCTCCGACGGGGCAGGGGCCTTGGTGCGGCGGGCCTTGAGGCCCTTGGCCACCTTGGTCCATGCCCCTGACTGGGCAGAGCGGGAGGTCCCAGAGTCCTACTACTCATCACCGACAGCTGATAAAACATTTTATGGCTTATGATCTTATGGATACATCATTCAAAGCCCAATTTAGAATTCTTACAGATTAGAACACAAAAGTCCTTCGTGTAAGAAAGTGCTTGTCCCAGGGTGTGGCCGCAGTGCCCCCTGGTGGCCACTCAAGCCAGCTTGGTCCATTCTTTTGGAAAACTCTCCCCTTTCCTCACCTGCCATGTCTTGATGTTCTAGTCCTGAAACAAGGGAGGCTGTCCCAGGGTTTTCCAAGCCTAATCTCAACCATGGCTTGTGGGTTAATTACATCTCTCAGCATACCTGTATATGCTGGTCAGGACTCAGCATTTCTAGCCTCATCCCCTTTTTCTCTTGGCTGGTTCCCATAGCTTAGGCCCACTACACTGGACCTGGCTGCTGGGTCCCAGCATTATTCTGGCCCTCCATGGGCCTTGCCTGCCCTGCTCTGGGCATCAGTCTAACTGGCCCCACTCTGTCCTGTTCTGGGCTTGCTGCTCCCTCAGAATGCCTTGAACCTGCCCCCAGCAAGGCTCAAAGTGAATACATGCCCCTAGGGCACTAACAGGACCTCCAAAGACAGCCCCTCACATTCCCAAACCCAAGACACTGGTATGAACTATAACCAAAAAGAAAAGCCCCTGGGCTATAACACAAACTCTCCCTTCTGGGCCCACCAATGTCAACAAAAAGGAAAAAAGCACACTGCCACTTTAAAAAGGAAAACCTTTCCCCACCTCAGGGTAGGCAAACAAATCCTTAGGGCAGCTCTCACTAGGCAGTCCTAAGGCAGCTCACCTATCCTGGAAATCTTCAAAAGGAAACTGGACCGATGCCTTGCTGGGGTCACTTGACCCCAGTTGTCTTTCCTGCCTAGTGCAGGGGGCTAAACCCAGTGATGTACAAGGTCCCTTCTAGCGCTTAACAATCTGTGAATCCATGAATCCATTGAGCATTCCCTTGTAGCTTTCCCAGTTGTGGGTTCATTCCCCTGCAGCTTGCAGGGCTAGATTGCCCTGCTGTGGCTTGGGACCTGTGTTTATATGGCTCCCTGGCCCTGCCCTCTGCTAGGCACCTGCCTGCCAGAACTGCCACAGATGATTTCTGATTTGGCTGGGTGGAACAGCCACCAGAAGCCCCCTTGCTGCTGGGACCTGAGGTGTTTCCATGCAAGCCCCTGGCCCCTGATGTTACTGTCACCGCTGTGCTGGCTCTGTGGTAGTTTTTTCCACCCTTAAGTCTGCATCAGGGAACCTGTCTGGCCAGCAGGCCTCAGTTTGCTCCCCACCTCAGTAATGGAGTAGGACCCTGTTAGTAAGAGAAAAAAAATCCAATGTTTATGATACTAAAAACAATAGCTTTTTCATCTACCAAGCATGATTTAGTCAACTACTTACATTCTTTATCAGGGGAATAGTTACACAAGTCATACCTCCTCCTGCAACATTATTATATGTAGCACTTCCTTCTTGGAGCAGTAGGTCACTGTAATTCGTTGGGTCTTCCAACTGATCTCGAGATCAGAGATGTATCCTGTTGTCATAGAAGTCAACTGCAAAGTTCCTGTTGACTAAGAGTTAGGATTGCAGCCCAGAAAACTAAATCCAGATTTTAATATAGTGCTGAACATTTGTTTCATTATATTGCATGATTTGCAATAGCCTGGGTGTCTAGGGTAAATACAGCTGTACAGTCGAATCCCGTACAGTAGAAATTATACTTGCAAACATTAAGGATAACATATAAATGATCTACTGAGATAAATATTCATTCTACACATTTCTGTTTTTATTGTGCCACCTTGACATTCAAATTCTGGTTTTACCCAATTCTATTTAACTTTGTTCACAGATTGAACTACCTCATATGCTTAAAACACATAATAATCTACCAAAAATTATAAATCAACTGTTATGCTGCTAGCTTGGAGGCAAATAAAAGTTTGATTCTCTGAACTGGACTCTCAAAATAGTGTGCTGGGAACCAATCAGTTCAAAATCTGTAATCCAAATATGTAACGGTTAACAAATATCAAATCCATTAATTCTACCACATAGGTCAACCAGGGCTGTCTATTAATCAGATGACTGTTGGCTTTAGCAGTAGAGCTCGTAATGACAATAATTCAGAGAAATAAGCAAGAGCCTCAACATACTGTTACACTATCCTGCTAACATGACTACATAACTACAAGTCCCAGCTCTTATGCAAAACTTCATTAGTGCATTCAGGACTTGAGAGAGCATGGAATATGTTCTGCATTCTAAAAATATGTGAAAACCTTAGTTTTGGTTGTTTGCCAATAACATAGATAACATGGTGGGGGACTTGACCTCTATGCTACAAGAAAATTCCAGCCGTTGTATAAATTCAATCTTTTATATGCTAGAGTAAAAAGGATTCTCAGATCTTTTTTCCCTTTTTACCACTCTGTGTATGACTTCTTCTCTTGAATTCCTAAAAAAAATAATTGATTTTCCTCTTTCTAGGATCCTGCAGATGTAGAGGAGGCAGAAGCTTATCTTCAGCATAATTCAAAGACAAAATGAGCTTGGAGGAGGAGTAAACCAAGACATCCATGGAAACTGTGAGACCCAAATGGGAACTAGAATATTGGAAGGTGAGCAAGGTAGCTGTAAGTGGAATAGAGAACAGTGTTCTCAAAGGAGAGAAAGCAGAAAATGTTAAGTGTGGAAAGTGTACCAGGGCCAACTTAGCTAGATAAGATGTGAGGGCCTGCTGGGGAACTTATGCATGTCCCCTCATTTGCCCCTTTCCTCACTGGCCTCTGCAAATTCTGCCCCACATTTTCTCTTCTTAGCCTCCTGTGACTTCATTTTATCCCCTTTGTCACAATGAAAAATGCAATGGCTAACAACATTAAAGGGAAAATAAGAATGGATTCTAACTTACCTGGTAAATACATTACTGTGGCGCTCCCAGTTGGCGCTGTGAGTATAGTCCCGCCCAGTGGTTGGGGTCCCCCAACTCTCCTGACATGAATTGATGGAAAAATGTAAAGAAGGTGGAGTTTCAGTGGTGCTTCCTCCCCCTTGACCCAAAGATGGGGTACTCACGGGTTTGCTTCAGTGGTCCTTGGGGCTCTGCCTCCCCTACACCCCGTCCACTCACTAGCTGCTTGGGTCTTCATGCTCCCGCCCTTACTCAGGGATAAGGCACATGTCCCAAAAAGGGTGTCCACCCCACAACTGTGGGTACAGTGCGGGCACTGGCACTCTGCCTGGCCGCCCTGATCCCTAAGTCAACCCTGAGGTTCAAGATGCTGCCTTCAGGATCCGAGCCAATGGAGTCTGGCAATTTTCTTAGGAAGAATCGCTGCTTTGGAATGCTAATGCTTCAGGGCCAGGAACTGCCCATTACCAGCTGGATGCCAGTTACTGCACCCGCTCCTCTCCCATGGGACAATGTCAACAGGACCACTCCAGGTCTCGGCATGCCTGGCATGCTCCCAGCTGGCTTCCTCTCTCACCAGCCTTGCAGCGGGGTTTTTAAATCTCCCACAGTGGCAGCCTCAGCTGATATCATCAGCTGGCTGCCACCCAGCTTGATTGATAGCCGCTTTAAGAGCCAGCAAAATGCTGGCTCACGCAGCTCCATTTCTGCCCTGGTCTGCCTTGGAGGTAAGTTCTCTGTGGCATGGGCATTTCTGTTTCCTTCTTCAGAAGTGTCAGGGACTGTCCCCAGAGCTTCCAACCCCCACAGGTATCTCCCCACAGCCACCACAGACCTCCCCGCTTAAGCTGTGTGGCATCTTGACATTTCATTGGATTTCTGGCACCACCTAATGTTGTTTCTAGTGTGCTCACTGCACTTCCTCAACTGGCTTTTCTTGGTTGATATATCTGGAAAGGAAGTCCGCCATGAGGTTGTCTTTGCCAGGGTGGTGCACCACCATGAATTTGAAAGGTTGTAGGGCAAATGCCCAGTGGGTAATTCAGGTGTTCTCTATGTAGGCCTTCATCAACCACTGGGTGGGGCATGATCAGTGACTACCACAAACTCCTGACCCAGCAGGTAGTATCTAAAATACTTGATCACCCAGCATATTGCTAGGCACTATTTTTCTATAGTAGCATACCTGACTTGTGCTGAGTTAAGCTTATGGCTAGCAAATGAGATGGACTGTTCATTTCCCCACCGTTGTAGCAGGACAGCCCCCCAAGGTACTGCTGGATGCATCTGTCTGTAAGATAAAGAGGGCTGAGAAGTCAGGGGTATGCACTACCACATCTCTGCACATAGCTTCCTTTAGGCTCTCAAAACATTTAGCCACCTCTGGAATCCATCATGAGGCCTTTACGGCCTTTCCTCTCAGGGCATCAGTGTGGGGTGTGGCAAGCTCCACAAAGTGTGGAATGAATCACCGATAATAGTTAAATGCATACCAAAAAGGAGCACAGTTGTCATGGGTTACATGGCTCTTGAAAGTGATGTATTGCTTCAACCTCATCTTTCAGGGGTCTGATCATTCCCTGACCTATACTAAATCCCAAGCACTTGGTCTCATGCCTGGCTAGCTTGCATTTCTTGGGGTTAGCCATCATTCTGGCCGCTTTCAGCTCTCCTAGGATAGCCCTCAGGGTGTGGAGATGTTGTGCCCACTCAGTGGTGAAGATGATTATGTCATCAATGTAGGTGGCAGCACAGGCTACATGCAGGGCCAACAGGGAGTCCGTGAGCCTTTGGAAAGTGGCTGCGGCCCCATTGAGCCCAAAAGGCATCTGCAGAAACTCAAATAAGCCCCATGGTGTTCCGAAGGCCATCTTGGCACAGTCCAAAGGTCTCATCAGGATTAACCAGTATCCTTTGGCTAGGTCAGTGGTAAATATGTACCTCACTTCCCCTATCTTCTCCAGGAGGTGAGTGGTATGGGGCATAGGGAACGCATCAAAGGTTGTTAACACATTTAACTTCTGGTAGTCCATGCACAACCAGAGTGACTCATTGGGTTTGGCAACAGGCACTATGGGGCTGCACCAGAGACTTCAAGATGGACCGATGATCCCTTGTCTTTGCATCTTATCTATTTCCTGCTGTACTTCTTCTTGCAGCTGTTGGGGTATAGGTCTCCACCTCTCTCTGTCCAATGCACCAGCTAGAGTCCTAATTTCGTGCTCCACTCCTTGTGCCCACCCATGGGTCTCTCAGAAGACATCCTGGAAGGCTCTCACCATCTTGGCCAATTCCTGTCATTGCTCAGTGCTCAGGTCCTCCCCAAACTGGACTTGCATACTGGGTGTCTTGCTAGTCTTCAATTTCAGGCAAGGGAGTTCTAGCTCCTCCTCATCGTGGTGTGCCATCCACCCTTGTGGTGTCTTCCACTCCTTGAGGAGGTTGACATGGTAAATTTGATGTTCCTGTTGGTGCCTGGGTTTAAAAACCTCTTAGTCCATGGGCCCTATGTGCCTGATCATCTTGAAAGGTCCTTGCCACAAGATGAGCTGCTTGCTCATAGAGAACAGAAGCAAAACTAGTACCATTTCCGGGTAGGAATTTCCTCAGCTTTGTTCCCCAGTCATACTGGGTTTTTTGCCATTCCTGTGATATCCTCGGATTTTGGCATGCAATCTGCTGTGCTATATTTATCCGTTCTTGTAGTTCAAGCCGATATCTTTCAGCAGTGATCCCTGGTTATGCCCATCTATGAGCTGGAAGGACAAGAACTGAGTAGACTCCTGGGGTGCATTATGCAGTGTAAACAACAAAGGAGCTAGTACCTTGTCCCACTTGCATGGGTACTCCTGCGTGCATCTCTGGAGCATTCTTTTGATGGTCCCGTTAAGCCTCTCCACTAACTCATTGGTCTGCAGATGATATATGGATGTCTTTAGGTAGTTAATGCCCTGGGTGTTGCACAGGGCCTTCATTACTCCCGACATAAAATTGATTCCCTGGTCAGTGAGTATGTTGTGAGGAATCCCTACATGTGCAATCCACTTTAATAATTCTCTGCCACCCATCTTGCTGTAATCGACCTAAGTAATATCGCTTCTGGAAAGTGTGTACTTGGAGGTAAGTTCTCCATAGTGTGGGAGTCCCTGTTTCCTTCTTCGGAAGCATTGGGGACAGTCCCCAGCACTTCTGATCCCCGTGGGTATCTCCCACCACCACAGTAATGATTTAAGTAAAAATGAGAAGAAAAGTGAAATCTCATCTTGGAGACCTGTATCTGCAACTACTACCAACACTCTGGCTCTGAACTAAAAATGTGTACAAGATTAAAAATGAGTGCCCACATCTCAGACTGTGGGTGGAAAGCAGAGTAGAACAAGCAAAGTGAGGAAGAGGGAATTGTTTTCAGTAGTTTAATATTTGTTTTCAACTTCCTATAAAATGTATAGATAAGTGGTGTTGACTGGTTTGAAAACCATAATAACCTTCCTTCTTTTATCTACTTCTTATTAAAAAAATCAATATTTTCTTTAATTTGTATTTGCTTTAATGCACAAGCCTGATGTCATAAACATTTACTGTATATTCTACTATATCCTGTAATCCACAAAAATAAATATTTACACTTCAGCAACTTATTTGGTCCCTTAATATTCTAATATCTTTTTGCATGGAGGTAACAGATTTGTAACAAATGGGTTTAAAACCTTTTACCATATTTCTTCTGTTGCCAAACTCTGAAATCCTTGACCACGAGACATTTATGGGGAGAGACTGAATTAAAAACTGAGTTAGTGTCTCTGAATTTAGCCCATATTGATGTATTACAAGTTTCATTATAATGATGGAAACTTTTTGCCAGATTCTTCTATTTGGGGTTCACATTCATTTCCTTGCCTAACTAACATCTTGCTCTAATGCAACTAAATAAACATTTGGAAAGCAATTAAAAATGCAAACTCAAATTGTTTAATATGATAGAAGAATATTTATCCTGAGAAGTTATAAATAATGTACGAGCCAGAATTTTCTCTAAGAAGAATCTAATTAGGATCATGATATTAAATTGTTGATAAAAGGAAATAAACTGAGGGAAAAATATACATAGCTTCTGCCAATAGTTCAACTAAAAATTTAAAGCAACTGTTATAAGAGCAGTCATTCAACAAATTTAACAGTTAATGCTGGAATTTTTAAAGGGGCCTAAAGGAAAATATGAGACCCCCTTCAATTGACTTCCAAGACAGGTAAGTACCTAACTTACTTAGGCCCCTTTAAGAGTCCAAGGTTTAGAGACAACTCCTACCTCCCCCCACTACCTCCCCACCCCAATGTAGGAAGTTGAATTGGAGATTTAAAAAGAAATTCAAACAAAATTGCTGGAAGAAGCAAAAGGAGGAAATGCTTCTGAACCATTTAAAGCGGGGGAGAGGAGAATGTCACCAAGAGGAAATGACTGAGTGAATGGAGTCAGCCATAAACACTAACTGAGAGCCACAAACGAAAAAGCAAAAGAAACATTCTACAAAAAAAGATGGCAGTGGCATTCGCCAGGGGATGGGACCACAAGAAGACTTAAGGACACTTCCCAACCAAGACAGGTGACCTACGCAAGGAGTACCCAGGTAAGCAACAGAAGTCCAGATAGTCTTGAAAATCGGGAGGTGGTACACGCTGCAATTCAACGCCTTAAATGCCTCTATACCAATGTTTGTAGTATGGGGAATAAGCAGAAGGAACTTATATAAAAGGGTCCAAAGAGAGCCACCCACATGATCCAGGGACAGCAGGGCAGACTCTACAGAGAGGCTATGGGACCTTAACCTATTCAGCCTTCTCAAGAGAAGGCTGAGGGGGGGCTTGGTGGCCGTCTATAAATTCACTAGAGGGGGTACCAGCAGGGTTTGAGAGAGACCTTGTTCCCCTGAGCTCCCGCCAGGGTAACAAGGAATAACAGCCACAAATTGTTAGAGAGTAGGTTTAGACTAGACATCCAAAGGCACTACTTCACAGTCAGAATGGCTAGAATCTGGAACCAACTTCCAAGGGAAGTGGTGATGGTTCCTATTCTGGGGCCTTTAAGAGGAGGCTTGATGTCTACCTGGATGGGGTCATTTGAGCCCAGTTTTCTCCCCCACCCAGGGCAGGGGGTCGGACTAGAAGATCTACAAGGTCCCTTCTGACCCTACTTCTATGAATCTATGAATTTATGAAAAGGAAACAGCAAGAACAAAGACAAGACAGTGTTGTGATTCTGAGGATCACTGGAAAAGATCACTTGCACCCCCTTGTGGTAAAAAGCAAGCAAACCTTAAATAAGGATCTTTTTACACTTTACATTGTGGAGCACACAAATGTTGATCAGTGTTAGTGCTAGCACAAGTTTGGAGCAGTCACGCTGCAGGCCAGCAGAGGCCTGGAGGACTGAAAGGTAAGAATCACTCCTGCTCCCATTCTGGTCTTCTCCCCCATTCCCTGCTCCCTGGGGCTACCCCATTCCCACATGCCCCCAGGGCTTCCTCCCTAGCCCCCATTCCCACTTACTAGTGGCTGCCTGTGTCATCTGTCCCAAGGAAGCAGGCAGAGAAGGGTCAACCTCAACCCTGCCACCACTGCTATTGCCAAGATGCTGTTCTTCTCCAAGCCGAGCTTGCCCAGAGAACAGCGGTAGTGACCAGGCTGGCAGGTTAACCCTTCCCTGCCTGTTCCCCCAAGGCAGACAGTACAGGCAGCCACAAGTAAGCAGGAGGGGGGCAGTGAGCAGGGATCTGGGTGCTGGGGAGGGCCAGTGGGGCGGGGGGGGGAGAAGTGGGCCCAATCCAGGTCAGTGGGATGGGCAGGAGAGTGTTTACACTAACATGTAGCCTAGAGTCACTACACATTAGTGTAACATGAGCTGGGTAACACCAACAATAATCCTGCCAGGGAGTGGCATAATTTTGAGCCACTTAAGAAGTGCTTAAAATTTGTTTCAGTTATTAATGTGTGGACAGTTCAGGTGTTAAGAGCTCCAGGAGCTGCCCAAAATTATCATGTAACAAGCACCTAAGCATACTACAGTAGTCTATAGCACAGGTTTTCAAACTTTTTTAAGGAGTACTATTTTGGGTACTATTCTGGTGGAGTGGGGGGATGGCAGTAGCTGGACACAGAGTGGGGGGGTGCTTGCACATGGCAGTGGCAACACAAGGTGGTGGATGGCAGCACTGGCCACCATGTGCAAGCTCTCCCCCAGTGTCCAGCTAGCTGGGCAGTGCCTGTGCAGCCTGCAGACGGAAGCCGCTGCCCTCACCCCCCTACCCGGCCCTGCTCCTGGGAAGCAGCAGAGTAGGGTGGTAGTTGGTAGTAGTCTATCCCTGTCCACATATATCCTATAGCCCCTTTCTGCATACCCCCGGTTCACAACCCCTGTTGTATAGTAATACCATACCTTACAAAAGCAATACTGCTGTTTGGAGCCATTACTGTTGTTTTTTCTTTAATGGTTATTTTTCAATACATAAAAAATGACATTTGATATGTGGCCTTTGGTTTCTGATGTGACTAAAAGATATATATAAAATCAGAGCATTTTCATCTAGAAAGAAAAAAAATAACCCCAAAACTCCCTTGCAGAATCATTTTAGAAAAGGTAAAGAATGGAATCCTCATCAAGCCAAAGCAACTTTGATTTCCCAAATGATGGCCTCTGATCAAAATAAAAAATCATCAACCCTAAAGTACGTTCTCAACTATTCCCAAAAGAGTAGCTAGAAGCTAACAGGTAAAAAAAAAACCCCCCGCAAAACAACAACTTCATTCCACCAGTTCCAAAGCTTGTTCAGTTTATTTTTAAGTCTACCTTCTTGGTCACCTGAAGAGATTTTTTTAAACAAAAATCAATTTACATTTCTAAGTTTAAGATAAATCGTAGTGTGGGTCAATTATTTTGGGACCACACAAGAGTCTATCAACATCCCGCTACTATCATCCTCATCCTCATTGGCTTAGGCATCAGTAAAAATTAAAAGTGAAAAATCATCTAATTCACATATTTGCATATTGTGCTGGGGCATGTTTGGGTGGCCTTTTGTTTGCTGCCACTTTCAGCATTCAGGCTGCTAAGGTCTGGGTGCTCTGGAAAGCCAATGCTAGCAAGTGGCCATCTGGAGTCCGGGTACAGCACAGAAAAAATTACTCAGATTCATGTTCAGTAGCAAGAGTTCAGAGAAGTTTGCCATAACTCAAACAGTACACTGGCTAGTCTGTTTAGCAGTCAGCCCAACTCAGTAAAACTGCAGGGACAAGGTAGCAACACCAGGCATCAATTATGCTCCCCTAGCTCACTCTAAGAAACAATTAATGCAGTGCTCCTATTCATACCCAAATATACAAGTTTTCATGCCAATACTTATATATTTTTCTGTTTAGATATTAATTTCTACTTTCCTTTTCACCAAGCTCATAAACCTGCCATCTTCAGTTCTTGCCTTATCTCAGCACCTGCCCTCATTTTTTTTATTTTACTCTTACCATTCCCTTCTTGTACCAGCCTTTCTGCTCACTGATGAATTTTTACTATTTGCATTTCTTCTCAAGTCATCCATAGTTCAGTGAGGCCTGTTCTTACCAAGCTCCTTTTCAGTGCCTTAGCATAACTACAGCTTAACATAACTATAGTTTAGCATAACCAGAACTCCTACAGTGCTATTTCTGCTGCACCCACTCCTAATGCTGCACAAATTTTATGTTTGTTTTAATAAGTGTTGATGCTTTGGGGTATTTTTCTTGCCAAATTGGCATCTTTTTTAGTTATTCAACAAAAGTTTAATACAAGAGTTGATGAATAGCTAGAGGATAAACAGTCTCCCCTGGGTAAATTAAAACAAAGTGCCAGCTCAGTGATAGTCTTGTTTTAACAATATCAAAAAAAGAAAAAGAAACAGAAAAAATACCCATTTGAAAATACACAAAAAAGAACAGCCAGGTAAAGGAAAAGTTCATGGCATAATATTTTTTAAACAGAAAAGCTGGAATTCAAATTGTCTCAGTATGCACATTGATTTAGGTGTTCCACCTAACTTTTGAGCACCAGTCCCAGAAAAACAGTTAGCCAGGGACCTCCATGGAGATACTCCTGAGAATGCCTAAGGGTAACTTTGACACCTAGGTGATTTATAAGAGAAGAGGAACATTAGGCACGCCCACCAGATGAATCTGAAAGCTTGGACACACCCGTGGTTAGCCAATGAGAGTGCAAGAGTGTGTCTGAGCTCCTGATGCTTTTGGGAACTTAGACATCTGACTCAAGCTACTCATCAGGTATCTGTTCACATCTCTCCTGTCCACTTCTAGGGACAGTCACAGAGTGAGCTTCTGAAGACAGGTAATTTAGAACATCAAGTCTCACTTATGCAGTGATTTCTTGTTTCTCCTTTCTGCATGTTGTGACTCTGACCCTTGGGTTCAATTCCGTCACAGACTTAGGGAAAATGTCACTACTAAACTATGAATTGGTTAGACTTGGAATTGACATTGCTGCATTATCAGAAACTCAGCTGTCAGATACAGGTTCTATTCAAGAGAATGATTGTACCATATTCTGGCACAGGAAACCAACAGGAGAAAAGAGAGAGCAGGGAGTAGGCTTTGCTATTAGAAAAAGCTTACTAGCTTTCTGTTAAAGCCCCATTGCTCAACTAATAATGCCCAGAGTGCATACACAGAATGGCCTCATCATGTTCTTTAGTGTCTATGTGCCTACCATTCAAGCCAGTGACAACGACAAGAACAACTTGAAGAAGAGATTGAAAAAACTCACAGAAATTAGACCATTATAATGCTTGGCTACTTCAATGCAAGAGGTGGACGTAGATTTATGAATTGGCCTTGTATTCTGGGGAAACACAGAATTGGTCGAAAATGGCCAGCAAGTGTTAGAACTTTGTGCAAGTCAAAATCTGTGTGTTACCTATACCTACTTTGCTGGGAAAATCACGAGAAAGACATTGTGGAAACATCCAAAATCAGGAAATTAGCACCAATTAGATCTAGCACTAGCCGGGCATAACCATCTGAAAGAAATCCTGTATACAACATCTTATCACATTGCTGAATGTGACACTGACCATGACTTAGGCTGCTGCAAAGACAGACTCAATGTCAAAAAGATCCACTGAAGCAAAACTACCAGTTGCCCTCAGACAGACATCAGCCAAACTAAAGACGTAGAGGGAGCATCTACGTAAGACACTAAATACACAGTAGACTAATTCTACTGTACATTAGCGTGTCATGGCAAAAGTCATGTTAATGCACTAATCACTAATGCATAGTAAAATTAGTCTACTGTGCATTAGCATTACTGAACAACTGTGCGCCAATACTGCACGTTCAGTTAGTACCTGTTATTACAGGTACTAAATTTAATGTGCAGTAACAATGGCACAGTAATGCGCATGTAGACATGCCCAGAAAAACGCAGACTGATCAATGAAGAAGTTGTGAAATCAAGTTTACCTAACAATTCAGCCACTGAGTCTTGGGAAAGCTTAAAAATTAACATGTACAATGCTGCCACAACAGCATTTGGCAAAAAATGCAGACTGGTTTGAAGAGCACTCTGAAACCCTTCTAGCATTGCTTGAGAACAAGAGGACAGCACTAACCAACTAAAAGAAATCACCCAACATCATAACCCTACAAAATATGAGAAAGACTCAAAAAGAAAAGAAAAAGGAGGCTAAGAGGTATGCCCAAAATTTTTGCCTGAAATTCTGTGGTGATATTCAGAAAGCAGCTGATGCAGATGATAACCATGGAATATATGAAGGCATCAAATGAGCCAGTGGTCCAGTTGAGAAGAAAATAGCTCTGCTGAAAGACTTAAATGGAAATGTCATCATTACTGATAAACAAAAACAACTTGAGCATTGGATTGAACACTGTGGAATTCTACGCTCCAGTGAGACTGAAATCAAATACAAATAGCTTGAAGGAATACCACAGTTCAAAGTTATGATGGATTTAGACACCAAGCCTACAGTAGAAGATTTGCAGAAAGCCATTAAATCCATTCCTGGGAGCAAAACATCTGGCAACGACTGTTTGTCTGCTGAAATATACAAATGTGCTAACAACAAATTACTTTGAGAGCTTCATTAAGTTATACTGCTCTGTTGGAAAAAGAAAGCAGTACCACAAGATTTCAAAGATGTTCAGTTTGTACATTATATACAAAGGGGATAGCAGCAACTGTGACAACTATAGCGGTATCTCCCTGTCGAACATCATAAAAAAAATTGTCACTTGCATCATGCTTCCTAGGCTGCAATCTCAAGGAGAAAGAATCTATTCTGAAAGTCAATGTGATTTTGTAGGATCTTGTCTGCTCAACTGTGTATTTTATGGGGGAAGAGGAGGGTGAGGGAGCATGGTGCATCCCCTCTGATAATCAGCAGGCTACCTATAAGATGGCACCAGACTAGGTCCCATCAGGGTGTTTATTGTGGTTTGAGGCTGCTAAATGGCCTGGACCTCTCGGGGGGCTTAACTGGAGCTTGGCAAACTCCCAGGACCAACTAGAATCATTCCAGACTTCGGGAGAAATTAGCTTTCAAAGCACATGTTTTGATTCACTTCTGAATACATGCACCTATGTGTGGCCAATCTAGCATGCTCAAATGGAAAAATATAGCAAGATTTAGGTAAATAATGCATTTTGGGGTGCTAGCACAAAGCCAGTTTGAATTATACTTTCAGATTTAAGACATCCAAATCCCAGCTAAATCAGTTAGGGCATTTTTACATATGGAACCGCCCAGCTCTGCGACACCTACAGTTGTATAAGCAGTGAAATGCATGTCAGCACTGAGAAAATGGTGGTGGCACACTTTTGAACTAAAATACCTTGGAAGTGCTTTAGTTCAAAAGCGCAGTGCCGCCATTTTTGGCATGCTGACACAGTTTGCAGCTTATACAACTGCATGCAGTACAGTGCAGTTCACCTCAGCTCCTGCAAGGAGCAGGCTCAATCAATCAAGTCTCCTCGGAAGCAGCAGACCTCCAGCACATCACAGGACAGAAAAGTATGTGTATAAATGCCCTTATGCTCCTACTGAGACAATCTGAATATGAGACGATTTGAATATGGCCCCAGTTTTCATGATGATAAAACCTACGCCAGTGGCTATCAGGTAATCTCCCTTGTTCATGTCGTAGCATCCATATTAGAGATGGATAAACAAGGTGCAGTGTCAGTTTTGAAAAGCCTTATTTATAGTGTGGTTTGGCAAATCCAAAGCCAGAGGTATATTCAACCTCTGTGCCATTTCACCTGAATCACCTATACATGTTGAGGCTATATAAGTAGTTCCAACACTCACATCTCTACCTAAAACAAAGTTAAGGGATGACTATCTTTCTGTTGTGAAGTGAAAGATTTTTTTTCAAAGACTCATTTAACGAACACGAGGTTTTTCATGATGGAAGAACCTTCCCATTATTTTTAACTACCTCATTTAACCCATATATGAAAATATCATGGCAACCCATATTTTAAATTCCATGAACTAATGAAATTTGCTAGAAGAAGTTTCTAGCCAAATGTCCTTGAAAGCACTTTGAGGATGAAGAAAGTAGTAACCAGCTGCTGCTTCACAGATGCTGA
Organism: Crocodylus porosus; assembly: GCF_001723895.1. Classification (NCBI taxonomy): domain Eukaryota; kingdom Metazoa; phylum Chordata; order Crocodylia; family Crocodylidae; genus Crocodylus; species Crocodylus porosus. The sequence goes on along the minus strand of NW_017728931.1, from coordinate 44,429,952 downwards.
GAACACTTTGAACAAATGATACTGATTGTAATGATATGTTGCAGAAGCTATGGTAGTAGAGTACTTCTGTACAAGACAGCCTTCCTGTTAAATAAAAGGTCAAGCACAGACTCTTCCTGTTGTTCTATCTAGCATGACTGCTAAAGATTTCTAATCTCTTTAAATGGCACCAGGGTTTCTGACTAAAATCTAAAAGACATTTTTAAAAAAGCAGCTACAAAGAAACAATACTAGATTAGACTTCTGTGTTAATGGGGATGATATAATGCCTTCAGTTTCCTGGTAGGAAATATGAACTGCAATTAAACAGCATCCAACTACAGATTTTTTTTATTTTTAATTATTTCTAGCTATTTTATTTTTCTCTTCATTTCTGCTGATTAAGATAAGCTTGCAATTACATCCACAAATCTTATTTTTCAACAAAGTTCTGGCTCTGCCAGAACTGTCATTTCTGCTTAAAAACTTTTAGCTGATCAGAAAATGGGTTGGTGGCTTTTTTGCCATATTAAAAAAAAAAAAGAAAATGTTCATTTAATCAAAACCCAGCTTTTTCATTGGGGAAAAATGTTCTGCTGTAATTTTTTCTTTGACCAGCCTGACTTTAAGGCAGAAGCATGCAAGATGCCAAATACCCACATTTCCCATGTATTTCACTGGAATCAGAGAATGCTTATTACCTCTCAGAAGCATTCAACAATTTGCAAATTGAATTCTTTACAGATATAGTAAGAAAGTTCATGAGAATCACTCTTGCAGAGTGGTTTAAACTCCAGTTTCAGTGGGTGTGTCTACACGAGACACTTAACTGCACATTAGCACAGTTTACTGTGAAACAAGTATATGTGTATACCCATACACATACTTACTACACAGTAAACCTCCCTAATCCCGAGTAAATTTGCTACCTGCAAATACAAGTTCTAAAATTACTCAAGATTAGTAACAGCACAATAAAGTTCATGTAGACACCTGACTGGGAGCAAAATCTGCTCCCAGTCAGCTGTCCACCAGGGGGTGGGAGATAGCTACCTGCACCCAGGAGCTGCCTGCTGCCAGGGCAAGATCCACCACAGAAACCCAGGCAGGGACTATGTCCTTCTGCCCTGCCAGCAGGGAGCTCCAAGCCTCTTGCTCCAAGATCATGATTAGGGAGCAAGGGGTGGGAGATCCTTAGTCCTGGAGCTGGTGCTGGGAGCTCTGTGCTGGTGGGACCAGAAAAGCCTGTTCCCCACTCAGCACAGAGCACAGAGCTGGGGGCAGGGGGCACTGGGGAGCTTGTTCCCTGCTTAGCTCCACACTCACACCCCAGCCTGTTCCCCCTCCAGCTCCAGGCTCATGGAGCCGAGCAGTGAACAAGCTGCCCAGCCTCTGACTGGCATGCAGGATAGGGGCTGGGAAATGCCCTAGTCCTGGTCATGTTATGGTTTCTAACATACATGCATGTTTAACACAGAGATTCACAGTAGGACAAAAAAAAGCAGGGCAGTCCTAAGGTGAACAGGAAAAGCAAAAGCAGGTTTTGAATTTGTGGCTGTGAGTCCTGTGCTGAGAGTTAAGCTAGAGTTAGGGACTCTTCAAATTCTGTTTTTGATTTGCTTTCATGTGGGTTTGTTTTGTCATGCCCTCACTCTGCCTACTCCTCTTGAAGGTTGTATGGATGAGCTTTTTAACTCTGAATGGGACAGCTAAAACAGGTCTATTTGTTTGTGTCTTTCTGAGGAGAGGACCGTGAGGCTGGGACACTTTGGGCTTAAACTGTTGTTTAAGTTCTCTGAATAGTTAATTCTCCCTGTCAGCAAAAGGATAGAATAGGAAGGCTTAGGACAGAAGCCAGTTGTTAGGCAAAATTTTAACAGGGTAAATCCTTCTGAAAGGAGTGTAAGAAGCTTTCTTGCTATGTGCAGTTCTATATATTCTATATATTCAATACCATGGCAGCCAACAATGAAAAGCAGTTGTAACCTACAAAGGAGAATATCATGTGTTCTTCCCTGCCTAAATATAGGGCAAAATTCCTCTGTACAGAGTTGCAAATCAGCATCAGTTCTGGAAGGAAAAGTTACTGGTTTGGAAGAATAAGTACTGACACTGCAAAGCATCAGAGAAGCTGAGGAGCAGTTGGATAACCAGATTCAAAAATCATTACTCCTCCAGATTCAAGACAGAAAGAAATTATCCATCAAGTACCAGAAGGAGCAGAATAGCCACCAGACACAGAAGAACTAAGCTGCATTCTACATAACTAGAGGCAGATGAGGATGGGCAGGCCATAACCATCAAGAGGAGGACCAGGAGCAATTTCATGCATAGAAAAAAATGTGATGGAAGCTAGAGGGTGGCTGCTCATGGACGATAACCTAAAGGTTATCAAGCAAGGCCATGAAGAGATCAAGAAGATAGTCATTGATGGAAATTCTGTGCTAAGAAGAATGGAATGTTCTGCAGGGGACTGGAAGACAAGAGAGCAGTGTTGTTCTGACTTAGTGCAAATCTGGATAAGCTTTTGAAAACAGTAGGCAAGGCTCTAGTTATAGTGCATATTGGCACTAAGAACATGGTTTCATATGACAAACTTGAAATGGCCCTGAAGGTGAAAATGTCCAAGTTATCTTCTCCTATCCTATGTGAAGGAAGAAAGAAAGTTGTGAAAGTGGCTAAGTGGTGTAAGATTGTGGTTTTGTGGAACATGGAGTCATTTTCTGTGGAAAGAGGAAACAGTATGACCTCCATCTTAATAGAGAGAACCACTCTTAAGGACACTGACTAGCAGGGTCAGACTAGCAGGGAGAGTGTCTGAACACAAAAGGGGAGGATTGAAAACAGGAACAAGTGAATATTTATTTAGCACAAAATATGATGGCAAGAACAAAATAAATCAAGACACCAAGGAATATGAAGAGAATTAATTCTTTTATTGCCTGTTGCAGTAGTTCCAATCATTAGTGTATGAACAACAAAAATGTAAATAACTCATATATCAGTATAAATGCACTGTTACTAGCTATTACTCAGACTTAGTAGGAAGATTTCTATCATTGGAAAGTTAACGTCACTGGTCATAACCTCCATATGAAGAACTGAGTAAGCAAAAGGGGGAGGAGGAATGACAATCTGTCAAAAAAGCATTACCTGTCTACAAATCACTGACAGCTTGGAAGCAGATGATCAGTGTTCTTACTAATCTAAGTACAAGATCGTTGCAAACACCAGCAGTCTAATCAAACTAGAAAAGGCCTTCAGTTCTCCAGGTCATTTCATTAAATTCTCACACAAATTTTCTCAGTTACAAATATGCCAGGGTCTGAAGGGCCAGACACCATGTAAAATATTTTTAAAAATCATCCAGGATACTGGTAACGTATTACATATGAATGCTAGAGGGAAATAGGTTGACAGCATCTTGCCCTTTAAAACTATAGTATTTTAAAATACTAATTTTTCCTCAAGCCAGTTTCTTAATCAAGAAATAGATCAAGACCACAATTAAAGAATATATGGTTATACAATTTTTATATTTTATGTAACTCATTTTTACTGTGGTTATGAGCAGACCGTGGCAGATTAGTGTTCTTGTTGACTATTGATTTTATCAGTTATTGGAAAGGGTGCTTAAAAGCATCAAGCTAGAGGCCCTTGAGTACGTATTTTAAAAGTCAATGCAAACAAAGAAGAAATACCAAACCATTCAACAGCAAATGAGGAAAAACGTTAAAGGAATATGCAAGACGTTAAATCTAGTAGTCATGTCCAGATACTTAGAAGGGTTATTGAAATGTGATGATTGTTTCTTGGCTAAAGAGCAAACTACAAATTATTTCTGTTGGCACAAAATATGGCTGTCATAATTATGCATCCAGATCTTATAGAAGACCATGTTCCTGCTCCAAAATAACTTATATTCCAAAACCATTTGTGGGACAAGAACCTTACTTAATTCATAAAAACATATTATATATATAAACATACAAAAAAAAAGTTATGACAACTAAAGAGAAGATGAGACACTGATGGTGATAGCTGTAATTGAGTTACTGCCAGATCTTTTCAATGGTACTCTTGCTGTCCTCAACCTTATACCACTCTAGTATTTATTAGGGGTGTGCAAAGCTGGCCGTATTCAATTAGGATTCAGCCCAATTTGGGGGACAGTGATTCGATTAACTGATTTGGATCACTGTCCTGATCCAATTCAGCCAAATCCAAATCTGAATATTCTGAATAATCAGTAATTCAGCCATAGACACAGCTTTAAATGTTTTTTCTACATACCTCAAGGTACCAGGCATGGCTCATGAACACTGAGGTAGTGGGGCGAATGGAGCTTCCCACAGAAGCACAGGGTGGGGTGTGGTCCAAGTACTTCTGATCCACTTCTGAGTCCACCATGGAGCACACAGGGGACCCCCCCACCATGCATGTTTATGGCCGAATCGCTGATGCTCCGAATCACCATCGAATCTTCAGATTTGGATTCGGCTGAATTGAATTGGGACAGTGATCCAAATCAATTAATCTAATCACTGTCTCCAGAATCGGGCCAAATCTGAATCCAAATCAAATACAACCTGCTTCACACACCCCTACCTAGCACTGTTTTGTGTGTAATTTAAATTGTAATATGTTTTATTAAGAATACATGAACAATTGCAAAATTATTATTATTAATGACTAAGTATTCTTACATATCATAGCAACTGTAATAATTTATTAAATGTGTGCACCTCAAAGCAATCACTTTATACTACGTAAATAATGTAGATGCATGTAAGGCTTGGATTTTACAATTTGTTTATAATTCCGTAACCCTCATGTCCTACCCAACCATGCTGCTTACATTTTGCAATTATAAATGAAAAAATAAATACCCTGAAATTTCCTTGTTTGCACTTTTGTTATATTCTAATGAGAATTTTTTTTTACAGTAAAGGCTAACCATGATTTTTTTATTGCTGTGCCAGAGAGTTGGTTTTACTTCTAAGGTTTGTTTACTTCACAGAACTTTGATTATAACAACTGCAATTGAGCAAGACCCTTCCCATTGAAATCAACAGTAATTCTCATGTGCCAACAGGCACACATGCAACCTCCACAGAGTTAGTGGAAACAAGTCTAGGCTGAAAGCAACCTTAGAAATTAATGCAAAAAACAGCCTTTCCTCTCTGTCATCCTAGATCAGGCTTTGGAGTCATTCATAGTTCACGTAGGGTCTTTCAGCCTCCTTGAGGAAGGCTCCTTGAGGAAAAGGAAGCCTAAGCCACATTTTCCACTCCCACCTGAATGTCTTGCCTTGTCATACCTGCACACACAGAAGGAGAGATGAGTAACAGGCAGACTGATTCCTAGAAGGGCTCTTAAGTTCCTTTGAGTGGAACCCTTCTTGGATTTTATATGGTTTTAAGTGCTTCATGTTTTAAATGATGACAAGAAAAAGAGGGGGTGGGGTTTTCTCGGCTTGAAGTTAACATTTATTCAAGAAATTAAAGACCAAATTCTAATTTATATTTATATTATTCTGGTTACCACAGCATTCACTAGGGTCAAGCCAATTGTCAGTCTCAATGTTATGGTATATTGACTATAATAAAAATGTTTCAAATTAAATGAATGTAGGTGCATTTTGGAAAGACATTTAAAGCTGAAAATTAGGTTTTGGTTTTATACATGTACATCTGTCAAGTGTTAGGACTCTGCATAAGTAGGCAGAGCTATTCTGCTGACTCTACTTGGCTGTCACTCATCTGGGTCCTATTATTTCCAATCCAGAAGTAAGCAATTCTGATCCTTTCAGTAGAGGAGAAGGGTCTTGCAGGGAAAGCTCTAGAAATAGCCAAAGTCAGGAAGAAATTTGTGCCAAGGTTTAATTTTTACTATCATTATCCTCTCACAAAACAGGGGTGTTTGGTCCCTCTCAAGTATGTTATCACTGTTAGGTGGAGGATAGGATAGGAATGCCATGCGATTCAAGCCTCTTAACCTCTTATAATTTTCCAAACAGAGTTATTACATAGATTTTATTTTTTTAAAGGGTACCTTGGCAAGAGAGTGAAAAGAGTAAGTGGCAGGATAGCTATGGAATTTAGGTTTTGTGCATTTTTGTAAGATACTGGAAAAGTCTGCAAAATCCCATGATGCTGAATTTCTCTAGCATAGATATTTTCTTCCAGTTTGTATCACAAATATGCTGTATCTATTACTCCTGGGTTGTTTGGTTGTTGGGGTTTTTTTGAGGGGGGGAGGGGCGGACTTTGAGATGGGGTTGTTTAGTTGGGGGGAGGAGTGTTTTGTTTTGTTGGATGACATGACAATAGGACAAAAATGGCAAATATGTTATTAATAGTCCACATTATTCAGGATATAGCCTTTAGATCTTCTTTAAGCTAGATGTTGTATATCCAGAACTTCCCACTCCAACTTCAATCACAGTTGGTTTACCTTATAAAGACATCCTACTTCTGATCTTTCAAGCAGAGAACTGTCAAAATAGAAATCTAAGGCGAAAAGACCATATGTATACCTTTACAGCAACCCTATAAAGTTATAGTTTCTACATAATTTCTATCACAAGCAAAAGTGGTAACTTCTGATTATGATAAGGAAAAATGGTTAAGATTGTTGCATTTTTCTAAATCAAATATTTTCCTGCAAGTGTACCTATTTTCTTGCACTTCTTTTGTGAGAAACCAAACCTTACATGTCAAGCTGTCCCATTACAGCTTTCAACCAAGAGAAAGGCCTACACATATACCACACATGGCCCAGACATTAGTGGTTAAACAAACAATACTGCTCTGTGTTAGTTTTATCTTGGCAATCATTTTGTTTTTACAGCTTTATAAATAGGAGAGGTGACATATAGTTGAATCTGATTCATGATAAAATGCTCAAATAGCCTTGTATCTAACAGTTATTAGCAGACCCCAAACATCTTTCCCTTTTATTAAAAGTCTACTGTTTAAGGCCTTTTATCTCAGTCTCAAAAATTATGTTGCAGCAACAGTATTATCTCAATATAACATCACAGATATTCCTATCTTATAAAAGAAGGACTGCCCTGTCCTTGAGTCCATATAAAAAATTGTGACTATTTCAACCAGTACTAGTTGAATATTTAAGCTAAATTAAAAGGATTATATAACCTCTTGGTACTAACATCTAAGCGGGGGTGTAGATGACACGGGTGTTTATGTAGAGTGCCTGCAAATTTTAATGTGGCTTTTTTTTTGGTGCGGTGCATTTTTGTTTGCACAACACAGTGTTCATTTTTGCACAAATGGTGCTTTCGAGCAAGCTAAGCCTTGTGTGTCATTCCCTGCAGATTTCAGTAGTCAAATACAAGTTTACCCCTATAATGTCTTGCCTAATGTATTACAAAACGAGGCACATGTAAACCACCCAGGCTCCCCAGTCCCTGCCCTTGGACTCTCACCGGGCAGTTCTGACTCTCACTAAGGCACCCCCCCCAAAAAATTTGCCAGCCCCCTTTCACAAATCACTTGTGCTGTTGACCACAAACTGCTTTGTTGTGTCTCACAAAGCCAAGGCCAGCAGTATGGAGCTGACAGCCCAGGAGGCTGATACCTCTGAAGCCTGGACCCAACACCTGGACCCAACTGGACCCAGGAAGAACTGGAGGACTTAATCAACATTTGGTCAGTGCAAAGGATCATAGACAGGCTGGAAAGTAGGAGAAATAAGCTTGTTTATGTCAAGATCACCAAAGGCATGCAGGTGCAAGGGCACAATCTTGACTGGACCCAAGTCCAGTGCAAGATCAAGTCCCTGAGATCAGCATTTTACAAAACCAAAAATGCAAACTCTCACCCTGACAAGCTGTCTATCATTCTCTCCAAGGGTGCAGGCGGCAACTTGGGTATGGAGACTTTCAGCACCAGAGTTAGGGAGGAGGAGGAGAAGAAGGTGGCAGCAGCCCCTCCTGAGGGTGAAACCATGAGCAGACTATCTCAGCTGTATGGACACCGCTCCCTGCTCCCTGATGACATGAGTGGCAAGAAGAACTGTCAGTCACCATACACTTAGTGCTACATAGCCCCATTCCATGGACTTGCACAAATAATGAAGTAGAGGAGGTGGAGGGTCAGGAATAAACCCATGCGGCCAATATATCATCTACTGTTACCAAGACCCAAAGACATGCTGGACTTGATAAGTCTCTTGTAACGTGCCTCCTGCCACTGCCAGACAACTCCTGGGTTTATGCTTGTTGGGTTCGGCAGATGCCAGGAGGCAGGGGGAGAAATTCATATGTTGCTATAGGTGGGTCGCCATGTTCTTTTGGTACTGGTGCATGACGGGTTCAATAGCTCGTAATGTAACAGACACCAAACTAATTATTTGTGAGACACCATGCAGAATTTGAAAGATGTGGTCAAGGAGTCCCGTGTTGAATTATAGAGGTCACAGGACACTTCCGATGATGCCTTTCAGAGTGTGCAGCAGTACCTCTTAAATAAATTGGTACCACACCTGAAAGGGAAAAGTTAGTCCACTCGTCTTGCTTTTTTGCAAGACAAGCAGAGAATTACAACTGAGCTTGTTTCCCCTAACTCAGTGGGGTCACAGGAGGGCTGTATGACTGCCAGCAGGGCGCCACAGTATTTCAGGGAGACAGGGGTGATTCAAAATCATGGTAGGGTGAAGGCAAAGAAACACAAGTAACTAGTGTGTTGCAAACAAGAAAACCTCATGGTTTCCTGGCTTCCTGTGTCTCCCTCCATATCCACACTTATACTGCTTGGTTGTGAAGGTGGATTTCATTCATTGCTTGGGTTCATTTCCCTGATCATGTTTCCTGCCACTTGCTGCACAGTGCCAGGGAGGGGAGGGATTGGCAATATCTCTTCCACAGGCACCCAGTGGGGCTCCAGAGGTAAACAGGGGGGCTGCCTGGGTGGGTCGCAACACACAAATGCAGGCCTGTACACCGGCATTTTGCAAAGGCAGTGCCAACTCTGCAAAGTCACTTCTGAGGCCATACTTAGTTACTGCTTCTGATTTCATCTCCCTTAGTTGGGAGAAGGGAAGTGATGTGTCACTCCCCAGCAGACTGTCTTGCTTTTTTTGCAAGCCACCAGCCACTTTGCAAAGTCACCCACAGGGGCTCATGCCTTCCCAGGCTCTTTGCCTAGCCCTTTGCAACCCTTGCATTTTCCCTAGATGGAAAATTTGAAAATATGCTTTTTCCAAGATGTTTTTCATGCTGTTTTCCAGCCAGGTGCCAGGCACTATCTCCTTTGTTTTGGAACACCAAAACGAGGCTGTGGATGGGTGGAGGGGGTGGGGGTTAAGACCTGCTTTTCTTGTACACAAACCCAGGCACTTTGCAAACTTTTATGCCTTCTTTTTGCACTCTTTCCCAGCCCAGCATCAGAGTATCTGTTTTTCTTCCATACCAAAATAAGGCTGCCAGTGTGGGGGGTTGCCCCACTCAAGCACTATAAATTGGTGGAGCAGAGGTTGGGGAGCACATTCACTGTATCAACAAGGAGGGTGAGGGTTGACAGCACAGCGGGAGCAAAGAAGGACTCATCCCAGTCAGGAGACTTGCCACTGGGGGGCACAGCAATGCGAATCCAGGGTTCGAGAAGACTGCAGGATGATCAAGCAGGGGTGTAATGAAGCTTTGAGTGCTATTTGATGCCACACCTCTGTGACATGTAACTCGAAAGAGGATATGGCGATATGCTACACAGCACCTTTGGTAAGTGATAACTGACACTTGTCTGTGCCTGGAGGGTGTTAGGATTGTTTCTGGGGGGGGGCGTGAATACAAGCAACCACCCTGGGCACAGTGCTTCGAGGGCCCCGCAGAGATGGGCAGAGCGGACTGGGCAATTCCTCAACGCTACTGCCAGCCTCGCATCTGGACACTCACCAACTCCCCTCCCCACTGCCACTGCAACGACACGTGGGATCAGCTCTGCTCAGGGAGGGGAGGCTAATTTGCCCAAGGCCCTGCATTAGTGGTGTACTGTGGGTCTCCAGGGCATGCGGGACAAGCCTGGGGTGCTGCCACCCATGCTCCCTAGACAAGCAGCCTTCTGCGGCAGTTTAAGCAGCATAGCAAAACCCCCAGGTTTTTTTGGGGGGGTTATTTATTTTAAAATGCATTCCCTCCCCTTTCCCCAACCATTTCTGACTTTTTATCTCCCTCTGTATTCCCTATAGATAAGTATAAGTGAGCTCAGACTTAGGATAAGCTTTAAATATTTTTATTTTCATAGCAAGTTTTTAGTTTTGGATATCCACTATTTTATATTATATTATTATTAGGTTTGTATCGATTCTTACTGTTGTATATTGTATTATTATCATTTTCATATTGATTTTTGTTTCATATGGATATTGTATGGTTTAGGCCTGTGTTTGTAAGTGAACCAAAGTCATGTCAAGTTTCCATTTTATATGTCAATCCTCCATCTTGTGTCCTCTGCCTGGGCATCCCGTTTTGCAACAATGTGATTCATTGTACCCCTTCCATGTAAATTGATGCCCTGATGAATAAGAATGATTGGGAATGATTGAAATACAATGGTAGCAGGCCCCTAGTAAATGGCCTGTAATGACTGGGCCATCACCTCACATTGATTCATCCAGGAACCACGGACCTCACCCAGGAACAGAGACAAGACCAGCATTTGAAAGACAAAAGACCCTGCAAAACCAGCAACTCTCATCATTACAGACACCCAAAACTGCACATCCCTGCATGGAGCACACATGCGCAGTACGCCAGGGGCTGACCTTTGCCCCCTGTCACTAGGGTCACACAAGGTCTGCCCCTATAAAAAGGGGCGGTGAAGACAGACACAGTGGGATGCTCTCTCCATCTGGACCAGCACCATGCCACACCACCTATCCACCCAGAGGTCCTGCCGGCAACCCTCCTCTGGACAACATTTACTGGACGAGGACCCCTTTCCAGCCTGGATAGGTAGATATTACCTGCACACCTCCTTCTACAAGTTGGACTCTCTCTCTTTCTGTCTCTCTCTCTCTCCTCCTGGACTTCAGTGGACTTCAGCCCCTGCACCAAGCCTCTCTAACCCCTGCTGCCATTGTGTGTGTGTGTGTGTGTGTGTGTGTGTGTGTGTGTACACACACAAGGGAACCAATAAGACATTGTGTCACCATCTCCCCTGTTCAATAAAATTACTGTCATTTGCAACCCCAAGTTGGGTCAAGTTTTACTAAATCCCAGTCCCTTCCTTATCTTAAATTCCAGCATCATTCTCTCTCTCTCTCTCAGCTCTAGCTCCCACCCCTCTCCACTAGTTTCCCGATCTCCTCTCAATTCCTACTGCCTTTTCCCTGTCACTTTCTAATGCCTTTCTCAGCTTCATTGCCCCTGCCATTTTTCAGTCTCTCCAGCCATTTTTCCTGTGATTTTCTGCTGTCCCACTGCTTCCCACGCTTCTACTGCCTTTTCCCTGTGACTTTCCGCTGCCTTTCTCTGCTTTCCCACTTTCCCTGCCACCTTTCAGTCTCTCCTGCTGCTTTTCCTGTGATTTTCTGCTGTCCGCCTCTCTGTTTTCAGGCTTCCCCAGCACCCTCTGTAGTCATCCCCCCCTGCAGCTTCCCAGCTCCTCATGGCTGTCCTGCAGTTTTCTCCAGCAGCTGGAGCTTTTCTCCACCACCTACTGCTGCTCCCTGCAACTTCTCTAGCTGCCCTGGAGCCATCCTCTGGCTCCTCACATCCAGAGCCCCTCTTTAACACCCATACTTTCCCTTAGTCTCATTTTCTCTCTCCTCACCTACCTTTTCAGGTCCCCCATAGCTCTGGGTCCAGTCCCAGCCTCTGTGCCAGCATTGCTCCCCTGTTCTGTAGGCTTTGGGCATTGTCTTTTAATCAATTAAGATCAATTCACCTAAAGTTACCCCCAAGCCTCAGTTTTTCAGCCCAGGCCCCTCTAGTCTACTGGTTCTAATCCTGGTCCCAGTGACTTTAATTTCCAGAAACTTTCACTCCCTATACTTCTACTTTCTTACCTTAACCTTTCCCCAGTGTGACTGCTGGGCTTCAATTACCCACTCTCGAGCAGTTTTTGCTTTGCAGGTAGATGTCAAACACCAGTTGGGATCTTGTCAGTGCCGGAGTAGCTCTCTTCTCTCCATGTCCCCAACACCATTCTCGCCTGCCACGACTTGATGTTCCTTGGTGTGAGGGGTCGGTTGACAGGATACTCCGTGGCCCAGGATCTCCCAGTGGTCACTCATGGGGCTCCACCACCCCTACACCCCAGCCTCACGCCACCTTCGGTGTGTCCCTCGCCTGTTGTTCTTGTTCCCAGCTGTGGGGTGATGCCACCTGGCCTGCCTCTAAGTGACTGCAGCTCCCAGCCTTGGTGTTCACCACGCCTCCTCGCCTGCACCCCTCCCTTCAGGGGAAGGAAAATCAAAGGAAACTATAGCCTCACAGAGGCTTCCCTTCAGCCTCACTCTGCAGGCACACTCCCCTAGTTCTCTATCCCTTAGCCAGGGTTGCCTAAATGAACAAAACAACCAAAATGCTGACCGCCTGGTGTCTCCCTATCCTCTACTCTGTCTACTCCAAGCCCTCCCTGGCTCCCTTCCGGCCTGACCCATCCCTATCACCTCCAGGGTTCCTCCCTCTTGCTCGATACTCTATCTGCACCTGGCAGCGATGCCCGCCCTGATTGTACCCCCTCAGGGCTCTCCCGTGGTCTCTTCTCCTTGGTGAGACTGTCTCCATGCCCCATCATCCCGGCACTCCACCTGTGGGTCGCTTCACTCCCTGGTGTTCTTCCAGCTGCGTCCTCAGGTGCCATGCCTCCAGTTCCAGCGTTGTCCAGTGCAGTTCTCCAATTGGGAGATTTGGCCCCACTCTGTCTGCATCCCTGCCGGCTCTCCTGGCTCCGTGATTCTTGTAGCAGAAGCTCCTCTTGTTGTCGGTGATGGCTGCTGCTCCTCACCTGGGCTATCCACCCCCTCTGCTGCCGCAGCTGCCAGTTTTATCGCGGCCAGCCGGCATCCATCAGTGACATCACCTGCTGGCTGCAAGTGAACAAAAAAGTGGCTAATGAGCTGCCAGGGGGATGGGGTCCTCCCTCCACCTCGTGCACATCCTGTCACTGCAGGTGACTCCCGTTCATTACTTTGCCTCCCAGGACACCCAGGGATCCCAAATACACTAAGCACATACATACATATCACAATACCCAACTTAGGAACTCACTTGTGTATATGTGTAGGTGGGCGGTATGTGTGTAAATTAGTGAATACACACATATATACATATAAAAATATCATTGTGTGTGTGGGGGGGGTATATAAATCAGTAATCCACGTATGTGTATTGAATGTGCAGGTGTTGGTAACTGGTAACTGATTCCGTCTAAATTTGGTGTGTGTAGGGTGTATGGGCTTAAACTGGTGATAGGTGTGCATGATCCTAGACTAGTTATTTTGAACGTGTGTGTATATCTGAGTTGCTAGTGTGAGTGTATGTATATATTATATTATATATATATGGCAATGTGTACATGATATATGAATTAGTGATCTGTGTCTAACTTTTGGGGTGTATAGTGTATGTGCTTGAATTAGTAAGAGGTATGTATGTGCCTAGGCTGGTTTGAATCTGTATGTGCCTGAGCTGGTAGTGCATGTGTGTATGCACCTAATTGATTGGTGTGTTTGTATATGTGCAAATGTGTTACACCTCCTGTCTAATAGCTCAATATTGAGATCCTGAGAGTTGGCCTGACCCCACAGGGCAACAGCGGTGGAGGGAAGAGGGGGGCGAGCAGCACGGAGTGGTGGCGCCCCCTTCACAACTGCCAATGGTGCCCCCTTCACATTCATGCTGGGGTGGCCACACCACCCACCACCGTTGGTATGCCACTGCCCTGACACCCTGATAGGGTCATCTCTGGTTGGGGAGGGAATATAGTTTAGTTCAAAGTTATTGTAAAGAGGGCTGGTGGAATTTTATGGGCATGAAGGAAGGTATGTGAGGTGCACAAGAGGCATCAATACAAATTTTGATGCTCTTTTTATCTTACGTCCCTCTGGTTTTTAGATCCCCTTCCACTGCTAGCTGCAAACGGAATATATTAATAGGAGTTTGTAGTAATATTAATATTAATGATGATTTATTAACGGTCAATAATAATTCCAATGGTTCAATTCCTTATCACAACATCTCAAAACGGGTAGATCTACCTTATCACCCTGCACACATCCTGGGCCTCCACCATATATATATCTCCAATGTATGATATAGACTTATGTTATATAGACTTCTAATTACAGTTCAATTCCTTATAATGAGAAAGCAGATAAAGCAGGTAGTGAGCATAAGACAGGTAATTATGTGCCTTCCCTGTCTCTTTCCCCATGGGGGAAGACGGGGAAGAAATGCTCACCTCCTGGTTCAAGCTCCTCCTTGGGTCCCTCTATTCCCATGGAGAAGAGATATATACCATTCTGCTTTACATACTACCCTTACTGAACCTGAATTACTTCCTCCTCCTGGTTGCTGGCCACAAATACTGCTGAGGCTTCTCTTCTGTGTACTATTTAGATTGCGGAAGGTTTTTTTCGCAGGTTTTGACCTGAGCATCAGCTCAAGCATTGTAAGAGCTGTATAAGTTCTGCAGATCCATTTCATATTATTCTAGCCCTCCTCCTGGATGCTGGCCCTGTTTGTTAATGAGCGTATTATGGAATTGTAATAAGAGGATCGTTGCTGGCCACAAATGCAGAGGCTTTCTTCTTGGTTGCTGGCCAAGACCTCTAGCAAATTCCCTCTTGGGATTCGGGTAGTAGGCCCAAGCCTGCAGGCTCTTTGCCCCACTTGCCCACCTCTGCCATACACCTCTCCGTTACACACTTGTAAGTTTTGTTACTGGCCACAAAGGAAGCTGTGCTCCTGAGCTACGGCAACTGCAGTGGCAGAAGCTGAGGCTTCTTCACTGGCTTTGGCCTGAGTGCCAGCTTGATTTGCAGAAGTTCTGCAGGCCCACTTCATATAGTCTTCTCACCCTCCTCCTGATTACTGGCCATATCCCAGCAAATTCAGACTAAAGTACATGTCTTCTGAGTGGGGGAAAGCCTCTTGCTGGGAAAAACCCTCCTTGCCTTCTGCATCAGCACGAGCTGGACAAGTTCTGCAAGTGCATTTCAGTCATTGCTGCAGAGGGCTTGGGTTGCAGGTGGGGCTTTCCACTAAGAAAGCTGAGGCTTGAGTTTCTTTTCTGAATTGAAGAGGCTTTCTTCTTGGTTGCTAGCCAAGACCTCTGGGGTCTGGGTAGTAGGCCCAGACGTATGAGCTCTTCACCCCATTTGCTCATCTCTGTCTTACACCTCTCCATTGCACCCTAGTAACTTTCAAATAATTGCTGGCCACAAAGGAAGCTAAGCTTTCTTCACTGGCCTTGGCCCAAGCATCAGCTCAATTTGCACAACTTCTGCAGGCTCATTTCATAGTCTTCCTGGTTACTGCCCATATCCCAGCAAATTCAGATTGAAGTACAAGTCTTATGATACCCACCCACCACTCTGTCTCCTTGAGGTTTCTGTCTCCTTGAGTTTCTTCTCTGACTTGCGGAAGGAAGGAAGATTTTAAATAAATAAGGATAACAGAAAATACAAAGCCCCATCCCCCCACTCAACTGAGGGGGGCCCTCCCCCCTAAGCTTTGGGACCATAAAAGATTCCAAAGTTACAATGTAACAGAGATTAGCGAGGCCCAGCTCAGCCAGCCAGTTGAGTCAGACCATACATCTCCACCTGAGGGGACCCCTAGGGGACTGTGCCAGGTGGCCCACATCTGAGGGGACCCCTCCCTCCCTAAGCTGGGTCTTGCAAGAAATGCTGGCTGCACACTAGGACTGGCCAAGCATTTGACCTCCCTCCATCCAATAACAGTCCACCCTGCAACCTTCCAGTAATACCATGACTCCATAAAAGTTGCGCAGTCATCATGTCTCCAAAAAGCACCCTACCCACCCCCGCTTTGGACATGCATGCCATATAGACCAAAAATAAAACAGGAAGGGCCATAACCAGGCTGACTGCCTGCCTGCCTACCTCTCTCTCACCCTCCCACCATGCAGCCCTCCATCCATCCATATCATATCAAGGGATTACTCAAGGGACCTTGGCAGCATATTGTAAATTGATGTTTTATCCTATTGTATTGTGTTTGCTGCCAATGGCTGTACTGTAAAAAAATGTATTCGCCAGTTGACTACCAACGACATTGAGTAAAACAATAATGTCTATACTGTTTTAGCTTTATTGTGATTTTTCAATTGAATTAATTGTTATTCAATTTATTGTGAAAAAAATAAAGATTAGGAACAAAAAATTCTGATTCGTACTTGCTCCTGCTTGATTTCAGGGCATGAACCTGGGAGCAGGGGTGTGGTTTGCAGCTGGTCAGGGCAGGAGTGCAGTAGCTTTACAGGCTGGACACAAAGCTGGTCAGGGCCCATATTTCAGATTGGTTGGCCTCCCCTCCAGGCACCTCAATAGTATGTCTGGGTATAGCCATCTGCTGTGTAACACTTGTGGCCTCTCTATAGGGAACACAGTGCTTTTTGAAACCCTGGCCTTGCCTAATTAGCAGTTCCCTGCTTAGCTAAGACCCATCTGATGAGGACATGCCAATACCTAGTGTAGGACAAGGAGGAATTACAAATTTCTTGAATTAAGATGAAAAGAAGTTCTCCCACAATTATGCTTTCTTTGAATACACTTGATTCTGTAAAAGCCTAGAGGTAGCTGAAGAGATTACCCTGGGCTGCCTTGAGAGAGTGCTGCACCTCATTTCCCTCTCACCTTCTTCCTGTCCTTTGAGAAGGGCTGAGAATATGGCAAGGGAGGACAAAGCAATCCTGAACAAAATCTGATGAACTTTCTCCAAGGGGGGAGTGGGTGGTCCGTGGCCCATGGTGCGGGAGGGCACTCTGCAAACCCAACTCCAAAAGGTGCTGCGTGAAGGATTTTGTAAAGAAAACATGGCATGGCAAACAAAAAATTGAAAAGAAAATCATTTTTGCATCGCACCACCCATAACAGTACACCCTGCAAAGAAAAAACTCAGAAAAAAATCTGTTTTGGAGCTATGACAGAAGGCGTTAACCCCAACCCTGCACTTCCCTTGATGACCATGCATATAAAATCCTGAGAGTTGGCCTGACCCCACAGGGCAACAGCAGTGGAGGGAAGAGGGGGGTGAGCAGCACGGAGTGGTGCATTATAATGCATTAAAGACTTACTAAAGTCTTTAAAGATTTGCTAAAGGCTGAAAGTCCTGGAAGGTCCATGCGTGGTGAAGCTTTGTAGATTGCCTGCTTGCCGCTGGGGGTGGGTTGGGTTATTTAGTCTTTTTTTTTGTTTTTTTTTGTTTTTTTGGTTTTTTTTACAAGAAATGCTGGCTGCACCACACCCTAGGTAACACTTAAGAAGAATTTGACCTCCCTCCAATAACAGTCCACCCTGCAACTTTTTACAACTCTTTCCAGTAATGCCATGACTCCATAAACCCTACCCCCAAGCACAGCATCCCCATGCTGAGGCAGACTCAGTCTCCAAAAACCAACCCAACCACTCACCCCAAATAAAACATGATACAGATATAGAGCAAAAATAAAATAATTTACTGAAAATGCTACAGCTTAACAATAACTATATACAACTTAACAATGTAAAATATATACAAAATGTAAACAAAAAAAAAGCAAATCTGAAGCTATTTCATGCTATTCTCCTCTTCCAGGGGCCTGGAGGCTGGTTGTTGCCCCCAGCAAATTCCACCCATGAAAGTTTTCTGCAAGGAGGGGAAAAAAAGACGAGGAAGTTCTTTTCCAGTGGGGTTCCACAGGGCTTGGGCCTCAGGCCTGCACTGTTCAACATCTTCATCAGCGACTTGGATGAGGGGCCAAAAAGCATCCTGTTCAGATTCACAGATGGCACTAAGATGTGGGGTGAAGTAGGCATGCTAGAAGGGAGGAATAGGCTGCAGACAGGTTATAGGGGTGGGCAGATGAGAACAGGATGGGTTTCAACACTGACAAGTGCAGGGTACTGCACCTCAGGGAGAAGAACCAGCAGCATACCTACAGGCTGGGGAACTCCCTTCTAGTCAATACAGAGGCAGAAAAGGATCTTGGAGTCATTATTGATGCCAAAATGAATATGGGCTGACAGTGTGGGGACGCAGTCAGGAAAGTGAACCGTACCTTGTCATGCATCCACGGATGCATCTCAAGCAGGTCCAAAGAGGTGTTCCTCCCCCTGTATGCAACACTGGACAGGCTGCAGTTGGAGTACTGTGCCCAGTTCTAGGCACCCCACTTCAGGAGGAATGTGGACAACATGGGGAGGGTCCAGAGGAGGGCCACTCGCATGATCAGGGGGCAGCAGGGCAGGCCCTATGAGGAGGGGCTACAGGACCTAAACCTGTTGAGCCTACACAAGAGAAGGCTGAGGGGGGGATCTAGTGGCCATTTACAAACTAGTCAGAGGGGACCAGCAGGCACTGGGGGAGTCCCTGTTCCCCTGAACACTACCAGGAGCGACTAGAAATAATGGTCACAAGCTGGCAAAGGGTAGATTCAGACTAGACATCAGGAGGCTCTACTTCACTGTCAAGGCGGCTAGGATCTGAAACCAACTTCCAAGACAAATGGTGCTGGGTCCTACCCTGGGGGTCTTTAAGGAGGAGGCTAGATGAACACCTTGCCAGGGTCGTTTGACCCCAGTACTCCTTCCTACCATGGCAGGGGACTGGACTTGATGATCTGCTCAGGTCCCTTCTGACTCTACCCTACCAACTATGAAGAGGAGGGGGGGTTGACGCATAGTCAAAAAATCAGACCTTTGCCCCACCTTCACCTCCCCACACACACACAAGGTCAGTGACACATATTACCTAACTATCACCTGGGATTCTGCATATTCTGGGCATTGGGTCTGGCAGGCAGCATCCTGCCCCTGGACTATTTTTTTTGTCATAGCTCTGAAATGGAATGTGATGAAGTTCAGACGGTTTACGATATTGAAGGAAGTCATGTAACCACTCACTACAAAGTTCTAAACTACTTGCAAAAAACTTACCATTATGGTGATGCTGCATCTGTCATCAGGAGCTATGTCCACTGAAGTGGCAGCACATGACAGGGGGTATGGGAGGCACAGGTGGAAGGTATATGGTGGGGGGAAGACAGGAGGGTACATGGGCGGGCAGGAGGACTTATGCTATAGGTGGCAGGGGGGCAGGAGAATTAAGAGGGGGTAGAAAATTAAGGTGTCGTGGAGCACTCCCGTGCCCCACTCCTAAGGAGGCTCAACCCCAGGAGGGGGAGAGGTGTACCAGGACACTAGGGTGCCTGCTACTGACATTAGGAATAAGGGCTGCTGAAGCTCCCTGAGACAGCACAGGTGTTGGTTGCTGGAGCAGCCAGGATGGTCATATGACCAGAAGGGGGCAGGGCCAGGCCTTTATAAACAGCGCAGGCCAAAGCCTAGCAGCAGTTACCTTCTGGCAGCCTAAGAGGCAAAAAACCTGCTACAGAGCAGAGCAAGGCAGAGCTGCCTGAACATTTGAGCGCCTATGTGTGGAAACGAGATGGAGAGGCCTCTGTTACGAAGGCTTGAAGGAGAGCCAGGGTGGCACAGAATGTTATGGCCAGTAGGCTTATTTTGAGTTAGAGCCGGTTGGCTGATAGCTTTGAGTTGCTGTTGGGCTGTTTGTATAAAACCGGAGGACCGGGAGAGGCTGTAGGGGATGGAGGAGGCCTCATTAGGAGCTCCCCAGTAGAGTGGGGGGGGTCCTGGGTGCCCTGGGAGGGCACAGCGATTCGTGCCGGAGCTGGCACTGCAGGTGAGCACCAGAGAGAGGCGCGACGTTGTGGGGTGTCGTGACCCTGGCCCCGTGGGGGGGCGGTATTCTGCACAGTGGGGCGTAGGCCCCAGAGAGGGCGAGGGGCGCAAGAAGTGTGACACGGGGCCCAGAGTGGGCAGGCACATGGGAATAGGAAGCCCCAGGGAGGGCAGATTAGAATAGGAGGCTACAGGGTGAGCGATTGGCACCCTACCGGTGCAAAGTCCCAGAGAAGGGCGAGCGCATGATTAAAGTCCCAGAGAGGGGCAGGTGCACAAGAACAAGCCTGGAGAGGGGCGGACATGCGGATAGGGACCCGACAGAGACGAGGCATGTACAGAATAGAAGACCAACTGGCGGCTACAGGAATGGTGCTTCAAGGAGGGCTTTGGCTTCCTCAGCCACGACTGGCACATCACGATGAGAGACATGCTGGGGTGGGATGGGCTCCACCTTTCCCCTAAAGGTGTGTTCTCTTCTAGGTTGGTGGACCTCCTCCGGCAGGCTTTAAACTAGGCTTGTTGGGGGAAGGGGAAGATGAGGCCAGAGGAAATATCAGACTGCCAGACCAACAGCACCCACAACTACAGCCCAGCCCAGCCCGACGAGCGAAGCAATCAAACAGGTAAGAGAGAGGGGCCAGGGTAACGTTGGGACTAGGGGGTCAGTACACACACCCACAGGAGGCC
>NW_017728931.1:44392718-44409379 GCF_001723895.1 Crocodylus porosus | reverse complement strand
ACCCTACAAACTATGAAACTATGAAACTATGAGGCTGAGCACACGGTTAGAAGCCGGAGAGGGCTGAGAGTGTGGTTAGAAGCTGGAGAGGGCTGAGCACGCAGGCAGGAGCCCGGACAGGGCCAAGCGTGAGAGTAAGAGCCCAGACAGGGCTGTGCGTACATTTGACAGGCCCGGAGAGGGCGCGTATACAATAAGGGTGTGAGAGGCGAGTATACTGGACAGGCCCCAGGAGAGGGGTGCTTATATTGGAAAGACCCCAGAGAGGGCAAGAGTGTGAACAGAAGCCTGGGAGGGGTGAGTATATCGGGCGCACATACTGAGGGACCCCAGAGAAAGGGGGTGCGCATATTGAGAGACCCCAGAAAGGGGCGCACATACAGACACGAGAACGTCCAGTACACCAGCAAGGCTTGGGGCGTGCTAAAAGGGAGGTCGGAGGCACACGTGGCCCATAGGGTTGGGGTGCACCAGATCACTGTACAGAGTAGGGGCTAGGACAAACTTGGCACCGTGTCCAAGCGGATGATAAGGTTGCCTCCCATTAGTAATATTCCAGCAAGACGTGGTGGGCGAGAGAGAGGGTGCGTTTGAGACCCAACTTGGCACGGTAGGGCACCAGGGGAGATCACAGCCGCTCCTGGGCCCAGCCCCGTGACATAAGGGATTATTGGCCTCCCCGATTTTAAAATAATAATTAGTCTGAGCAGACCCATCTCGACCTGAACTGCTTGCTGTGAGGGAGGAGGGACGAGTGAGGAGTGGAGCAGTGTAACTGGAGAGTTCCGCAAATTAACACATCTTTGAGTAGTGTTAGTTTAAGGTGCTAAATGGACTATAGAGTGGCAGGAAATCCCGAGTCATGCAAACAGAAATGCAGTTGCATTGACGTAAATGGGAAATATCATTTCATCTACACGCGGATAAAAAGGCTAGCATTACTACATTTAGAGATAGGGCTTTGTAACACCTTATATTGTAAGCCACACAAATGTTGTTGAGTGTTAGTGCTGGCTTGTGTTTGCAGCAAACACTTCAGGCCAGCAGGGGCCTGGAAGACTGAAAAGTAAAAATTCTCTTCCCTCTTCCCATCCTATTCTGGGCTTACTCCCTGCCCCCTTAGTTCTTTCTATGCCCCTACCCCCTTTCCTCACTTTCTTGTAGTGGCCTTCACTGTCTGTTCCAGAGGAGCAGGGAAGGAAAGATTAACCTGCCTCCTAGCTCTGCTGCCACTACTAGTGTTGCCAACCCCGCAGGATTGCCCCAGAGTCTCCATAAATTAGACATAAACCTCCAGGAGACTGCCGAGAGTCACCTGGGAGATAAATGATAGGGCATTCATTAAAATAAATATTAAATGTTGAAACCAGTGTATACAGTAATCCAGTAAGTTTTTAAAATGTAATAGTAATAGTAATGTTCATTTGCCTTCCTGATGTAATGACTCATTAATATCATTATATCATGTAATAAAACCTCCCAGAATAGATTCAAACAAAGTTGACAACTGTAGCAGCTACCCAGGCTGCTACTTTTCTCTGGGCTGAACCTAACCCAGAGAGCAGCAGTGGCAGTAGCTGTGGCAGGTAGGCAGACAAGTCAACCTTTCCCTGCCTACTCCTCTTGGACAGACAACATGGAGAGCCACAAGTAAGTGCATGGGGGGCAGGGAGCAGCAGTCTCAATCTGAGCCAGCAGGGGAGTGGGGCTAGGGAGGGTATTTACACCAAGGTATAGTGTAACATGAGCTGGGTAACATGAATCAAAGATAATCCTGCCCTGGAGTGGCATAACTTTGAAACACCTAATGAGTGCTCAAAACTAGTTCCAGGTGTTAATCATAATAATCCAAGCATTATGAGCTCCAGGAGCCACCCAAAATTACCACGTAACAAAGTCCTTATATATCTCATGGGAAAGCTTTGATTCCTTACTTCCAGGGATTAAAAAAAGAACAATAAGAGCACTGTTCTTCTCTGCCTACTCAGATACTCTATACATATACAATAAATGGTAAAGGGTCTTAGGAGTAGTTTTAAAAACTTTTTTTTCCCACTTTTCCAATATAGCAAATTCAGTCTACAGCACATCAACATTATCAAAGTAAAATGTGAAATTCCATCTCTAAATAGTAGCATTTTCATTTATAGATAAAATAAACATTAAAAAGCCTAGTTTTTTTTTTAGAGAACATGCTTTATCAACTCTTCATTATTTTATTCCCCTTTCAAAAGATATTGAAATACAGATTTAAAATTGAAGAGCTCTCTAATTTTATTTAGAATTTGAGTGTTTGAAGTTGTAATAACTCCTCTGTGTACAAGTGGTCCATGGGCCCAGCTGTCATTCACCTCAACTCACTCCCCTTACATCTCTGACAAGAAAATAACAAACAAAAGTTACTTAAAGATCACTTTCTTTTTCTGCCTGCTCCTGAGTGGCTTTCTGCTTAGGATCAGTTCTGCCCTCATCTAGACTTGTGCAGTTCCCTTGTATTTAACTGGGCATAAAATATGTTTGACTTCAGACTTCAACATTTTCTGATCCATTTTAGGGGCCTCATGAATGTTGACTCTGCCTGGTTTGCACATGGAAAAACGTGACAAAAATATGAGCCAGTAATTTGGAGAACAAAGAGTTAATGTCAAGGGTTGAGAGAGAAAATGGGCTAGTGACAGTCTCTATATTCAGAGAAAAAATAGCTGCACTGTAAAAAACTGAGGAAGATGGAATCTGTTAACAGAGGGGTGTCCAACTTGAGTGCGGGCAGGAGCCACACTTGGTACCTGTGTGCACCAGCCAGATTTCCCACCAACACCCCCTTGTCAGTGAGCCCTCACTGCTCCGGCTAGGGAGCAGAGAGGCGGGGCCAACCCTGCTTTGCTCTAGCATACAGAACAGCCTAGGCCTGCAAAGCATGCTTGGGGACTCTGATTTAACTTGAACCAGGAAGGGGTCTAGGATAGAAGTTCCATAAACTAGTTTTACCTAAACTAGTTAAGTCTGATAATACATTTAACCAGGTTTATCTTAAACCAGTTTCAGCCATTTTGAAACTGGTTTATGTGCACTGAACATCTGTTATGTTACAGGTTTAAACCAGTTTCTGATCACTTAAACCAGTTTATGTGCAACTCCTGTCCCTAGCTAGACAGCAGCATCTACTGCAGCCATTCAGTATTCCCTCTTCTTCATCTCATGCAGAGCTCTGAAGGCAGAAAAAGAAGATATATCCTAAACCCCTGCCAAAACTGTAGTAAAGAACAATTGGTCTACTAAAAGATATCACATTTACCCAAAGTATGTTGTGTGCCACGAGGTCCAATTGCACTTTGCTGTCCACACTGGGTGCAACTACAAATGCATTTACTGCATAGTAACTTACTGTGCAGTAAGTGGTTTTCAGGCTGGCATCTACACATGCAGCCATTAAAGCTCAGTAATACTGTGTGTGGACTAACTTAGGACTAAAGTTATTCCTAATTCAGTCCACACACACAGTGTTACTGTGCAGTAAGGTGTCTATGTGTGCATTAATGCTCAGTAACTAATCAGGCATAAATTTGATACCTGCATGATCTGTAAAATATAGCTTTCCCAAACCAAATGTCAGACCTGGAATCTACCTTGATTTTTCTATTTTTACATAAGCCAGCAAACAAACTCACTGGTCTGCTTCCATCAGCATTAGGTATGCATTTAATGTTCAAACAAACACAAGCTCTATCAACACAGACAGAAGGGGCCAGGCACCAGGACCTAATTTAAGGTCTATACGTCTGCCTATATGCCAGCTATGCTTAATTGAGTAGCTGAGTCTCTTACCCAGCTGATGTGGTAAGTCCCCTTCCAGATCCTTTTCCTGATCTACCATTTCCCTGCAGGCCTGCCATCAATTGAGCTGCAGGTTGTTTTGTAACTCACTACTTGGAAAGCAGTTTGACTTACAGGTGGGATCACAAATAATTTCCTTAAAGGGGCCATTCAAACCCATATCATGGTCCCTGCAATTCAGATTTAAGACACCATGTCGTGAAGCTCAAACCGTTGTTGAAGATATCTGCTTAAGGGTTAAGAAAATAAAGACTCCTTGAAATTTCCCAATCAACACCTTTCACCAGCAGTAAATTCATACTTTGGAAAAATGAAGCATAAAAGGGCAATTCAAATCTCTGGCTGTAATATATTCATTCAAATGCAATGTCTGGGAAAACTATGATTTTTCCCTCAGGCTGTAATTCTTGATGTCATTAAGTTTTTGTGACTCACACAATCAACATATTGTACCAATAATGTACTCAAAATGCAAATTGCTAATGACTTCTCTTAAGCCCATATAAATCTGGGAAATGTGTCCATTTCTATGTAGCGTATCCATAAGTATCAAACTTCTTGGCACAAATGTCTAAAAATGGAAGCTAGCATTTTATTTCATGCCTCAAGCTGTTGCTATGCTGGATGGACATAATGTAACATTCAGGGAATGATAAGATAACACTCTGGCATATGGTATAATATAATTTTTATCAAACTGCACAAAGTGAACTCTAAGAGTATGCAGCTTATGTTTATGTACCTGAATATGGATCAATAGAACAGTTTTTGAAAATCTTTCCATTATCTATAACTTTCTTCAGTGTATCTCAATTAAAAAATGCAAACTTATGTTTATATGATTATAAAAGTGACCTTGCTAATGAAAGGATGGGTTAAAAATATCTAATTTGCACTGTTTTCAGTTTCTCGGCTTCAGCAGTTAAACCCAAATTGCTGTATGAAAGCAAAACATTAGCACAGCAATGTCATATCAGTGGATAAATAAGAATTATATAAGATATGTATGCACTTTATTCCAATATTTTGGAAGTTAAATCTTCCTTGCAGAGACCAAAAGTAGTTAATTTGCTATTTTAATTAGCTTAACAGAGAAATCTAAGAGATGACTTTTTGTCATAGTTGATAAGTGCTTAATGGGGAAAAATTTCTTTGACTAGTAGAGAACTCTTTAATTTAGTGGACCAAGAGAAACAATCCAATGGCTGGAAGATGAAATCAAATCAGAAAGAGAATCAAATTTCAACAGCAGGCGTAACCATTATAATCAGCTAGACTTCATTTTATACCTCCAACAATGCAGTGGACTCTCCATCTACTGAAGTCTTTAAATTAATTCTGCACACCATTCTGAAAGATAGGCTCTATTTTAACAACAGTTATAGTAAGAATCAATGGATTAAATCCAATGCCCCATGTTATGCATGACAAGCTTTAAACAATCTAAACAAAAGCGGGGGGGGGGGGGAGAATAAACAACCCCAGACAATGCTCTTGAATGCCCCAACTTCCATTTCAGAGCACTTCAGTGTCATATAGATATGTAACCTTTCCCTTCCCTCCTCCCCACAATACACTCTATCAGAGTACTTAAAAAATCTCCATAACAGCATACAGTAATGGTGTTCTTCAGTCAGGAGGTGCAATAGGGGTTGCTTAGTCCTCTAGCACAGGAGCAGGAAAAATACAGCCCCCAGGCTGGATCTGGCCCACCAGGCATTTTTATCCAGCCCACAAGCAGGCACCAACAAATTGTACTCCGCCTAGACCTTCCGCCCATAAGGGTTGGAGTGAGGTGCCCACATATACACTCCCCCCAATATACCCTATTGTGACTCTTTCCCACCCTCATGAGCAGAAGAGCCCAGCTCAGCCAGCAGCAGCTTCTGTGCAGGGCTCCTGCTGCCACTGCTGTAGCCACTCCAAGGGGACCTGCTTGGCTTCCCCAGTGTCCTGCTCACTCTAGGCAACAAGTAGGGAAGTGGTGGGGATGGGGGCAGGGCAGGGGTGCGGGTGGCAGAGTAGCTGCAGCTGGGCAGGGGTAGGGATCATGGGGCTGGGGCTGGTGGCAGTGCGGAGCCTATGCCCAGGGGGGTGGTGGGAGCATGGAGCTTGGGTGAGCAGGGTATGGCTCTGAGGGAGGATGGGAGGGTGTGGGGACCCCTCCACACACTCTCCTACATGGTGCGCAGCCCATGTCAGCAGCAGCAGCAGCAGCAGCAGGCAGGGGCACCCAGCAGTGCTCATGCAGGCACTGGTGCCTAGTGACATGCAGCACTGGCCAGTGCTGTGCATGGGAGCAAGGAGTGCAGTCTGTCCAGCACACCTTTATCACAAGGGCTCCATGTGTCAGACCTGCAGGTCCCACACTCATAAGGCACCAAGGGAAGCCCCGTGCTGGACCAGCTGCCTTCACTACTCCCTGCTGCACAGGTCCCAGGACTCTGCAGGTAAGCAGGGATGGGGTTCCTCCACTCCTTGCAGAGTCCCAGGACTGTGTGGCAGAGGGCTGGGAAGGCAGCTGGCTCCAGCACAGGGCTTCCACCTGGTGCTGTGTGGGTGCAGGAGCTGCAGGTGCACCATGCAGAGCCCTGGCAATACAGGTGGGCTGGGCAGGCTGTGTCTCTCGCCCCCATATGTAGCACTGGTTGGAGGCGCAGGTCACTAGGCACCAATGTTTGTGCAAGGCATAAGCAGTCCAAGTGCCTCTGCCTGCTGCTGGTACAGGGACTCTGCCCCATGTGGGAGAGTGTGTGGGGAGACCCACCACACCCTCTTTCAGACCCACACCCTGCCCCCACAACCCCCCCACACATACACGCCCCAACATACCCTATGCTCCGACACAGCCACCCCCTCACAACCCCCCCACAGATACCCCCCATGCCCCACCATATACGCACCCCACCCCCACAATATACGTGAGTAAGACTTTATTTTGAGTTATTATGCAATCCCCTCTATATACACTATGCAAACACAAATAATCACAAATATTTTTTGTAATAAAATTAAAATATGTTATGGCAGGTGTTTGACTTTTAGTACATGATTTGGTTTTTTTCTGGTTCCAAGATGGCAACTGTCCCCTCCCAAAAGGAGTATTTCCAGGGGACAAGGGGATGGACTTCGATGGCAAAGGTCAGAGGTTAGGGGGCAGGACTTCCAGTCCCAATATGATGACCAGGGGTTGGGGCAACTGTTAAGGGGTGGGGCTACTCATGCGGCCCTCAACAGCTCACCAAAACTCATTAAGCAGCCCTCCAACCAAAATAATTCCCCTCCCCTGCTTTAGCATCTCACATGGTTCCACTCCCCCCATTCATGGGTTTGGGGGGAGAGCAGGATGGACAGCTTGTGACAAAATCCTGGGGCGTGAGGGTGTTCCCAGGGATGCACTCTGGATTTGTGAAAATTTACTGGTGCCCCACTCTGCCAAATGGGTATGCCCAAATTATTAATTTGCCCCAAAATCATGATTTACCACAAGGACTTGAGTCAAAAAGGGTTTATTACACACAAAGAAAATGCAAACAAATGCATTGACACCAGAATATGGAAAAACAAAACTAAAAAACTGACCTTTGGACCCTCTCAATGCTGTCCACATCCCTCCTGAAGTACTCCAACTGCAGTCTGACCAATGTCCCATAGAGGGGGAGGATCACCTCCTTGGACCAGCTCGTGATGCATCTGTGGATGCATGACAAAGTGTGGTTGGCCCTACTCACCATGTTCTCACATTGGTGGCCCATGTTCATCTTGGAATAAATAATAACTCCAAGGTCCTTTTCTGCCTCTGTGCTGATGAGAAGGGAGTTCCCCAGCCTGACGGTATGCTGCTGGTTCTTCCTCCCCAGGTGCAACACCTTGCACTTGTCAGTATTGAAACCCATCCTGTTCTCATCCGCCCACCCCTGTAACCTGTCCAGGTCTAGCTATAGCCTGTCCCTCCCTTCTAACGTGCCCACTTCTCCCCACATCTTAGTGTCATCCGCAAACTTGAACAAGGTGCTTTTCGCCTCCTTGTCCAAGTTGCTGATGAAGATATTGAATAGTGAGGGCCCTGTACCTGGAGAGCTGCCTCCACGCTAGCCTGAGCAGCCCTGGTTCTGGTGGTCATCTTCTTCCATTCCTTGGCTATGCATCTCTCATGGGACGTCTGTCTGTTGGAAGACTGATCCTGCAGAAAATGGAAATATTGTCAATCTCCTACTCCACAGTCCCAATTCCTCTTAGCCTGCTCACCTCAGCCTGGAGCTCCCTCACCTGCTCCTCCAGGGCCCAAAGTCAGGCACAAAAGGGACAGTCAAGGGAGCCTCCAGACCCCCCTCCCACCCGCAGCCTCTGGGTCCCCGCCAGGCAGCCCCCACAGATGGGGGGGAGGGGCTGCTGGTACCACCATGGGCTCCATCTGGGTGGAGGTCTCAGAGGAGCCCGAGGTAAGTGGAACCACCGGGGCAGGGTCCCCAGTGGCTGCCCTCCTGGTCCTTACCACCAGGTTATGGTCCCTAGCAGCTGCTCCCTGTGTTCTTACCATGTCTGTGGAGCTGTGAGTTTTCCTCTCTCTCTCTTGCTGCAGACTCCTTCCTGGCTCATGCTGCACACCCGCCTAGCGCAAATGCCAGTACAAACGCTGGTGCACCCTTTCAGAGCATGCCTGTTTGTGCATTCTGTTCACATGCACAGCTCCCTGACAGCTAAGTTAAAAGGGATCCGGGGGCTTCCCCTCTGGATCTGCCTCAGCTGCACCGGGTACCTCAGCCACACTGACCTTAGGGGGATCAGTTGCTGCTGCCCCCGCCACTGCCACTGCCTCTGGTTAGGTAAGGGGGCACACGCGTGTGTGGGGATGCACATGTGCCCAATCCCACCCCCTTTTTGTGTGCTCTGTTCATGCTCATGGCTCGGGAGCGTGGCTCCCTGCCAGCTAAGCTAAAAGAGATCAGGGGACTTCTCCTCCAGAACTGCCTCAGCTGTGCCGGGTCCCTCAGCCCCACTTACCTTAGGAGGATCATCTGCTGCTGCTGCCCCCGCCACTGCCTCTGCCACCAGTCAGGTAAGGGGGCACATGTGTATGGGGACACATGTGTGCCCAGCTCCCTCCTCTCTGCTCTCAGCCCCCAACTGTCAAAACATTTTGTTTCTATGTATATGACTCTGACCTACCCTTATTGTATCCTATGCCTCACAGATGTTTCCTCCAGCTAGCTAGCACTGGGTTCTCTCTTTATATATACACACACACAAGAGGGACAGTCCAGGCCCCGTGCACTGGTGTCCAAGCCCTCACACACTCTTGGGGCTCCAACCCTACACTCTCAGGATCAGGGCTCCAAGCCCTGTCCCCAAGGCCTCCCTGAGCAATACCCTTATCCCTGGACCCTGGAGCTTTCTTAATAGCTCATCAAGGCTTAAGGTCCCACCCCCCTGGAGCTTCATGCTGGCTCCTATATACAGCCTCAGACCTCCACTGCAGAGTCTGGGCACTGCCACAGGTCCCTCCACTGACCTGGGACCTGCCTCAGTGCTCTCAGAGACTCTGGGCTTCCCTTGCTCTTTCTCACCCACCAGGGATGTGGGGCTGGGGTTTGGAGGTGCCCCATACATGTCCTTTACTGGGGTGGTAACTGGCCTGGCCTTTCTCGGGGACTGTCCCACCACAGACAGTCCCACCAAGCCACCCCATCCCTGGCAGGGTGCAGTTTCTGGTCATTCATGGGGTCTCCTCCTTCCCCATAGCCCCAGCACTTACCTCCAAGGATGTTCCATGGGCAGCAGATCACCCAAGTGTTGTTCCTTCAGCTGCAGCATTAACTGCTGCCCCTTTGCAATTCAGGGCTCAGCTCTTATGGAGCACAGCTGAGCCCTGCTCCCAATCAGTCTACACTGCCTAATTGGCATTACATGTGCTCTGTTACAGTAATGTGGTATGGAAATTGAGATAGACCTACCTTAGAATATCCTTTAGCATGGTTGTTAGGGCACATGATGTGGAGGAATTAATTTAAATTTTCCTTACTTGATTCAGGGTAAGGATTTGAACCAAGACCTCCCATCTCCTACATGAATGCTCTAAGTACCAGAATAGAGAATATTATTTTCTTATGTTCTCTACCCCAAGAAATATTCAAGTATTCTAAGTGGAAATAAGTCAACAGAAGAGACTGAGAATAGTCCACATCACTATACTTTATAGCCCAGTGGTCAAGGAACTCTTTTTGGAGGTGGGAGATGTGACGTAAAATCACCTCAGACAGAAGAGGAATTTGAACTGGAATTTCCAGCATCCTGAATGAATACCCTTAACCTCTAGCCTACAGGATAAAAGGCGGACATACTCAATCCTGTTTTGTAAATCTAGACCCAAAAAATTCAATTAAAATTAACTATGCAACTAATTCAACCCATATTCACAAATAGGATCAGATTAAACAAAACTATGTTTATGTGAATAAGCCACAGACACACACGCACGCACACATTAACACTTGCCTAGGCCTACTGAGAAATGTGTGGAGCAGACAGTACAAAGTCTCTCTCTTCCCCAACAGGAAATATGCAGTTGAGGATAGAGTGGCTGATACGCCATGCCAGAACATGGCACACATACTGCCCCTGCACTGTGTTTAACAGCCAACCAGATAACACCCTTAAAACATGTAATGTTTGCAGTTCTTGGAAAACTGAATCACAGTGGTAAGGCTTAATATTCACCATCATCTTAATTAAGTTTCCCGCTACTAGCTACAGTTCCTAAACTGGAATTGGAAAAGATCTCTGTGGCAGGGATGCCGCCACAGATAAAAACTTACCTGGCAGGCAGGAGCAGAGAGAGGTGTGGAGCCAGCAGGATGCCGCTGAAGGCCAGAAGCACAACACAGGAGAACATGCTGCGCTAAAACCAGAAGTAGAAAAGCCAGAAAGGCTGTAGTGGGCCACAGAAGAACTGGCACGTGCACTTGCACTGGTGTGGGCCACCTTTATGGTGGTATGCCGACTCTGTTCACCACCCAGCCCCCTGAGTGGGGAATAAGAACCCCGCTGGACAACAATCAAGGAGGAAGAGAATTGGATCCTTCAGAAGGCCCAGAGCAGCCAGGATTGTTCTTCAGCCCTCACAGGGGTGAGTGGTGGCAGCCCCAGGATGGGGCATGCCTAGACAATACTGGCTCAGCAAAGCCTGAGCTCTTACCTGGAATGGGACCATGGATCCCAGATGCAGCCAGTCTGGAGTGGAACAGTTGGAGAGAGAAAGAGAAGAGAAATGATAAGATATTGTAAGTCAAAAGAAAGAAAAGGGAGAGCACCTGGGAGCAAGGTACCCAGGGACAGATAGAAAATACAAGTTAGGCTAACATGAGGCCTGAAGCTGGACAGTATGCCATCTGAAGTA
This sequence comes from Crocodylus porosus, assembly GCF_001723895.1. Taxonomy (NCBI): domain Eukaryota; kingdom Metazoa; phylum Chordata; order Crocodylia; family Crocodylidae; genus Crocodylus; species Crocodylus porosus. The sequence goes on along the minus strand of NW_017728931.1, from coordinate 44,398,149 downwards.
AGACAGTGAACCTCTAAGGGCTAAAGCCTTTCTGATGACAGGTGGATTTTGTCTCAGTCATGGTCTGGAATCAACAACTTTGGTTGGCACAAGGCGGGGTGTAGGGGAGGCAGAGCCCCAATATGAGAGGCCAGGTGAGAGTGCCAAAGGGAGGAACCAGGAGAGGCAGGACTTAAAAACATCCTCCCAACAATAACTAATATCAACAAGATGTGACAGGTGAGAATGCCTGGGGACCTTTCGAGGTATCTGTCTGGATGACAAGCTATCGACAGAAAGGCCAGAAAGAACAAAATGCAGTAGCAAGTGATATAGGAGGTTACAATCTGTTATAGTACTATTGCTACCATATAGTATCCCATGAGCAACAACAGTCATGTGACAGTAGCTGATTAATATTTATGCAATGGTATTAAAAATATCATAAGAGAACTGATGGCAGCACTGCAATATAAACAGTAATTCAGGCCCCAGTACACCAAAGTACTTCAGTAGGTGCTTAAATTTAATCATTGGAGTAGATGCAAAATTTGGATTATTTACAAAGTCTCATTTATCTTTGTCACCCTTTCCATGTATAGAATTTCTGCCATCAGCCGTCTCTCACTTTCAGAAGTACTGAGCACAAACATACTGCAGGAGAATAATTTTTTAACAAGTATTTTGATGGCTATATTTATTTTTTGGAAAGTGAGAGGTCACACTGTAACACTGTTCTACTTAAGATGTGATAATTTTATACCTGTGAAAGCATCTGGCAAGCCTTACTTCAAGGATTTGGAGGAGGCAGGAAAGAAGAATCGTTTTTCCACAAGAAAAATTACAGCCTATGTGGAAGGGATATCAAGTAATAAAAACTATCAATAATGTTTGACTACAAACTGCTTGCGTTTTGTCGGTTAACCACTTTGGCAAGGCTAATGTGCCTAACATCTGAGCATTGGTTTAAATGTCTTCTATTTTTCTTAATGTTCAGAGAAATATTTAGTTCTCCTAACATAAGATTTTCCCCTAAATACCTTCCCCAAAGGTTAGGCAGTTGTGCTAGTCAGTAATGGGCCAGTAACACCTTTTTCTACATGTAAATAAGTGCAATGTCTCTCAGCCTTTCAGGGATAAAAACTTTATACCACCATGAAGTTTCCAAGGTTACCAACCAGTTCCTAACCTTAGAAAGTTTGAAGATAACAGACTTTGAAGTAATGAAATAAATGTTGTTTTATTTTCTTTTAAGTTACCACTGGAAAAAATTAATATTGATTTTTTTTCTCTCTCTTATCCCTCCATGATTGGTTGAGGATTAACCCTCAATATCATTATAGACATATGCCAAAGGTTCAATCTGGGCCACATAAACTGACCCTTCATGGGTATGGCTACACATGGCTGTTAATATGCAGCAATAACCTCTGGACCTTATTGCTGTACTCTGGAAGTTGCAGGTCTGCATGGGAGCCCCAGCGGTCATCCTGTCAGGTGGGGGCAGCTCAATGTGCTGCAGAGGGGCTGGCTGGGGCATGAGGATGCTTCAGCAAATGGTTAGCCAGCAAGTAGCCCCTGCACTGAAGCATCCTTGTGCATGAGACAGTCAGGGCAGTGTTTAGACATGTACTATCCTGCTGCAGAGTAAATTAGTTTACTCCAGCCTAATAGGGCTGCACATTAGGGCTGTGTGAAGCTTCAGTAGCCGATTCGATTAGGAGGAGATTCAGCCTGATTTGGAGACCAAATCTCCGAATCCAAATTGAATCGGGAGACCAAGTAAAAGCTCCAAATTGATTCAGAAAAGCTTTGGAAAAGATTCAGCTGAGTCGGCAATTCAGCCATAGACTAAACAGGTCTCTCCTCCTGGTAAGTCTGTTAGAGTTGGGGGAGGGGGGAGAGAAGGGGTGTGGGGGAGGAAGGGATTGGGGCTGAGGCTGGGACAAGCTTCCCAGCCAGGGCAGGGGGACACATTACTCATGGAGGGGAGTGGAGGGGGAGGGGGATACAGGCACGGCAGTACCAGGAGTGGGGACAATGCGCTGTGGCCACCCAGAATGAGCCATGCCTGCATTGCACAGCTCCACACACTGGCTGGGCAAGCGGAAGTAGGAAAGATCCCCCACAGCTCCCCCAATGAGGCACAGGCAGGAACATCTGGAGGAGCTGCAGGAGAATCCCCCATGGCTGCCCTGCTGGGCCCTATCCTCTGTCCAGCCCAGCCTCCTGGCACTTTAAAAAAAAAAAAAAAAAAAGCCCCACACTCACCAGCTCTGGCAGCGGTGACTGGGGGTCATGGCAGGGCCCCACACACAGCGCAGGGCAGTTGGGGGGGCAGCAGGGATTGCCCCCCCACATGGCACCCACACAGCAGCTGCCCCATGGTGCAGACCCAGTGCAGCCTGGCAGGGCACTGAGCACTGTCTGGGAGCTGGGATGGCTCCAGCACCCAGACAGCGCGTGGTGCCCTGCCAAGCCACACTGCACCTGTGCCATTGGGCAGCTGCCATGCAGGTGACAGGCAGGGGGAGCAATTCCCGCTGCCCCACACTGCACAGGGGGGCTCTGCCATGAGCCCTCAGATGCCCTGATGCCCACTGCTGCAGCCAGTGAATGTGGGGATTGTTTTTTATTTTATTTTATTTTAAAGTGCCAGGACTAGGCTGGTGCCAGCTGGGGCATGGGGCTGGGCAAGGCAGCCATGGGGACTCCCCCCACCCAGGGAAATGCAGGCACAACCAAAGGAGCTGTGGGAGAACCTGCAGCCGCCCAGCTCTGCCTGCCTCTCCCTGGCCAATCTGAACCGCCAAATCTCTCCAAATCAACGCCGAATCAATTCAGGACAGTGATCCAAATCTCCAAATTGAATCACTGTCCTCCAAATCGGCCAAATCCAAATCCACATTGAATACTTCCTTATTTGCACAGGCCTAGCAAACATGTAGATGCCAAGGCATTTACCATGTAGCTAATTAGTCTACTGCATGGTAAATGTCTAGTGTAGACATGCCCCATATCTATAATTTACCTTTCACAACCTGCACCAAAGGCATCTGTATTGTGATTCTTGTTTCTAAGAACTAGTCTGAGAATCACTTGTCCCCTTTTTGTGTTTGGCTTTATTTTGGGCATATAAGTGTATATAGTAGTAGGATGCAGAAGGACTGGAAGTCAGGACCAGAGAATTATATAATGGCTCCTAAGGGCTTTCTATGACTTTGTTGTGAAGCAGCTGAGTGAGTTCCAAACATATTGCAGGAAGACATGAGATGGGAAGCAGCTCAAAGTTGTACCTGAAATTTCAGCAGAGCTTTGGAGTAAATCAGAAGTCAAGCTTAGGGATTTCCAGTTTAGGTGGCCATTAAGATATGGGCTCGAGGCTAGTCAAAGGTCAACTCCAACTAGAACTGCAGACAAATCCATAGTAGCTGAGGCCCCTAGTTTACTGACCCAGATGTACAATAAGTTTCTATTTGAATGTTTTTAAACTTACTAAAATGATCTTAAAATAATTATAATATAGCAGGTGATACAAAATACATAGGATGATGCTGATAACTCTGTTAGGGACATGTCAATTGAGGGTAACTCAGGCTTCTCAGACTTTAAAATATCACACACTGCATATTCATGTATGTATGCATAGTTAATAAAATAAGCCATTTTTGTTTGGAGAGCTGAATTAACATAAACACTTTAGAATATAATGATTGCTATTTAACACTGAACATGAATTGCTCTTGTATTTGTAGTCAAAATTAAAATGAATAAATTCTCCTTTACATTTTAGTATAGTTTCACTATTTTAGCTCCTTTTCTGATCATCACTCTGTGGCTTTCCTGAGAAGAGTTGTCATTGATTCAGGGTCCTAATTACATAACTGATTTTTAATTAAAAAGATATTTTTGTTTACTAAGAAGTTCTGCCATTTAACAAGTCTGGTATATATATGATGAAAACAAAGAAAACAACAATTCCAAAAGTTAAATTTAAATTAAGAAGAAATGTTAAATAACACAAAACTGATTATTCATTAAGCACTATAGTTCTCCTCAAAGAAACACAGTAGTTAATGACAGTACCTAACAAACTGTAAGAGTTTAGTTATTTCTTTCTAATGTTAAAAAATATACTGCATGAGGTAAGACTTTGCACAATCATCATGCGGCAAACATTTTAGAGACTATGTTACCCAGTATCATTAGTGTTATATGTAACTATTTAGCTTTTGAACCTATTTTAGTAAGCTGATGTTAAATAATGTTCTTATTGTTCTAGAAATTTTTGCCCATTTAATGAATTAAAATGCACAGGAGAAAATTCTGATCATCAGTTCAATATACTTCTCTAGTTCTAAAATACTTGATTTGCAAGGTCATTTTGTGATTTTACTGGATTATTCATATCAAAATTGATAAAAAAATGATCTGCGATATAATTTTATCAGGTTATATAATAATCAATTCTTCCTACACTAAGCATATCTAGTGTAAATATGGTACTGAATATATTTCAATATTTTCAGTTCAAAAGTCAAGTATTTCATTTTCTGGGTTTCACGTTGTTCTGGCATGTAGCTATGCCACATGGATCAAGGGTTTCCATATTATACAGTACTTCTAGTTCTATTTATAGTTAATGAGTATAGATTTTGGGGGGGGGTATTATATACACACACCCCTGTATACATGCATACATACATACATGCATACACACATACCTATACATAATTTGCATTGTTTTTCCATTAACTATAAGAAATAGTTGTACACAATCTATCATCAATAAACCAATATGGTTTCAAGAAAGTTTCACAGTATAAAAAAATCATAAAGCAGAAATGTTCAAAAGCTGTTTTAAATTATGTAAATGTAACACTATAAAACCCCAGTCTCTTGAAAAGTCTGTTTTAATTGCAGGGAAGTGATGTGTCCCAGTGTCTAGACATGCTAGTAATGATTAAAAAGCTATTCCTGTAGTAAACCAGTAATGTCTTGAAAGAGGGAGAAAACAATTTAAAACTAAAACGTAGTTACTGTAAATATTAAACTTGAACATGTATTCATTAACATAGTTGGCTAAAAACAAAATCATTTCCAAAGAATTCCTAGAAGAGGTCAGATGGAAAGCCAAATTATTCTGAGTCATTAAGTTCACAAGATTATTGCAAAATGTGTCTTCACTCACCTGTATATCCTGAATTATGCATCTGTCTTCATATTCCAGATTTCCAGGCTGATGGAACAATCAATCAAACAACTGATAATTGATAAACAATAGAGGCTAGATGAATAACTTGCCGGGGTCGTTTGATGCCAGTACTCTTTCCTGCCATGGCAGGGTATTGGACTAAATGATCTTATAGATTCATAGATGCTAGGGTCGGAAGGGACCTCAATAGATCATCGAGTCCGACCCCCTGCATAAGCAGGAAAGAGTGCTGGGCCT
>NW_017728931.1:44388277-44392707 GCF_001723895.1 Crocodylus porosus | reverse complement strand
CCTTCAGTACCCTCGGATGGAGCCCATCCGGGCCTGCCGACTTAAAGGCATCCAGTTCTTCCAAGTGACCCTGCACCACCTCAGGGTCCACGCATGGAAGTCTGGTGCCTTGCTGCTGCCTCCCTACACTCCCAGGTCCCTTTCCACCCTACCAACTATGAAACTATGAAACAATTCATTATGTATCCTTTGTTAGGTAAGAGGACACTGATAAAAACTACAGCAAGTCTCAATGCTCATGGTAAATAAAATGTAACATTTATTTAAAAGTAACTTTTTCAATAACACTTGACATTTCTGAATATACATCTGGTGATAGTCACATGGCTGAAAATAAGCAAAATTGTTTGCAACATACAGTATTGAAATCATCCTAAATAGTGTAAATCATTTTCAAACTAACACTAATTCTCTGAACCTAAGCAGTTCAGAAAAAAATATTTAATGGATACCCTATAATATTCCATTTTTAAGCAATATTATTTAACATAACATACAAACATAAGAAATGCCATTTACTGGGTCAGACCATATATCCATCCAGCACAGTATTCTCTCTCTCACAGTGACAGAGAGTGGATGCTGAGGAAGAAGGTAAACAAGGCAAGTCCAGTATTTTCCATGCCCTGTTTCTTTCCTATGGAAACTTCAAGCATTCAGAAATTTAGAAATTTCTGATTCAGGGGCTGCAACCCTGTCTACCATGTTCAATAGTTATTAATGGGCCTTTCCTCCAAGAATTGGTCCAGTTCCTGTTTTAACTGGGTTAAGCTGCTAGCTCCTACAATATCTTGTGACAATGAATCCACAAGTTCATTACATGCACTGTGAAAAAGGACTTCCTTCTGTTTCTTTTAAACCTACTAACGAATATTTTCATTTTATGTCTCCACGTTCTAGCATTGAACTACAATCAATGAGTGTTGATATAGTATGATAAAAATTCTCTGCCATCAGTCACAATTTATGTAATTTGTCAGCAGGAGGATAAAAGGAAATATTTTTTTAGGTGATTCAGAAGGGTTTCATATTCTATAAAAATATGATATTTTCTTAAAGTCACAGCTTAAAGAAGGTGGCACTGGCACAGCTGACCAGGTGCTGAACTTCATTGATCGTAGCCTGTTGAGAGAGGTGGCTGCCAAGATACAGAAAGTGGTCCACATACTTCAGAGCCTCCCTGCCTATGTAGATAGTGCAAGGGATGTTCAGCTGGTCTGGTGAGGGTTGGTGGAGAACCTTCATCTTCATGATGTTCAAGGACAGGCCAAGTGTCTTATACAAAGCAAGGAAGAGATCTAAGGTCACTTGCACATCCTGTGCAGAGAAAGCCATCACGCAGCAATCATCTGCAAACCGAAGATCATGGATGTCCTTGGTGGTGATTTTCACTTTTGCCCAGAAGCACCCAAGATTGAAAAGCTTCCCATCCAGTTGATAGTGGATACTGAGGCCGGATGGTAGACTACCTTGGATAAGGCAGATGGTGATGGTCAGGTAGATGGTGAACAGGGTGGGAGCAATCCCACAACCTTATTTGACCCCGGTCTGGATGCAGAAGGCGTTGGTTTCAGATCTTCCACTCAGGACAGTGGGAGTCATATCATGATGCAGGAGCTGCAACATAGTGACAAACTTGAGCAGGCAGCCAATGCATTGGAGGATGGTCCTCAGAGCTTCATGATTTAAAGAATTGAGCGCCTTGGTCAGGTCAATGAAGGCAAGGAACAGTTCTTGATTTTGCTTCTGACATTTTTCTTGGATCTTCCTGGTAATGAAAACCATGTCTGTAGTGCCCCAGAATGCTTGGAAGTCGCACTGGGTTTCTGGAAGGATCCCCTCAGTGATGGGATGAAGATGGTTCAGGAGGGCCAGGATCTTACCTGCAATGGACAGGAAGGAAATCACCCTGTAGTTCCCACAGATTTCTTCCCCTTCTTGTAAGTGGTCACAATAGTTGTGTTCTTGAGATCCCCAGGGATGTCATCTTCATCCCAAAGACAGAGGATAAGCTGGTGGAGCCACGATGTGAGCTGGAAGCATGATAGACTTCTGCGGATATACCATCTGGCCCACAGGATTTGTTGGTTTTCATCTCTTGGATGGCCTGCTTTAGCTCTCCAATGGTTGGTGGACTGCCAAGGGAATCCACCACAGGGCATTGCAGGACGGCTTGGGTCTTCTCTGATATGTGGTGGCTGTCATGCATTTGCCTGTCTCTCTTTGCTCTAACTAAATCAAGCTTTTGCTTATGGTTTAATGTTAATTACTGCTGTCTCCCTTGGGGGTAGGGCATGGCTAGGTGTTGTGGGCTATGGGTTGATGTGCCTGATACTGGCTCCATATGTCTGTTGGACACCCAGGGCATTTTCACAGGTGCATGGATGCTTGCATGTACAAGTTAAGCATTAGCTAATAAGAAGATCAGGACTAAATCTTTATGTTACTGGGGCAATTTAATGTCCATAATTTTGTTCTGGAGGGTTAACGGTAACTGGTAGTAAAATTATAAATTTATGTAGGATGTTGGTGAGCTATAAATGTCATGTTTTGTTCTGTATTAGACTGTCCAGGGGATAGTGAGAAGAGGGGCCAGAAAGCTCCACCTGCGGGGCTTGATGAGGGCAGAAACACTAAAATAAAGAAATACAAAACAATCACTTACCTGCAGGACGAGCAACACCAGAGGATCAAGGGGAAAAGCCCGCGCGGTTTCCAAGCCGCGCCTTTACGCAATTAAGGCCAGCAGGTGACATCACAAGGACACACCAGCCGGCAGGGATACAAACAGCCACCGGCAGTAGAAAAAGGGGAGCCAGTGAGGAGGCAGAGGCTCTATGTGCTGGCAACAGGTGGAACTGGCACGAGCCAGGAACGCCCAGTTGGCAGGCAGCTGTGGAAGCAGTGAGAGCTCCTCACATCAATCGTGTGAGATCAAGCCCCAGGAGGGGTGGAACACTGGCTTCCCACTAGCGCTGCAAAGGAGGTTTGTCAGAGCAGATACCAAGCAGCTGTGTAGCCAGGACGATGAATTCAAAGGAGAGGCTGGAACCAACCTTGGGAAGCAGAGGTGTTCCCGCTTGACCTCTCCCAGGTACCAGGTTGAGGAGCTGGGCTAGGGGCAGAGAGGAGAGAAGGACCTCACAGGACCAGCATTGGGGGAGTACTGCCAAGTTCAGGCAGAAGGGCTGGGAAAGCCAACTGGTAGGACACTAGACAGGAAGACCCTTTCTGGTTCCTTTTTTTTCTTCATTTTATTTCTTTATCCCTGCTCAACAGGGGCACCCTTGTTGACTATAAGAGAGCCGACTGGCTCAAGGGGATCTCAGGTCTAGAGCCTGGGCCAGCTAATTATCCTTCCCCCAAGGAGGAAGGAGGATACAATAGGGCTTGAGGAACATCAACACTGGAGAGGCAGCCGTGTGAAGATCTGGTGCCCCACCAGAGGTTAGTGTAAGGCTGGGGTGTAGGGTAGGTGGAGCTCCACGAACATCCCACACGCAGAGTGGTCATCCCTGAGGGGAACTTCAAGGCCAAGCCCCACACTGACGGAATACTCAAAGACGTGGCAGGTGAGTTTGGGGAAGGCCAGAGGGACAACCGAAGCCCACCTTGGAGAACCCACTAAGTTAGAGAGCATACAACCTCTACTGACCAGGCCAAAGCGGCATGCAAGCAGGCGCTCGAAGCCAGGCGGGCATATAGACACATAAATGTGCCATGATGGTGCGTGAAATACACAAAATGTGTATTAAACATAGCATGTACGTATATATAATACATACACACACACACACACACACGTATGTATGTGTGGTTATATGGCACATGTAAAGATTTTAGTGCTGTCTGCAAATACAATCCGCATCGTATACATAAATTTAAGCATGTTGTAAGAGTGTTTTAGGAGGGTTTGGAAAAATTAGTGGAAGCAAAATGTGTGAGAAAGGGGAGGAATATATAGGAGTATGTATACCAGGCATTAAATCTAATAAATCATGAAAGCTTGCCAGTTGCCCAGTTTAAATGGTTATGTTCCACCTTATCTGAATGACTTCAAATGTAAGGTGCTGGGTAGAGGATGAAATCCCGCCCCCCAAAAAATACCAAATGCAGTTGAGAAAGAAAATGCCATGGTCATGGACTGAAATGAGAAGTATCAAGACGGTGTAGGTAAAGGCCTCTGTGAAGAGAAACGAGTGTCCAGGCAATCGCAATTTGTTTGTGAGAGTGATAACCAGAGGTCTCTTAAAGAGCAAGTTATGTGAAACGTGTCCAGTTATGGGCTTGAAACTCATAGTGGCTAGCATTAACACAATGGATGGCAATTTCACATGATATGATGATTGATTCAGTGAATGGGGTTGTGTGTATGGGGTTAATGAATGAATGCATGAAATACATACTGAGGGGGGTACTTAATTAAGTTA
>NW_017728931.1:44342649-44388266 GCF_001723895.1 Crocodylus porosus | reverse complement strand
TGATGATTGATTCAGTGAATGGGGTTGTGTGTATGGGGTTAATGAATGAATGCATGAAATACATACTGAGGGGGGTACTTAATTAAGTTAAGACCGAGCGTACATATTATCTCTGAGACATATTTATTTAAACTATAGCATATATATCTAGTGTTTAATATCACACTCTTCAATTGATATAATAAAATAAAAAAGTAATCCAATTAAAGTGCTAGGAGTTGCGGATGTGTGGTTGTATCTGCCTACTTAACGTAGAGTAGGATATGATTTTTTGGACAGGTTTATTTTCTGCTTATTTTACACGGTCATGCCCAGTTTAGATTACAATATTGTGTTGTTATTCAGGACAAGTCTGTCCATATTAACATCTTCAGTGTTATGCTTTAGGTTAAGCTACAATAACACCCAGTATGGAGTGTGTAATGAATAATTAAGGTGTCCAATTTTAAGGGCGTGAGTGAAATTCGTTTTTTTGGTAGTTGAAAAATTAGTGGTTTTAGGCAACAGGTTTTGGTTGAAGTTCAAATAAAAATAATGGTATTAATTACACCTTTTATCAGTATCTTGGCATTGGCATATGTGGTAATGATATTTAGTTTAATTAGTTTATTTGTTCTTTTTTGCATGGGCAAAGTTGTTCTTAATCGTAGTGCATGGCATTTGACTTAGTGAAGTGAGTTTTTGTATAACTTGTAGTATTACTAGTCTATATGCTAGGTGTAAGTATTAAAAGTTTATCACCCATTTTGATTGAAAGTATAATATTCAAGAATAATCTGACATGGAGTAGTTTAGTTAGAACACCAGCTTTGGGAGCCAGAGGTGCAGGGTTATACCTGCTTTCTTGATTGGGAGGATAGTAATGGTGGGTGAGTTCTGATACTCCTGGGAGAGGTTTTATCTTCCATCTGTCTTACAAGGCCAGTGCTTTGGTTTTTAGCTACAAGAGTGTGGGTTGACATTTCTTCAGTATTATGTTTAGGTTAAGTCATGGTATGAAGTAGGTAGCAGGCAATTAAGGTGTTAGATTAAAGGGCTATGGGTGAGAAATTCATTTATTCATTTTGTGTTTAGTCAGGGTTTGTAGTTTGTGTTTTGAGGGAATTTCATAATTTTGTTTTCTAATCATCTGGCTGGATTTCCAGTTAAGGATGAGCTCAAAATGCTCCTTCCAATGCAGACAGATGATGTCATCGTCCTTCAGGAGCCAGGAGCCATCCTGTGATAGGAGAGGGGGGGTTTCCAATGGAGCAGGGTTCATAGGTTGTCTTGGTAGCCTGGAAGAAGCTGCATATTTCATGCTGGTCAGTGTAGCCCTGGATCACGCACGCCTTCTCCACGCACCAGTTGTTCTTTATGTCATGGATGCTTCGTTGAACCTGAGCCTTCAGCTGGTGGTACACTGCCATCTTCCACTTAGTTTGTGGATGGCTTTGCCAGGCAATGAAGGCTGCGCTTCTGCTCAAGATGACGAATGTGAGCATCACTGGCGTCAAACCAGGCCTGGTTACGTCATAATGTGAACCCAGTAGCCTGGGCGCAGGGATCTTGGACAGTGGACTTGAGTTGCTCCCAGTGTACCTGGATGAAGATGTCACCGGCAGTAGGGACTAGGTCCAGTGCACTATACAACTGGGCCCAGAACTCTTCCTGCTGTCCAGGGTCCTTCAGAGCTGTGATGTTCAGCTGTCTCTGGGAGGGCTTCGGCGTCTTCGTGCCAGGCAGATGTTTATCACTGAGTACACAAGTCGGTGGTCTGTCCAGCAGTCTTCAGATCCCTTCAGGGTCCTCGTGACAAGCACATCCCTCAGGTCTCTACCTCAGATGATGATGTATTCCAAGAGGTGCTAGTGCTCCACCCTTGGATACCTCCGTATGGTCTTGAGCCAGTCTTTCTGGCAGAACACAGTGTTCATCAGGATCAAGCCATGTTGGGTGCTTTTGGTCAGGAGCAGAACATCGTTGGCCTTCCCCACACCATTCTTGCCATTAGTTCTGCTCTAGATATCTTGGTCATGTCCAACCTGGGTGTTGAAGTTACCCAGGAGAATGATCTTGTCATCTCTGGGGGTGGAGGCAAGGGCATTGTTGAGATCAGAGTAGAACCTTTCCTTGACTTCCTCATTGGAATCCAGAGTTGGTGGGTATGCACTGATAGCAGTGGCATGTTGGTTTTGGCTGAAGGTGCAGGTGAAGGGTCATTGACAGCCGAAGGGAGTTCAGGATGCACGTCAGCAACCTTATTCCTGATGGTGAAACCAACTCCATGGATATGGAGGGCCACGGTCTGGTTTCCCTTTCCAGAAGAAAGTATGCCCTCCACTGACCTCCCTCAGCTATCTCTCCCCAGTGAGCTGGGTTTCACTGAGAGCAGTAATGATGTTGTGCCTCGCTAGCTCCTGAGCCACAATGGCAGTTACATCTTTCTGGATGATCACTTTTTGGGCTGTCAACACGCATTCTCTCATTCCAGTTCTGAAGTTTAGTTTTATCTTATTTCAGCCACAGGAATGGTGACCCTGGTGGGTGCAGTTTCCCAGTCAGGAGAGATAGGACAGCCTATTTTGGGGGGCAACTTTTCTAGCCCTCTCCCCATCAGGGTAAGCAGAGGGTATCCTAAAAAGGACTGCTGAGTCACAGATGCAGCTGCTGAAGGACACCCATCCTGACACAGGTGCCCGATGACCATTGCAACATCTGCTGCCTGTGTGCCAATTCTTGGCTGGGGGCCTCCAGGTATCACAGCCCTGCCCCAATCACCAATCCTCCATTGCCACAGGGCTTTTGGACCTGATGGAAGCCTGTGTGTGGCATGTTTAGTGTGGGGACTCTGGTGCACAGTTGGGCCCACAGATTCTTGGCGTTTGGTGGCCAAGTTCAGTGGCATGGTGAACCACGATGACTGGAGCCACTTCTCTATTGCTGCCTTCTTCTGCCTTCACAAACATTGGGACCACAGCCTTCCTCCACCTGCTCCACCGTTGAGGACTTCTTGGATCATTCTTTGTCTGGAACCTCCCCCTCAACCTTGTCACCGTGGGTGGCCCTACCAGGACCATGAGCTCCAGATGGCATCACTCTCAGGGTCATTGGAGCACACAATGTGATATACAACTCACACACAATACACATGCACACTTTCCTAGTCCTTTCTTTGTTGTGAGACAGCTGCAGAACTGCTCTGAGCAACACCAAGATCTTTACCTAGCCTTCACCGATCTCACTAAGGACTTTGATTCAATCTACAAAGAGGTCCTATGGAAGATCCTGATAAGACTTGGATGTTAGCCACAACATGTTACCACTGTTGGATGTGCCAATAACTATCCTGATGGCTCAGAAAGGAATCCCTTTATTATTAAAACTGGAGTCAAGCAAGGATGTTCGATTGCATCAACACTCTTCTCCATCTGTATCTCAACTATTCTACATCCCAGTGTTGATAGATTTCAGTCTGGAGTCAGCTGGAATGCAGTATGGCATGTATAGGAATCTCTTAACCTAGAGGACATGGGTTTTAAGTCTACCAACAACTGGCACATACCTCAGCAGAGCTGTCTTACAATATTTGTTTAGGTCTATTTTGAAACCAAATAATAAGGCATGGGTTCCATGAGTTTCAACACAAACTCCAAGTTACCCTCTGTTTTTCCACAATTTGAACACTTTGCAAAGAAGCTGCAGAAGTTTACTGAGGCCTCTTGGAAGAGGCTGTAATTCTCAGTGGTGGGTCTAAATTAATATAATTTAGTGCAAGTAGAAACCCAGTTGAATAATCTTGGTTGATACAGCTTGACATTTCACACTATCTGCATAAATTACAAATAAGCTGGTGGATACAATAAAGGCTTAGTCCTAGCTAGGTAAAATAGCACTTTCAATACACCTAAAGTATGAGATTCAGAATCCCCTTTATTGAAATATTGTTTGGCATATAATGCAGGCAAGTTTATTACTTGATCAAAATAGAAATCAAAGACTAACATTAGACAACAACCTTAGGTGAGGCATTGGGTTAATCTGTCTTTATGCAATATAGTATACAGAAGTCCCACCATGAGAATCTTTTCATCTCTGCCATCCCCTTAACTGGTGTTACTGCCAGAAGGAGGGCTGAGTGATTTCCTAGTGTAAGAATGACCAATAGCCAAGGGGAACAAGATGACCCAGCCATCCTGTCAGTACTAGACCAAAAACCCAAGGAGGGGAAAACTGTAATTAAGAGATAGATTATATCTTCAACATATAATCTATCTAGCAACTAGGCTTGTGAGTGGCTTTCCACATGAGGATGGAAAGCACGGTTGAGATGGACCACTAAAAGGGTTCATGAGGTACATAAGGACATAAGGCATTCTAATACACTGGATAACTGGGTCTGTCATGGACATAATATAATCAACACTGTTAGATCCACAGTTAATCTCCCACTTTTTTCCTGGACAACTTTCACTGGAATCTCCAGTGTAACTGCCATTTTTTGCTGTAACTTCTTGAAGGTCTTATAAACATATGGCCATGTACTTGATGTTGAAGGTATTACAGTCCTATCAAGAGACAAAGGTGATTACAGATACAGAAATTGCAGGACTATCAATCTATCTGTAACTTCTCTTCACCAGAGCCCCATTCTGACTACAGAATTGTCATTTCAGTTGTTTGTAATGCTGCCATGCCTTTGTAAAAGAGTAAACATGGGCCAAGATTATGTTAAAGAAGCTAGTCTACAGAAGCTGATGCCCAATATGCCCAGGGAGGCTAGTATAGATAAAGGAAAAAAGCCATAGGTGAGCAGTGAGTAGTGTCTTCATTAGAAATTGTATACTTTGATATCCTACACATTCTTTCAGTGATCAAAAGTGTCTTGACCTCAAGGAATGAGATGATGATATTTCCTTGCTGTTATCTAAATCAGAGGGACTGGGAGTTCTTACAAAGATCTAGCTAGGGCTCTAGGTATGTGTAGCAGGATGCCACCTCGGCTTTTTCAACCAGGCCTTGGCCCCTTCCCCAAGTGCGTCTCAGCAAGCCTCACTAATATGCAATCTTTAAACCCACTGGCTGTTGCTGCCTAGAATCTCTCTCAACACACTCAGTAATATACAGTCTTTCAATAAAATAAAACAAGTAAACAAAAAAAACTATTGTTCTGGACCCTAGGAGGGGTCTGCTGTTGTTTCAGCCTTTCTACCACGAGCTTGCGCTTCTCATAGCCAAGAAATGAGTAAGCAAATGGAAGACAAGGAGAGGGAATGGAGGAGCATGCCTCTGAGTAGAAGCATAAAGTATGGTTCCAGTGTATTTCTTCTTAGAAACTGAAGAATACACTTCAGGTGAATGTACTAGAACTAATTTCAACATAGATTTAATCTGGTTTTAGAGCTGCAAAACTCTACTCCCTAAAAGAAAGATTTTCCACAGTGTTTTTGAAATTCTTTAGGGAAACTGGACCACCCAAAGCCTGAAGGAATACCTCACGATCACCATCATGGCCTAGATATGTATAGGGAATTGATCAGAGCTTCTAAGAATTCTTATCATTTGTGATGGTGAGAGAGACAGTTTTTTCAGAAAATTAAGTTATTGATGAAAGAACAGGGAAAGATCATGTCCTCAAGCTATTGTAGTCTCCTGTTAGGACTGGCCACTGATCAACCAGTTGTCCAAGTACAAGGAGATTAAGATTCCTTTAAATGTGCTTCCACTGTGGCCAAGTATTATGTGAAGACTCACAGAACCCCCTAAGAGCCAGAAGAACAAAACCCAATTGATGATGCTTGTGCTCTATTTTGAATCAAGAACTTCCTGTGGGCTGGGTAGGTAAATATGTGCAAGTATTCATTCTGCAAATCAAAGACCAAGAATCAATCTTGAGCTTAGAGAAACAGGGTGCATCTACACATGCAATTAATTTGAAGCAATAAAATCCAGAGCAGTTTGAGCTAGAGTAAACTACTCTTGGGCAATGTCTACATGTGCACCTGGACAGCAGCAATTTGAGCATAGGGGGATCAGCCCCAGGCTCCAGGTGGTGGCATTGGTCAGTGGAGGGCCTAGCTAGGACACAAGGTACTGAAAGTGTGGGGCTATGTGGCTAGGCAGGAGCCCGTCCTCCTGCTGGTTGGGCTGATCGGTTGCAATTTACACCCATGGTCAGCGTCTACACATGCGTTTAATCGCAGTTAATTAACCGGCTGTAAAATAGTACTGTCCTTGACATTAATTAGTTTATTGGGCTTTACCATATTGCACATGTAGATGGTGACTCTTTACTCTACAGCTAATTAGTCTACTCTGCAGTTAAGTGCATATGTAGATGTAGCCACAAGAGAGTATGACTGATGTAGTACTGCTGAGAGAGACCTTCATTCTAGACCCTGGTTAACCCAAGAAGATAAGGTGTTAACTGCACACAAAAAAAGACATGGAAGTAGCTGAAATTTGAAGTTGCTCCCCTTATGTAAACCTCACAACCACATTTTTAGGATTTAAAGTTCTGTAAAACTATAAGTATGTGAATATAGGTATCAAGCTGAGGCAGGAAAAAAATCAAGGTAAAAAGTCTTAGGTCTTTTCTGTAGTGAGATTTATCTTCAAATGGGCTATTTTCATCCATAAAAGGTCATCTGGTAAGGAGAACAATCCAGAGAAATCAGGAGATCAGCCAGAAAAAAGAGGGGAGACTGAAAAGAGGGTACACATACTATGACTGATGAAGTTAAGACCAAATATGAAAGATATGATTACCAAAAATAGAATTTTGTGTTTTCTGATAAAAAATATGGATTGTCCATATAGTATCTGTAGGAGTAAATGCTTAACTTCTAAAACCCCCCATTAAACATTAAAAATTTAAAACCATTTTTCAGCACTGTAGTCCAAATAACACAAAAACTGGACAAATGAATGAGGGAAACTAGTAAGTATAACTTGATGCAGAAGCACAGCGAAAGGTAAATAAAAATACCCAGAGCTGAGAGCAAAGTGCGTAGAAGTCATCAGTGGCAGATTGCAACAAATGATACTGTCAGTCAGGGGAACAGAATTAGAAAATTGCAATGTATATGCACCACCAGAGAGGGATGGAAGGAATGCACTGCCTAGAAAACTACTGGTATATGTGGTCAGAGGGAGACCAGGCAAGATAGTGGGAGACTTCAATTGTATAATCCAAGTGGGCAATAAAAAAGGAAAAGGAGGAAATGGAGCTTTAGACAGCGTATCCAGTGTTAATAAATATAATAAAAGAAGGGTCACTAAGAGATGTGTGGCCAGGAGAAAAAGATTTCACTAGAACCGACTCCTGTGGAAAGAAACAATCAAGAACCGAACTTTGTGTTTGTAACAAAAGAAATAGGCTGTGCTGCTGATGATTATTCTATGTACAGGAAGTGTATTCCCGCCAACATGGGAGCAGATATCATAAGTACAGAGGAAAATCTGTGTGTTCTTCTGGAATGCCAAAACCAAAAGTTGGCTAGAGCTGAACAAAGCAAGAGATAGGGGAAAGGGGACTGCCAGACTTGGAATTGTTCATCTACGTGAAATACATAAGTGCAACACACAAGGGAGTAATGGAGGGAGAAGGGAAAGCAGCAGGTATCATCCAATTTCACACACCTGCAATTTTGAAGAATGGATGGCAATTTCACGTGATATGATGATTGATTCAGTGAATGGGGTTGTGTGTATGGGGTTAATGAATGAATGCATGAAATACATACTGAGGGGGGTACTTAATTAAGTTAAGACCCAGCATACATATTATCTCTGAGACATATTTATTTAAACTATAGTATGTCAGACTTCTTTGAAGAGTCCATTAAAGAGTACTTCTGGTCCACTTCTGGGTTCGCTGCTGAGCACATGGAGGGCCCCCACGCTTCTGTGGGATGATCCATCTGCCCCAGCATAACAGCAATCACAAGCCACACCTGCTAGCTCAAGATATGTAGAAAGAACATTTAAAGCTGTATCTATGTCGGAATCACTGATTCTCTGAATCAGCATCGAACCTTCAGATTCAGATTTAGCCAAATCGAATCAGGGACAGCGAATCCAAATCAACGAATTGAATCAATGTCCCCAGTTTGGGCCGAATCTGAATTGAATAGGGCCTGCTTCGCACACCCCTAATGGTTAGGACCCTTAGATGTTGGGGGACAGGGGGAAGGTAGTGACCTACTTAAAGTCCCTAGTTCCAGTACTATTTCTTCAATTGTAGCCACTGACTGATAAAATGCTCACCTTGAAAGAAAATGTATACATGTCTAACCTTAGGACACTGATCTGGGCTGCGGGTCACAAAACAATTGAAGTGCCTTCCTGCAGCCCTGAGGCATCTCAGCTCTAGAGAACAGGATTTCAAACACATTCCCAGTCCTTCCCATTTCCTAAGGTCTTGCTGTTGGCCACTTCTCACTAAGTATTTTGCCTGCTTGGTTCTCATTCTGGTGGTGCTAATGCTCCCCATGTACAGTAAATGGAGCTTATGTGCCTTGTTCAACATCTGAATTTCACTTTGGGGGTCAAACTATTAGAATTTTTAGCATCTAACTTTAAAACATCTACGTATT
The DNA here is from genome assembly GCF_001723895.1 of Crocodylus porosus. Lineage (NCBI taxonomy): Eukaryota > Metazoa > Chordata > Crocodylia > Crocodylidae > Crocodylus > Crocodylus porosus. Next base: position 44,379,690 of record NW_017728931.1, on the reverse strand, counting down.
TTATTGGAGCTAGCTCATATAAACTCTTCAGTACTGACCAAAACACATCCAGATGTATAATGAACAATCATACGACTTTTCTTTTACACTGTCATGTATTATCTAAGTAAAGAATCATAGCAAAATTCACAGCTAACAATTAAGACATTAACCAAATAATACTTTGCATAACCTATACTTAAAACGATCACATTTATTCATGAGCTGGGTCTTTCAGGCAGAAAATGAGATAGAGTTTTTTTTAAGGAGTCTATATTTTTATGATCACTAATAGCTCTAGTTATACATGTCAAGAGAGGGACATACAAATACATTACTTCAGGATACTTGATGTGCTAAGCATTTCAGCTGCTTGCAGACATTACAAAAAAAGAAAGAAAGAAACAGTGCTTTATTTTAAACTCCATGCGCTCCTGCACCAAGCCCCAGACATGCCCAAAAGAGACAGCGCATTAGTTGGACCCAGCTCACCTGAATTCTGTATAGATCAGGCACTTTAGTGGACCTTTTTTCTAACAGCTGATTGAATCAACTATTAGTTAAAGCATCAAAAAGTCCTGCTGAAGCATCCAGTGCTGCTTCCTTCAGTAAGGCATGTTGGGTTTTTTTTGTTTTTTGTGGGTTTTTTTTTTTTGGGGGGGGGGGAGGGGGTTGTTTTGTTTTTTAATGTCTGGTAAGCTCCATGTCTTTACATCTCCATAGAGCCATTAAGAAATCCCTCCTTGTTACCTCTACCCTGTTGTAACATTACACAAATGAACAAATGCATTAAAGGTTTTTTTAATTAAACTTTTGAACCTGGAGACACAGGGTCTCAAATTGGACTGACAGCTGAATATCCTTTAATTTTGTCAATTGTTGCCTGTGTATGACTGGAATATAAACATCTGAACAAAAGACAGATGATCTAACAAAAAAAAAAAAAATCTTGCAACTATCTACCTCTAACATTTTTTAAATATTATCAGTGTTAAATTTCTATATTTAATTTTTTCCATAGTACACCTTTTGCTGCTAAAATCTTATGTATAGGAACAAGAAAAATAAGCACATCTTTTTGTGATTATATAATTGAAAACAATCTTAAAGTCAAGCTAATTGAAGAGAGTCATGGGGACAGTATAAATAGATGCATATAAGGTCGTTCAGCTATTTGCAAATTCAGTACAATTATACCTAACTTAAGAGCTCAAAACACACTTTGTATGGAGCACTTTTCATAAGGCTCAGTTTTATCCAGAGTAAGGTACCATACCAGAATCTAGATGATAGACAATAAAATGAGAAATGCTTGCCTCATAAAATTACTTGTTTTTTACTTTTTTTAAATATACAAACAGACACATTTCCTTTCTGATTTTATACATCAGAAAGGAAATATTAAATGTGATACTGATCAATTGTAGCACTGAAATTCATAAAACCATGATTTATATTAGACAGGGCATTAGCAAAAGAAATAGGGAATACAGGAAAAATCTAAAGACAAAAGGAAGATTCAGCTGAAAGACTATTATAGAAATGATCACTGAACAGATGTATTTGCACTATATTCTAAATTCAGCAATAATTTTCTTTTACATATAAAATTAATTGAACAGTCCATTGCACTGTACCTTTTTCATTCTCAAAAAATCCTAAAAAATAGAAATGAACATCTGTTATTTATTGTTCAACAGCAGACAGTGCTCATTAAACTCAAAAGTTCAGGCATGAAAATTGAAGAGTAAATAAACTAACTATTAAAACTAAAGTTTAGCAACTATTTAATTTTTATTGAAATGCAAATAGAGCAAAAGGTAAGTTCCAGACATGTTAAAATGTCACCAGCCACATTTTATTTACTTATGCATGTCGCATCAGATTTCAGAGGAAGAAGTCTGAGTTTCACGGTAACAAGATTCCATGGAAAAGCCGGAAGAGTAACCTAGAATAGCTGTCAATGGCTCGTATGAGCAGCACTAAGTTAATATTAACCGTGGAAAGAAAAGGCCAGTTTGATAAGGACAAATGTTGTTGGTTATTTATAAGTAGTACCATTGTTATTATATAGAACAGTTACAACTTTTTCTAGAACTGGAACATTTCAAGGCCAAAGGAAAAAAATATACTTTCTATTAGATTGCTAGTTAACCCAGATACACACACTGAGTTTGAGGCTGCTGTCCTAAATGGCCATAGCACCAAGTAGAAGTAAACCATGCATTCTGTAGGATCTATAATGACCACATTTTGTGATGCTATCTGATTTTATATACATATGTAGCAACAGAACTCTTTAGTAATTCTGTCTGGAAATTCTAATTGGCGATAGCCAATTTCGGGAGGGCGGCATGCCCCCCACCGCCCTGCTACACGTCGCTTATTTCCTCAACCAACCAGAAGCCACAGTTGGTTTTGTCCTGATTAGGCCTGATTTTTGGGCTGTCCTTGACTGGCAACACACTGATACAGGACATGCCAGTAATGATGCTGCATAGCAATCCAAGGAGTGCAAAGCCACATGGGCACTGTTCTGCAGTCTCCACCTCACTCTGTATTAGCAACCATGTAGAACAGACGTCGGCAGCCTTTTGCTGGCATGGGCCAGAGTTTACAAACCAGCTAGTCACTGCAGGCTAAAAGTCTGTGCCTCACCCTCTCCAAGTGGCTGGCTACTAGATTCCCAGCCCTTTTGCAGTAAGAGGAAGCTCAAACTCTTCTGCAGTGAAGAGTACTAGAGAATGAAGGGGTACTGTAGTAGTGACAAAGGTAATGCATAGTTAACCTTCCACTTAACTTGCTGGAGTGGACAGATCTTGACTTTATGCCCACTTTATGGAAATGAGAGACTCTTCTCTAGTTGGCTCCTCCAGCCATATGGCTTGAAGGCAAGCAAAACTTGGAGGCATCCAAACCCCAAGCCTCTGGGATTGGACCTGCATGTAGGATGCCCATCAAAGGATTTGGGAACATCTGAACCCCCAGATGAGGGTGGAGGATATCTGCTGGTAGTACAACCACTTATGGTTCTGGACTGACTCATGGATTTGGAATTGATTTGGCCAATTTGTCTTGGACTATGGAAAATTAAAAAAAAAAAGGGGGCGGGGGAGTGATGTTGAACAGTTAGCCGAGAAGGGGGCAGCAGTCTCATTTTAGACTGTCTGAATCTGAAAGAAAACAAGCATTCACTGAATTGGCAACACAACCATGGTTCTCAGATAACAGCCACATCACAATGCTAGTGAAGTTATCCAAATAATATCACAGAAGGGAGTAAAGTGTCCCTTCCAATATAGAGAAGTATTTTTTTGTGCTTTCTTCAGGATGCTCAAAACACAAGACGGTTTCTCTGCCCCAGTCATGCAAGGACTGTAGACCCAGAATTTTATAAACTTGCTTCAGAGCTATTTTTGTTTTGACTCAAAATATTATTACAAAACAAACACAAAACAGAAAAAGAAAATTTAATTGTTTAAAATAAGCTTTCTTGCACCTCTGCTTACATTTCCTAAATTTGGTCAGAACAAAAAGTTGAAAACTGAATGATGGATTTAAAAAAAAAAAAATAAAGTAAAAAAAGCCTTTACCCATGAGACTGAGCAATAGACAATTCATAAGCGAGCCTGGACACTACTAATAGTGCAACTATGGCAGTACAGAATGAAAAACTCACCTAAAAAGACCCAAAACCCAACAACTTTTTTATACCAAGAGAGTTATTTCACACCAAGTTATACTATGTGGTAGCTACACTGGTATTCATATCCAAGTTAATTAATATGTAATAGCTAAGTAAGTCTACATGTGACTGCAGTCTAGACAGACTTCCAGACAAAGTCAATCTCTCTTTCAGACTGATTCAAACCTTGAGTCCTTCACAAGCTCCAGTCTCCAGCCCAAATACAAACTGGTCCTTATTTTGAAGGCCCTTCATAAGTTACTTTCGCCCATCTTATCCAGCCTTTAAGCCCTCATTGTCATGTTCATTTTTTACTGAAAATGCAATGGCTGTCTCCATATTATCCACTTCCCTGCTTCTTTCATAGGCACTTTGGTATCTACTTTCACACTGCAGCTTAACCACACAAAACCTTCCTCCAATTTGCAAAGCCACTTCAGAAGTCTTGAAAGACAAATTCCCATTACAAACATGCTAAACTGCCCAGCAGTGCCTAGGCGAGTGACCTATTCATTATCATCTTGTCCTTTTAAACCAGTGATCCTCAGCCAAGGTTCCCTCAGATCCTTTGAACGATGCTGCAAGATGTGAGGAGATAATCAGCTCTTATCTTACCCAGGTCCTACTTCATTCTGTTCTACATTCACTTGTCAGACCTTGTCTTTATTTTGATTGTAAACTTCTGGGGGCAGGATCTCTCATCTTAAGCATATACAGCACTTACAAAATGGGAACCAACCCACCAAAAATGGGAACCAGCCTAAACCAAGCGGACCTCTTGGCGCAACTAAACAACCACTAAGACAGATCAATAGTAATTAAAGCAAAACACAAGGGCTGATATTTTCTAAAGTACCGTTACACGCAAGTAAATGAACTGGCATTTAATCAGGCTCTTAAGTGGAAAAAATCATGCATTTTTCAGAAGTGTAATTGAAGTGGACATAAGGAAAATCTGCATAATGGTGTTGGTAAGCCCACTATGTGCACAGAGTGGTTAAAACAGAACACCTAACACAATGTAAATTCATATCAAATCAGACATGAACAGGTCCAGATGCCTCCTTGGTACCAACCCAGTGCTGGAAAGGCTGCCAATGGATTCTCTCAGATGCCACCTACTCCTAAGTAAAAAAAATATAGCGCAAGAAAGAACTGTAACTGTTTCATGCAAAAGTAACTTTTACCTAAAGTATGAGGATACATAAAAAGGTATGTTAAAAAGAAAATTAGAAAAGATGAAAAGGACAGTGCTCACTCTGTGCTTAGTTGGCTGCTTGGGCCAGGTTCCTGACAAACTAGGAAGGTTCTCCTACTAGCTGGATGCTCGCTTGCTCTCTCTCGCTCGCTCTCTTTCACTCTTCTGGAATGAGAAGAAATATTGGAGCCAGAACCAGTGCAGAGATAAACTGTAATACAGCTGGCCCTGATGTCACTTTATTTTGTTTTATTAAAGGGATATGCTAAGATTGGGGAGATTCCATGCACTTTTCCCACAAGGGACACAACACTGCTGCAGTAGGATAATATGGAAAAAGCCCTAAAAATAACAACAACAACAACAACAACAACTCCTCCCTTACAGCATTATCCTGTTTCTGAACAAAATACTTTATTATAGGGTTCTACCTTCTGGAAAAAATCAATCCTATTTGAAAATACAGTAGAGAAAATTTTAAGCAAAACTTGAATTTCTTTGTTTAGAAGAAGAGAGAAGGGGCAAGAATTTTTGAAACATCCAAAATGACAGAACATCTGAATATATGATGCTAGTGTTTGGGATACTGTTCTCCTTTCAGTTTCAAAGTCTAACAAGTGTAACAAAGGCATTAGTGAGGATTTCTAAATGATATCTTTATATAAAGGCATCATATATACTGTACACAAAAATTCATTAAAGGTTTCAGCTTTACCTCTGTTAAGCCAATGATAATGTAAAGTCATTGCCAATTGTTAAAATTTTCAATTACATCATTTAAAAGTAATTTTAAAAAGTCAGTTCTACTTTAAAATAATATACTAATCTTTAAAACAAAATTATTCTATGGATGGTATCTCTCATGTGCAAATTAGTTCTTTTCTAAAACTACTTAAGTTGAAATTAAGGCCTGCTTTAATCAGGACCATAAATTGAGATTATATCCTGTGAATTTTGTTAAATTGATCCATTAAAAGAAACTACTAATCTGTACTGCCCTAAAAGTCTACAAAGAAACTAATTATCCATGTTAAAAATATATATACTTAAGTAGCATATGGCACTACAAGTACTATACAAAAGGTTATCCTCTTTATTATGAGTCATTCATAAAGGATGAACTCATAAGCCACTTGAAGTGGTTTCTATTCACTCTGTGAAATATATAAGGATAGGCATAGCTGGAGACCATGTTAATTTGCAAGGGAAACCCTTCTTAATTCTCTGAAACCATTTAACTTCTATGCCAACTTTAAGTAACTAAGAATGTGTTTCTCATCCTACATGTTAATACTAACTTTCTCTCTTCTTTCCCAAGGTTTTCTATTTTCAGTTTCAAAGTCTCTGCAGAAGGTAGATGATGACGACATGCTACTAAACACCTTCACTCTAGGAAAATCGCTGCGGAATGGAGATAAAACAGAGAAGACAGGGGGTACACTTTCTCTTGAGCACTATAAGATGGAAGATGCTAGTTTTCAGGATGAAGGGGAAGACAGAAACCCAAAGTTCTTTGTGAGTTTCTGTTTCTTAATCAACTCCAAAATGTAAATAAAGACTCTTAAAATGAGATAAATACTTTTCACTTATAAAGGATGCTTTGGCGGATAATTGCAATCACTCATTTCTGCAACTTAGTGTATGTTCATAGGCTAATTTTTAATTGCATGCATCTAATATTAGGCATACTAATCTGTATTTGGGTAACAAAGGTAACTTATTCTAAAAAGATATGTAGGTGATCAGGACTATGTGTATGTCGGGGAGTAGAATTCAGCTTACTTTATGTAGTTCCCTTTTTCTTTCTTTTTTATTTTTTAATAATGCTTTTTTTGGTCTCAGCCAGTTGGTATATATGAAGGAGGTTTACAACCATAATAAACAATTAGGTTGATTACACATATTCGTTTAACTTGCTTTTTAAAAACCAACAGTATTCAATTAACATCTATTGTATGATGATGTTTACTGTTTAAAGATCATCTTCAGTTGCACTACTTACTTTCTTGATGAAGACTAAGCACAATGGTAACAGTCTTTAAAACTTTAATCAGTCCTTTTAAAATCCAGAATATAGGTTCCAAACATAATTTCATAAGCCACAGTCTGCCGCTGAACCTGGCTATAAAACAGCTACCTTATCTTGCCCTGAAGGGTTCAGTAGCTTTTCCAGCTGACACCGAAATAAAGAATACTGAATCAATACAGGAAAGAAGAGAGGTTGGCAATGAAGAAAATTCTGCTAAGTTTCCTATAGGAAGGAGAGATTTTGACAGTAAGTATACTTGCATTTTGCCTTTGACGTAATGCAGTATATATGTTTGGTTGAATAAGATTATACTTGCAAATGTTTGAAAAAGGAAATTTGGAAATTATGTGCCAGTGTTTATCAATGTACAATGTGTTAATAGAATATAATGAAATTAAATATTTAGTTGGACTATTTCAGGTATATTTATTTGTTAAAATTAATGGTCTTGCTAGATGTCACTATAATACATCCTAATTTTTACAATTTAAACTTTTGGAAGTTTTTTTTCTTTTTCAGTGCTCAGGTGTATGTTGGGAAGAGTCTATCGACCTTGTTGGCAAGTCTGAAAATTGCTGGCCAGCCTCACCTTCCTTGAAGGAGATTAAATTATTTGGTTGCCAGTTTAATGAAACTTGAAGTTATTGTGTTTTGGTATTGTTATACACTTAAATCTAAAGTACTACTCTCTGTATTCCAAGGTGAGGGAAACTTTATCAACCATCATTAAGTAACCTAGTTGAAAAATTATGCGGTATCATTGTTAAAACAGAAAATTCTGCATAATTCAGATTTGTAGATATATTTGTCTAACAGTATACGTATGCTACTCACATTACCATACACAATGAAGTCAAGGTATTTGTGCATCTGTTGTCTTGTTCTTGCAAAACTTACCATGTTTGTTATGTAATAGTAAAACATTATATATATCAAAATAAAAATAAGACTCATAATCTAAAAAAATGTGTCAATTTTGCCTGACCAGCAATCAATTTAGTCTTCGCAGTAGTTTTGTTGCTTTTTCCACCTCTATCCAATTTGCTGTCCAATTTCTTCTGAGGGTTGTTTGAAGTCTTAGGTCTCTTAATATTTGTATCCTGAGATGGTTCATTGTCATTATTACAGATGATTTCTTTATTCAGCTCCACCTGTCTCCTCTTTGTGCTCTTGTTTCTTAGCTGACAGCGCAGCTTTGCATCTTCTTTTTTACTTTTACTTCCATTCTGGTGAATATTTTCAGATTTAGTTCCAAATGCTTGTCTTTCAAAATCTGAATTCATACCTTCAGCCATATAGGAGAACAAACATATTTAAGGAAAAGAAAAAAAGTTAATTCTGATAGTCTTGTGATTAAAATGACATAAGCCATGAATGTTTAATAATATATAAAATATATAAAAAACAGTCTAACTATCCACTAACCCCCGTAATATATCAGCAATGAAAATGTTACTGTTAATTTTAAAATTACATTGCATATGCATAAACATAACTTCTGAACCTTTGGGAAGCAAGTACATAAATTCTAAAATGTTGGAAAAAACATATTAAGATCTTAATTGTAATTTACATAATTCATACCTTATATATGTAGTAACCAAAAAGAATATTTTGAAGCCAAAATGGTTGTATTGATCATAGGACGTGCAAAGCTATTAAACCCTGTTTATTTTACTTTAACAAAAGCTTGATGTTGTAGTATTTAAATAATAACAAAGTGGTACATCACTTGAAAATATCAGGCATGAAATTTTCTCAGTCAGTCAATTCTACTTCAATTTACCTGCAAGAGGTTCATCTTTTAGAGGGAGAGCAGGGTCTTGTTTTTGTGCTGGTTGTACCCAAGTTGGGCTTTCACTGCTACTGAAAAACTGCACACTCTTCTTCTTAGTCAAGTCATCTTTATATGTACAAGCAAACTGAGACCTGATTAAGGGTTGCTTCATCTGTTAGGGATGAACAAAATTGGACTTAATCCTTAAAATTCATTTAGGAAGTTATTTTGAATGGCTGTAGTGATTGTAGTATAATCTCCCCTCACCTTATTTATAATATGAAAAAAATTAAAACATCCTTACTTAAGGTGAAACACAGCATTAATGTACAAATAACAATAACTAATTTTAAAAAAGCCTTAATAGTAAAATTCAAGTACTACAAAATGATTGGTTTGATTTGTATACCAATCCCTGTTTTTAACAAGAGTCGTATTTGATCACATTAAAAGCCAGTATAAACTTTCCTGTCCCAGGTTTTTCTTTTGTCTTGATATTTAGTAGCATCTGTTTACTATTTTGAGTAGCTGTCATGGTGACTATATCTGTCTAATGTCAAATCAACCCTTAAACAGAGCATTTGAAAAGTGGGTTCATCATCATATACAGTAGCATAACTAAGGGAGGGTAAGCAGGGCACCAGCCCTGGACACCAATTTAGATGGGATCCTAGAATGACTGTACCCAGGCAGGCCATATTGCAGCAGCAGCTGAGGTTACTTAGTACACGCTTCCCCTCCGGCATTTCACAACACTAAAATTGCTAGTTACACCTTTGTTTACAAGTCGCTTTCATTAGTCTGAGCCTCCCAATCAAACTGAACCATGTCAAAAGTGAAATACAAGACAGTGCCCAGGAAGAAAATCAGACAAAAGTTAATCTAGTATGAAGCTGAGCAAAATATACAATGTTTGATATTCTACCTTTATTAGATGAATTTCAAAATTTACAATCCTTCACAAAAAAAACCCCTAAAAAAAAATAAATCAAGGTCTCTCCCTGTAAAGGATTAAGGTCAAAGGACTTTTCCAGCTGTTGTGTCACAAGTCATAAATGTCCTAGGGAAAGAGGGAGAAAGATCTGCATATCCTTATGAGAATTCGGCAGTACTGCAGAACACTATCTTATCTACCTGCAATATATAGAGACAAATGAATTCCATCACATAAACCAGACACCTGGCTAAATAGTTCAGCTGAATCAAATCAACATTGAAAGCTAAATAAAAATAGCAGTATGAACTCAATTACTCCAAATCAAGTTTGTTTTGTTTTTACCAAAATGTGTTTCTTCTTCTGCATGTAACACTACCAAATCAACCTGAAATTTGAGTCAAGCTTTGTCTTGGTTCATTTGTTGTCACTAATATAGATTCCACAGGGCAAATGCTGTCCTCCGTTGCATCTGTTTAATTAAGCAGACTTCAAAAGGAATAGAAAAGTATAGATAAGAACAGATGCGGGGGAGGTCTTGAACAGCCCTTACCTCTCTTTGCTGTGCTGGGTGTGTTACTACATTCCTCCTCACAGACACTCTGATCCCTGAAGCAATTTAATCTAAATCACAATACTTTGCATGCAAGAGAACTGGATTGTGAAGGATGGTTTAAAAGTAGATGCACAGGCCAGTGATCAACTCAATGCTAATAACGTGACTCTAGGAAAGAGACATGGTCACTGACCATAACAATTTCCCTACTCCCTACTGAATTGGCCAAAAGATTCTCACCTCAGACGACTGGATGGGAATATAGAAATCTGAACCTGAACTGTATAAAACTCCGCCACAAAGGCAGAGGGGTGGAAGTGTGGAACTTGCCTCAAACCTTGGGGATGGATTGTGAGGGCCCTGAGACCTCTCCACCCAGCAATGAGTTATGTTTGTGTATTTTGTGCTGTATGTAGCTGCTCTTGTTAATATTGCCCAATTGAAAATATCCCAATAAACAGGTGTATAGTTTGGAAGAACTTGCTTTGGCTTCTCTTGCACTTCTCCAGATAAATAAAAGCCCCTAGAGACATCCTGGGTGCAATGATAATTACTCTATGCTAGGACTTCTGGTTTAACAGCCTTATTGCTCCACAAATCATAAACAGACCCAGATGACTTTTGGCTAAGTTGGTGCTGCACTACTGATTCCAAAGAACAAAAAAGTTAATCCCCACTAGAGGAAATACTGCTTTTCAATAGTCAAAGGGACTAGATCTGTTTGGGTGCTTTTACATACATTTTTCAGAGTAGAATGGCACTTAATGTGCATTTGCCCTGTAAAAACTGATCTTGGGCAGTTCTACTGTTCTTTTTCACATGTAGATTTCCATAGTTCAAATTAGCTGCACCTTTTTCTCTTTGGACACCTCTTCCAAAAGAGCGACACAGTGCATGTATTTCCCTCAGGCCATAATTTCAAAATTTACCTGGCTTCTGGACTGGGTCCTCAGGTTGCTTTATTCCCTGTTTACACTGTTTCCTTTGTCTGTCAATGTCAAAGCCAGTTGACTCATATTTCCCTCAGAAGCCATCATCCATATGACTGTAGAATAAGTCTAAAGACCACAATTAAGGACTGAGCAGAGATACCCAAGTGAACCAGTAATACAGTATAGCCACATTACAATGACACTCCTCCCAGGTTAGTTAGAGCTGTAGAGAAGCAGGTTATAGTTGTCTAGGTAGAGCACTATGCTACTGCATAGCTACTCGGGCTGTGCAAAGCTTTGGTCCTTGATTTGATTCAGTGGAGATTCAGCCCAATTCGGTGGCTGAATCTCCAAATCCAAACTGAATCAGAGGACCCTTTAATCTCTCCAAATCAAATCAGAATCCTCCGAATTGATTCGGAGACATTTGGACATAGACACAACTTTAAATGTTTTTTCTACATACCTCTAGGTAGCAGGTGGCTCATGAGTGCTGTAATGCTGGGGGTGCATGGAGTGTCCCACAGAAGCGCGGGTGGTTTCCCAGAGCATTTGGCAGCAGACCTAGAAGTGGACCAGAAGCACTTCTGGTCCATTTCCAGCTCTGCTGGGGAATGCGCTGGGAAGCAACACCCCCCCACACCTGGTGACTGGTGCCTCCTGGGTCTGAGGGGAGGGGGCACCTGGGGTCCCCCTGGCCAACTGCCAAGCCAGGGAGGCATAGGGGGCCCCAGCATGCTCCCTAGCAGACCCAGAAGTGGATCAGAAGTACTTCCGATTCACTTCTGGGTTCGCCACCAAGCACATGGAAGGCCTCTCCACATTCCTATGGGGAGCTCCATGCACCCCAGCACTCACAAGCTGCACCTGCTACGTCAAGGTATGTAGAAAAAACTTTTAAAGTTGGGTCTATGTCCAAATGGCTGATTCTCTGAATTAGCATCGAATCTTCAGATTCAGATTCAGTTGAATTGAATCAGGGACCACGATCCGAATCAACTCGAATCACTGTCCCCAATTCGGACCGAATCCGAATCGAATAGGACCCACTTTGCACACCCCTAATAGCTACTGTTTCTGGAATTCCAGCTAGCTTGGGTCTCTCTCCTCAGAACTGTACTGTGCCATATAGACAACTCCACAGTGACACCAGGTAGATTTTGAAAGTCTGATTTATTCACAGAAAGATCAGGGATTATAGGAAGTTAGTGCTGGAGGTGATCACATGACGTTATCTAGTCCAGCCCCCTACTTAAGATAAAATAATCCCCAAGTAAGCCATCCTAGTCAAGTATCTACTTACCTGCTCTTGAAAATTTCCAGGGACAGTGGATCTACAACCTGTCTAGGTAAATAGACTCCTACAAAAGACCCTGTGTCTCTACCTTTCTCTGTCTGATGTCTTATGAGCTCTAAAATTCAGCCTAAATTTATGCTGTGTTTTTGCTGGACAACTGAAGTTCCAGGATAAGTATCCCTACATGGAGCTGTTCAGGAATGGCTATCACACTTGTAAATTAATGCCTTAATCAGAAACAATATGCCAGGTACACAGGGGCATTCAACAATTAATTCAAACTAGCTAAGTGTGATTTTTAAGCTAGATAAATTAACTTCTTTTAAGTTTATCCTTAACCTGTTCCTCCTCTTTTTAGAATCCACCTGATAAGCTACTTGACAGCAGTTTTCATTTAGCTCTCACCCATACATAATTAGAATACTAGGAAGTACTACCACAGCCCTAAAAACAGCCTTAACTCTACACTTCTTATAAAATGTATTCTTTAAAAAACAGATGTAATGGAAATTTTCAGTAATATTAAAGACATTCTTCTAAATGATGTGGATAACAATATCTTGCAATAACTATGGCCAGGTACAGACTTTACACTTTTATTGGTACAAGTGGTTGGAGCCTGGTCTATACCTCTAACAGAACAGAAGAACAGTACACAAAATCAGTCTATACCCGTAATGGAACAGAAGTTCGGCACACACAGACTGGTTTAAAAATGGCGGTCTGAGATTTGCCCCTCTCGCCTCCACATCCAAAGGTCAAACGTGTGTTCTGTTCACTACTGATCTAAATTACTCTGTTTACAGAAAACCATGTAACAGATCAATTCCGCCTGAGGCTTTTTGAACGTCTGTACACAGCCTATGAGTTTTGATTTTTATCTGGACAATAGAATAAGATACCATAAGACTCTTATCTAATTTTTCTTGGTCACAGAGATATCTTGGTTTATGACAGTATTTTTGGATGTTCCAAACAAATTTTAAGTACCCATAAATGATATTGTGAAACTTCTTTATTGCTATTTTACACTACCCAGACTAGCAGAAATGCAAAAACAAAAGAAGGATTTATCCACATGTATTTTTGTTTTAAGGTGCCCCACTACACATTACATGTATCACGCAATTACTGGGTTAATTGTGCAATTAATTGAGACCAGCTACATGTTCAAATCAACTACTGCACCTTGAAGAGGTCCAACTAGTTATATAGTTATTACTGGAAAATGTGTAATAACTTTATAGTTGGTATCTATCCAACTTTAATTTGCACGCATAGCAGGGTCTGCCCTTGTGGCTGGGAGCTCCGGCAGCTGAAGGGGACACCCCATAGCTTTCGGGGGGGGGGGGGGGTCCCCCCACACCTGACAGGATTTTCCCTCTCGACAGTGCCATGCAGCTGCAGACTGTAGTTCCTGGCAGTACCCCATGCTGCCAGGACCCAGAGTTCCACAGCTGTGGGATGGGGTCCTGGCAACGCCCCACAGTCCCAGTTCCATCGTTTCATAGTAGCTAGGGTCAGGAGGGACCTGAATAGATCATCTAGCCTGACCCCCTGCCACAGGCAGGAATGAATGTTGGGCTCCCAAGACCCTAGACAGGTGATCATCTAACCTCTTTTTGAATTTGCCCAAGGTAGTGGCGAGGACTACTTCCCTAGGAAGTTGGTTCCAGATTCTGGCCACCCTAACCGTAAAATATTGCCTCCTGATTTCTAACCGAAACCTATCAGCTTATTACTATTGTTCCTCATCACCCACGATGCTGCTGGGGAGAATAGGGCTTTCCCTATTTGCTGTTGATCTCTCCTGATGAGTTTGTAGGCAGCCACCAGGTGCCCCTTCACTGTGGGACTCTGGGTCCCCATGACTGCTGGGAGGGAGAGTTGCGCACTGCAGCTGATGGGACGAGGCCCAATGCCACAGACTCCGGGTTCTGGCAGCCATAGGGCACTGCCCGGACCCAGAATCCGCAGTTGTGGGACTCGGTTTCAGTAGTTGTGGGGCACTGCTGTGGCTGCATGTCCCGTCAGCTATGGGACTCACTGCTGCAGGAGCTTTTTACTTGCCAATGCAGGGGGAATCCAGGATGGTGATCCTAGGCTTCCCCTGTACTGACAATAAGGCATGATAGGATCTAATGCTGGATCCTACAATCATACCTCCTGCCACACACACACACGGCATGGCAGGAGGCTTGACTATGTGGCTCATATACCAGATCCTATCATGCCTTCACCTGAATGTCTACAGGAACTATAAGTACTCTTTTTTTTTTTAAACATATGCATCAATTAATTCAATGCATCTTGATTCACTAGTATTTCCCAACCTTTTTCACCCCGCAGCACACTTATCTAAATAAAGAAACACCACGGCACACCGGACACCAACTGGGGAGGGGGGAGCATGGCCAGCCAGATGGCATTTTGGGCTGGAGCCATACCCCCTGCCTTGCTGTAGCCACGCTCCCCCATCTGTCTGTATCCGCAGCAGCAGCAGGCAGGAGGGGCATAGCTCTAGCCAGGCAGGAGGTGTGGCTCCAGCCCAAAATGCTGTGGCACACTGGTTGGGAAACACTGCACTAAGTTAAAGCCTTCTTTTCTAGCGTCTTTGCTGGGTTTATTTTTCGTGTCACTTTTTCGTTTAGGTCTTTGTTTAGATAGCTCTTCTTTCAGGAGATAAAACTCATGTGATCAAGTTGCTTGATTAGTTATAAAATACTTATGTAAACCAATAACTTTACTAATATTATTTCTACAAATCTGTATCCTTTTCCAAGACAAAGGGAACTGAACACATGCAGAAATAACACGTATTACATACCCAAATGAACAGACATATTTACACAAAAGACCACTTCCATACTGCACCTTAATTTTACTTTCTTCCTCAAGTTTTTTAATACGTTGCCTGAGCGGTTTTGGAGAAGATCCCCTAGGCTGAGATGGAGACCTATATTGAGAGACAAAAAATTCTTACAAACTACTGAAGTAGTTAAGATAAACTATTAATTTTATGCAACTCAGAATGTGAGAGGAAAAGTAAGGTGACCTTATTTCTCTAGTTGTATCTTGTGCCCCTTCTTCTCTGCAAATGATACTGATGCAATAAAATAAAAATAAGGGTCTGATCTTTCAGTAAATGGCATTTTTAATAATATATAGTATTACAGTCCTACAGGCATAACTATAACTAGTGTGGCAACGAGTAACACTCCCACCATATAGTTTACCATATTTTCCTGCATACGATACTCTTTTCCAAAATTCAGTTGATTGAAATTGGGACATGCATTATAACCAAGGAAATGTGGTAATAGCAGCTTTGGCTGCTTAAGCTTCTGACAGGAAAAAGCAAAAGTAAAGCTGCATATGCTGCATGCAGCGCTCCCTAGCTGCTAGCTAGGGACACTTTCTCTTCTCCCCCACCCTTGGCAGAGGTTCTTAAGGAAAGATCTTTTTTCTTCATTCTGCGTTTCAAAAATAAGGAGCATATTTTATTTGGGGATGAGTACTATGCAAGAAAATACAGTATGTTCAAAGGCAGACTCTTATAGTATTTTTCTTCTATTTACATACTTTGATGGTATTATGTCTAGTCCCTTCCCCAGCACTTCTTTTAAAGTTGGTCCAAGGGCAGCCAAATGAGGTAGATATAGGGTCAGGAGAAAGCAAACAAGCTAGCATGTTGTGGTTAAGTGAAAAGGATGTTGATCTGGAAAAGAGGAGGTTCTGAATTCTAGGCTAGATAGAGCCTTACCCCCAGTGAGACAAACTTCTCCACTGTTTTCCATCCATTCTATCCAATGACTATTAAATGCAAGACCCTCAAACAGGACTGGACAGTAGATCAAATATTTTTAATTACTTTCCTAAGCAGTAAGTAAACCTAAAAGATACCTGCAGTCAGATGGAAAAATGAAGACATCTTTTACTGAACTGCACGCTATTAAGAGGTTTAATGCCTGTAAAGCAATTGAGATCCCTAGCATAAGCCATGCCACAGAAGTGCAGAATATGAAGACTTTTTTTTTTTGTTTTTAGAAGGAAGGAAAGAAAGAAAAAAAAAAAAGAACTCTCCCCAACCTCGGTTTTTGTGAAATTTTTTAGCTTTTACAGCCATCAACCCCTTAGGGTAGTAGATTCATTTCCTTCAATAAATTAGTGTATTATTCTTTTGAATATAAACACTGGTAAAACAAACAAAAATAGCAGCTCAAATTAACAAACGGTCTTATTTTATGTAAAGTATTAGCATTTTATTGAGATTATATTATTTAAAATACTGTATTTTACAATTAGAAAAGGAAGTACTTAAGCAAAACAAAAGGCTTGCCTCTGCCAAGACATTTAGGAATCATGGAAAGACAAATTGGGCTTTTGCACTGAAAGAATAAAAATGTCACTACCAAATAATCAAGGAGAGTTATTGAAATTGCTCTCTATATCATTTAATAAACTGAAAAATAACCCTGATATCTGCTTCCTTATTTTTCCAGTGTTTGGGCTTTTATTAATTACTTGCATTAATTAGATTACATTAATGCCCCACTCTTATTCTGAATTAAAGTGACCATAAACCAGGTCTAGCTTAGTTTAATTTGTAAAGAAAATGATGACCACCTTAATTATGAATAAGAGTATTCACACTGGGAGTTACTGAGATTTAACTAAACAAAGATAACATTTATAATAAGGAATATAAATTAAAATTTACCTACTTTAATACCCCATATCCATAAATACAAATATGAGGGCTGGGGAGAAGGGAGGAAAATTCATGAACCAGGTCTCAGTTCATAGATTATGCTTAAGTATACCTCATAACTCAGTTAAACAGCTTTAAATGCATTAGATTTAAAATAATTTTGTTTTTCTATTTTCATACAGCAGGTAGAAGGATTCTAAAGGATTCTACATCTGAGAAAACCATGACATTCTTCTCCTTTCTAAGACGCCCCACACCATCCTGCAGCTCATCTACCAATGAAGTTGACTATAATTTTTTCAAATATATTAATGCATTACAACACGAGGAAGTTTCCTGATCACAGGCCCTAGTTTTCATGGGGTACTTCAATCACTGTGACATTTGCTGGGAGGGCAAAACAGCAGTGCACAAGCAACCAGGAAGTTTTTGGAGTGCATTGGAGACAACTTCCTGGTATAAGTGTTGGAGAGACCAACTAGGGATGGTGCTCTGCTTGACCTACTGCTCACAAACAGGGAAGAACTGGTGGTGGATGTAGAAGTGAACACAAGTTGGGCAGCAGTGACCATGAGTAGATCAGGGATCCTGGTTTTCTACGATTAAAAAAAGAATCCCCAATTTTCAGATTTAAAAAAAGTAACCCAAAATCCACATTTTTCCATGATTAAAATGAAAGACCACCAATACATAGATGTATGTATGTATTCTACAAGTATGTTAGCGACAAGAGTAAGGTCAGGGAAAGTATGGGTCTTACTGAATGGTGGAAGGAACCTAGTGACAGATCGTGAGCAAAAGGCTGAAGTACTCAATGCCTTTTTACCTTGGTCTTTGCACAGTCAGCTCTCAGTCTACTGCACTGGGTGGTAAAGTGGTCTTTCATTTTAATCATGGAAAAAATGTGGGTTTTGGGTTACTTGTTTTAAAACAGAAAATTGGGGTTTTGTTGGGTTTTTTAAATCAGAGAAAACCAGGATCCCTGGATATGACTGAGTTCAGGATTGTGACACAAGGAAAGAGCAGCCAAGTATCCCTGGACTTCAGAAAAGCAGACTGACTCCCTCAGAGAACTGAGGGGCAGAATCTCCTGGGAGGCCAGCTGGAGGGGGAAAGGAGTCCAGGAGCACTCACTGCATTTTAAAGAAACCTTACTGGGGGTGCAAAATAGCAAATGTAGCAAGCAATCAGCTTGGCTTAGCAGAGAACTCTTTGGTGAGCTTAAACACAAAAATAAAGCTTACAAGTGGAAGTTTGGACAAATAACTTGGGAAGAGTACAAGAATATTGCTTGGGCAATCAGGGATGAAGTTAGGAAGGCCAAAGCACAACTGGAGTTGCAGCTAGTAAGGGACATGAAGAGTAACAAGAAGGGTTTCTACAAGTATGTTAGCAACAACAGGAAGGTCAGGGAAAATGTGGGTCTTACTGAATGGTAGAAGAAACCTAGTGACAGATCATGAGCAAAAGGCTGAAGTACTAGATGCCTTTTTACCTTGGTCTTTACACAGTCAGCTCCCAGTCTACTGCACTGGGCGGTACAGTAGTGAACAAACAGCTTAGGGACTATTTAGAAAAGCTGGATGTGTACAAGTCCATGGGGCCAGATGCAAGGCATGCAAGAATGCTGAGGGACTCAGCTGATGTGATTGCAGAGCCACTGGCCATTATCTCTGAAAACATGTGGCAATCAGGAGAGATCGCAGACAATTAGAAAAGGGCAAATATAGTGCCCATCTTTAAGAAAGGGAAGAAAGAAAATCCAGGGAACTACAGACCAATCAGCCTCATCTCAGTCCCTGGAAAAATCATGGATCAGGTCCTCAAAAAATCCATTTCTAAACACTTAGAGGAGAAGAAGGTTATTAGGAACAGTCAGCATGGATTCACCAAGGCTAAGTCATACCTGACCAACCTGACTGACTTCTATCACAAGAAGACTGGCTCTGTGGATGTGGGAAGAGCAGTGGACATAGCATACCTTGATTTTAACAAGACTTACCATCTCCCACAGCATTCTTGCAAGCAAGCTGAGGAAGTATGGGTTGGATGAATGGACTGTTAAGGCAGACATAAAACTGGCTGGATTGTCAGGCTCAGTTGGTAGTAATCAATGGCTCAATGTTTAGCTGGCACCCAGTATCAAGTGAAGTGCCCCAGGAGTCAGTCCTGGGGCCAGTTTTGTGCAATATCTTCATTAGCAATCTGGAAGATGCTATGGATTGCACCCTCGGCAGGTTCATGGATGACACCAAGCTGTGGGGTGCAAGTATATACACTGGAGGGAAGGACTAAGATTCAGAGTGACCTAGACAAATTGCTTGGTGCCCAATCCTCCAATCTCATGAGCTTCAACAAGAACAAGTGAAAAGTTCTGCACTTAGGATTGAACAATCCCATGCATGAGTACAGGCTGGGGGCTGACTGGCTGGGCAGTAGCTCTGCAGAAAAGGGCCTGAGGGTTACAGTGGACAAGAAGATGGATACGAGTCAGCAGTGTGCCTTTGTTGCCAAGAAAGCCAAAAGCATACTGGACATACTGGGATAGAAGCACTACCAGCAGATAAAGGGAAGTAATTATTCCGCTGTATTCTGCACTGGTGAGGCCATATCTGGAGTACTGTGTCCAGTTCCCGGCCCGCCCCCACACACACTATAGAAAGTATGTGGACAAGTTGGAGAGAGTTCAGTGGAGAACAATGAAAACGGTTCTAGGGCTCAGGCAGATGACTTCTGAGAGGCTGAGGGAACCGGGTTTATTTAGTTTAGAGAAGAGAAGACTAAAAGGGGATTTAATAGTAGCCTTCAAGTACCTGAAGGGTGATTCCAAAGAAGATGGAGATAGACCAGGGGTAGGCAACTTTTTTTGCCCGAGTGCTGAAAAAACTGCAATTTCTACTTTGTAAGATGTCAGAGTGCTGGCATGCCAGAAAAACAAAACTGGAGGGGGGGGCAGAGAGGGTTAGACATGACACAGACATGGCAGGATGTACTGCATATTAACATAATTAATAATTGTAAATTTTTTTTGGTTGTTTTGTTTTGTTTTTACACAGTAAATACCAGGTTTTCTAAAAATTCTAAACTTGGTGACAGAGAGAGAAAGGAGACAGAGAAAAAAAAAGAGAAGAAAGAGGGGAGAGAAAGAAGAGAAAGAAAAAAGGAAGAGAGAGAGAGAAGATAAAAAGAGAAGAGAGGGAAAAAGGAGAGAAAAAAGAGAAAAAGGAGAGAAAGAAAATGAGGAGAGAGAGAAAGAAAGAGAGAAAAAAAGGAAAGCGAGAAAGATGGTATGTCCCTCACCACCCACATCTCCACTGCTACCAGCTGTGGCTCAGGCCTGCTGGTCCAGGGCAGTCTGGAGGACAGAGGCAGTGATACCACAGAAGCAGCTGTCAGGGCTCAGATGCTCAGACCCTCCCCAGCAGTCCCAGACTGGGGGAAGCCCAGGCCCAGGGCTGGAAAGGAGGGCCCGGCTGGGGCTGCGGCAGACAGACATCCCATCCCACCTGGGTGGGGAAAGAACCAGGGTGTCCAGTACCGGGGCCAGGCATTTGGGGCAGGGTCTAGGCGGTATGGGAAGAAGCAGGTGTGGAGGGACGCACCATAGGGAGGCCATCCTGGCTGGGCCATTGCAAAGGTGACAGCTGGAGGAGACTGGGAGCTGGGTGATAAGTGGGTACTACCCCGGGGCTCCACAGACTCGGGCCACAGCGGGCAGGTGGGGGCACTCAGCAGTACTCGATGTAGGGCCTGCCCCAGCCTGCACAGCTCTGCAGGGATTGGCTGCAGCTGACTTGCCCACAAGGGGATGCCACCTGGCCGGGGCAGGATACCAGGCTCAGGAGGCTCCCAGCTCGGCCACCCTGCATCCCAGGCACAGCATGAGCAGGGCAGAGCTGCCCCTGGTGCAGAGATCCAGCCGCAGGAGCCCCTGGGCTCTGGGAACAGCCACTGTGGATAACACTTGGGGCCAAGCCAGCTGGGAGCCACCAGCAGTGGCCCTCCACAGCACCTGCCTGGGCCCCAGCCTTACTCACCTGCAGCTCCCCTCCAGGGGCTGGGCTGGAGGGCGCAGCCTGGGGACAGGGCACAGGTTAGCAGAACACATATGGCATCCCTGCCTGTGTTCTCCTGACTCCACCCCTGGTGCCTGCGACAGTGCTGGGACATGTGGCTGCTCCAGAGAGCCTGAAGCAGCAACTTAAAAACAATTTATTTAGTTTTTAAACAATTTCCTCGCACACCTCCTGGCATGCTGAGGAAAACGTCTCCGCATGCCACTAATTGGCAAGTGTGCCGGGGTTTGCCTATCCCTAAGCTAGACTGTTCTCAGTGACAGATGACAAAACAATGACCAATGGTCTAAAGTTGCAACAGAAAGGGAAGTTTAGGTTGGATATTGGGAAAAATAATTTTCTCTACCATCCCATGGAATACACCACTGCTAAGTACTTTGTTTTGTTCAAGAATATTATTCTTGTTCTAGGGACAAATTACTACAAGCTTCATTTTAAGAATCTTTCAGCACTGACCTGAACAGTGTCAAAACAGAGGTGATTCCAAATGAAGTTAAACTTTCATCATCATATAATAATTCTGCTTTGTTTTTAGTAGGAGGATTGACAGCTTCTTCATCCAAAAGAACTAGTAAGGCCTTCACAGTATCTCTGCCACAGTATGCCGTGCCATGATTTATGGCATGTAATTTTGGCTAAAGGGAAATAAAATTATTATAGAAAAGTAAGTATAAAATAAGCACATGAAATAGAAAGGTTTAGAAGTTTTTCTGTTTTAATGGGCCATCACCAAGAGCGTCCTGTACCAGATATTTCAGAGGAAGGTAAAAAAAAAAAAAATCTCTCAGCAATTATGGAGTAACTTGTTCATAAGAGAGTTCCTTCTTTACCCCAAGCAAGTAATGTCATCTAGCTCATTGCCAGCTGGAGGCATGAACTTAATATATCTAGCCTAAACATCAGGACGTAACATTTAGAAGTTCCTTCCCTACAGCACTACACTACAGAAATTCACATTTAAAGAAAAATAATATTTTCCTCTTGCATGTCCTGTGGCACTCAATACACAAGTAGATTCTGAAGAAGTCCACCATGCCCTCTTACAAGTTAATACCAACCACCTTCACAAATCTAAAAAACTGATAAAGGTTGGGTAAAAATGTCAGAGGGATAATTTGGCATAATAATCTCTAGGTTCAAAGATAATGAATCCCTCACAAATTTCCCTAAGAATAGAGAAGTCCTCAAAGACAAAAACAAAGCACATCTGGAAGTACTCAGTTCTGTAGTTAAACAGTACAGATGCTGAACTTCATAGGTACTACAGGACTGCAAGATTTGCAGATTTGCTACTTCAAAAAAGTAATATTCTTGCACAGAAGCATAATATATGGTAGCCTTTTTTAAAAGACAGGACTTCTTGTTTATCTGAGCTGCAGTTAATTTGCTTTGAGAGTTAGAACAAGTAATAAGCAGAGTTTATAGAATCAATTATTTTTAAACCTCTTTTAAAAGAACAATTTCCAGTCTCCCTCTACTTAATTCTACCAGTTAGTGTATTTAGCCTTCAAGAAACCATAGTAACAGTCATTTACTATAAGTTATAATCTCTTAATAACTAAGGCTGTTACAGTTTTACAGAATTGTCCTATTTTAGTACCATTTAATTTCCATAGTTTATTCTCAACCAATGTAATTATTACGTTACCATATCATGACTTTCATACTGTACCATGTTGTAACATGACAGAATTTTATTTTGATGGAGAAAGGTGCTCTCTTGATGACAGCCATGCACAGACTAAAAAAATATTCATTAGGCACTTTCTAAACAGTTTAAAAAAAACAAAACAAAAACAGTCCCCACCTCAATGCTTGTTAAAGCAGAGTCCGTTATGTGTCAATCCACTTCTCCCTATCCTTAAAAATATCAATTAAATAGCTCTCAGTAATGACTTCTGCTATTCCAATTCCCATCCGTCAATCCAAACCACAACAAAGCATATTTTAGCCAGAAAAATGGATTTCTCAGGCAGGAAATTATGACAATTCCCATTAGTCAATGTAGGTTTTAGCATAGAGAAAGTAACTGATCCATGGAATAATTATTTTGCTCCAGCACAAGGATCTCTAAGACCCAGCTAGTGGAAAGATTCATAGGCTAAAAGTACCCTGTACTGTATTTATTTTTTTAAAAATTAACTGTTTCCAGGTACATTTGATTCAGAAGTGAGTGATGTACAGCCTTCCAACCCATACTACATTGTTAAGGCACCAGTTTCAATTGTATAGGTAAGATTAATCTGAATTTTTGCCTTGAAAGGTTTCAACCTCTTACAGATGAAATATGCAATCTCTTTTCCAAAACAGCACTTACTCTGATTCTCGAATTATTTTTCTGAAAAGTTAAAAATGTCATTATAAATAAGAGTTTTATAGTGGTCATTTAAAAAATAAATAAATAAACTAAGAATAAAATGTTTTGTTTTTTATAGAAATTTGCCATGCAATCTTTAAAATTATTCTTCAATGAAACTGCTCCTTCAACAGAGGCTAAAAATAATGTACTTCTACACAAAGTTCTACAAAAAATTGCCCTACCCCATTGGTTTCTAAAACTATTGAAGTCACAGGCTGCCCTCAGGTGCCCATTTTGAGAAGTGCATTTATTTCCCATTATTCTCAAGGAAACCAAGCATTCATCCTCCACTTTGTAACAACATAGGAAGGGCACCCACCATCTTCCAAGACTGTTCTTCTACAGGGAACCAGGAGACTGGTATCATTCAGACACAGCTATGACATCAACACCAGCAAGAACAATAGGAAACATCAGGCATTTTGAATATATAATTCTTTACGAGTTTTGCTGAAGGAGGTAAATTTATCCAGAAACAGGAAAAATGACATTATTCCTAAATATTTACTTTCAAATTTGAAGCACACGAAGAGGCAAAGGGAATCATGGGTGTGTGGAGGAAAATAGAATGCATATGCACAAGGAATGGGAATGATAGGAACGAAGAAAAGTGGAGGGGGTACAGGGAAACGTAAGCTGATGTATGGAGGCAATGAAAACAGGTGAAAGCAGATGGAAAACAGGATATATAGTCTAACTGCTTTGCGCTATCCTAGTAAACCAGTCTGTGTGTAAACTGGCCAGAATTTTGGCTATCTTACCTGCCTGAAATACCCTGGTTGCCTTGACCTCTAAAAGAATACCACAACATAAACAGGCCATATTGGCAAGTCTGTTAATAAAATATAAAACCTTAAAGTAAAAATAAGACTGAAGTGTACATCTTCAAATCCACAGAAATGTCTAAATTGTAGCATTCTGACACTGTTCAGAGAACATACAAAAATAAAACCTGCAGATAAACATACACTTATGGAGACAAGGTTTGTAACAGTTATACTTGAGGATAAAACAAGAGTAGTTTATATTGAGGTTTAATTATACTAAAACAAAAGAATGGAAATAAAGTTTAGTTTAGTTGTATAACTAAATACAAATACATTGAAGCTTGGAAAGAGCGGGTGAGATTGCTAAGCACCCTTAACTCTGTCCTTTATGATACACTAGACTTTATTTCTTTAGACATTTTTTGACAGCGAATTCCTAAAACTTGGAGTTTGTGGTTGTAAATAGGCCTAGTTTTAATCAGGGATCCTGGTTTTCTCTGATAAAAAAAAATCCCCAATTTTTGGTTTAAAAAAAGTAAGCCAAAATCCACGTTTTCCCGTGTTTAAAATGAAATACCACTATATAGACACACATCTATAGATTACCAGTCTTTCATTTTAATCATGGAAAAATGTGGATTTTGGGTTACTTTTTTAATCTGAAACTTGGGGTTCTTTGGGTTTGTTTTTTTTTAAAATCAGAGAAAACCAGGATCCCCGGTTATAATCAAATTATTTCTGCTTGATACCACTACAAGGAAATCGTTTCGGCATGGGAAAGTTTGTCTGATTTCTTAACAGCCACTTGAAATCAATCCAAGCATGTAACTGTTTTGAATTTCCTACATTTACAGTGCTCAGATCTAGAATGACCACATGCTGGATGTATTTTATGCCGGATTATTGATATACATTCTCAACCTTAACTACATCTTAATATAGCTTATCTGAGAATGTAAGTTACCGTTTAATTGCATTTGTATTACTAGCAGATAAAAGTTATAAAGTGCTGTTTGGGAAGGATTATATATATTTTAATTGTTTATATTTTAATGTGAGAAATTTAGTTGAAGTTAAAACGACTTTTTGAAAACAGTTTCCCAATTCAGAAGTACTTAAGAGAATTCCAACAAGTCAAAGAGAACCACACTACACAGGAAATGACAGTATTCTGTGTAATTGGAAAAGGATTATACTATATTTCAAGTTACCAAAAAGACCTTTGCTTTCTTGTAAAGCTAAATAATAGGAGAACAAAAGGAGGCCTATTACCCGGGCTGGACTGATTCCAGTGGTGTTAGCAGTCGCGGCTTCATGCTGAGAATTGATAATATTTTTAATCCTTAAATCCAAATCATGTACAACTTCCTCAGCTGCTTGACAGAAAGGATCCCTGCTGTTTCGGCTTTTTATCAAATGCATCTTGACTGTTGATAGAATTCGCCCCCCTGCAATTCTGAAAATAGGCATAGGGTCATCTCCATATTAATCTTGGCAATGCTTTAGTATACTTATTAGTTTTGAACATCAAGAGTCTTCACAGTTAATCAAAACTGTTCAGAAAATAGCTTTGATCTTTTAAATCAAACAGCAGTATGTAATAAGTATTGTCCTTTAACATAATGGTTTACCAGAAAAAAAAATTAAAGATGGTGGGGAGGGGACAGAAGATCATGAGTTCAGCTTTTAGTAATACTGTGATCTAGAAGAGGAAATAACTTAACAGTTAAAAGTTATGATAAAAAATATCTGTTTTAAAGACGCATCTTAACAGTTTGCTCACAAATGATGAGTGTGTAATAAGGTTCTAGAAGAGATGAACCATTAATTGATAAGACATACGTTACTTTCCAATATAAAACACACACAAACATTTCCAGTCAATTTGTTAAAAAACTGCAAATGCAATTAGGTGAAAACTGACACATTATAAACAATTTACTCCTCTTTCAATAAACATGTAAATTTACTTTGCTTAGGCAATAATATTGGCTTAAACTGAACACCACTCTCTCTGCCTCTACAACCTTCCACCTTTTGACTAGAGTTTAAGGTAGCACCTTTTTTTCTGGGGTAATACCTAGGCCCACGGTGGCTAAATTGTGGCTCACAAGCCGCATGTGGCTTGCTGGCACAGTACTTGAGGTTTTCCAGAGATTGGCTGAAGCCCTGCTCACATTTCCACCACAGTGGCTCTGGGGCTGCAGCTGTGCTGCTTACCTCGGGGCATGCTCCCCACGAGGAAAGCCAGAGCAGCTCGGCGGTGCAGGTAGGGGTCACCTCCACCCTGGGTCACTCAGCAACTCTGCCCTCCTTCCCCCTCCAGCTCTTGAACTTCGGGGATTGGGTATGGCTCCCAGAGTGAGTAACTCTGGCTATTCCTGGCCTAGACTTGTTTAATGCGGCTCTAGCAGTTAATGTGCAGGTTTCTCTTACAATAGTCTTTGTCTTGTGTATGCAGCTAAATGCCTGGGTGTAAGACAACAGCCCTGTTTCTGCCGTTTAGGAAGAGTTCACTGCCACATGCAAATGTCCTTCAAGAAACAGTCTCATTATCAGCATTAAAAAAAAAACAAAAAACTTAAGCAGAATAGACAAGGCAGTTTCTTTGCAGACCCAGAGCTACTGCTTCAAAAAAGTTAATTTGCTTCAGTTCCCTGCTTCAGGGTCTAGCGCAGGAGCCTTTCCTCTTCCCACAGCCCCTCTCCATCTTTTCTCTCAGACCGTTAGAGGGAACATCTGAGCATTTCTCAACTGAAGAAAAGAGATAGCTGATCCAAGCCCTTGTCCCTTAAAGGGACATGCTACTCTGCACCTTGCCTTTAATCTAACAATGACTGAAGTTTAATTTGTTCTTCAGTGGGCTATGTCTACAGTATAATCAAAGGCTTTACTTTCAGCTTTTGAAGGCATATTTGATTTAGCTTTAGTTAAATAAAGTGGTTATCAATGGCAGTGAAATCATTCTGTCACACTTTTAACAACCTATTCAGGCAGCTTGCCAATACTGAAACAACCTATTATACCCTCGCTGCTCTTGGTAGCCAAGCAGAACATGCTGGATAGGCCTACACATACTGCACACATACTAAATCACGTCTAATTCCAGTGTAGACAAAGCTAACATCTCTGATGTTCTAGACAAGATAGCCAAGAGTGCTACAAGACTATGTATGTCACAGGACAATGCCATCCTAATCAAGTCTACACCTTTCCCTTTTGGCTGCTCCCAACTTCTACTTATAGGACTTTTGTCAATAGGCTGACAAGTGCCACTCTTTTCTGGACAATGTATGGATTAACAACCCCTCTCATTTTCATAGAAAATTTCACATGGAAAAGTACCTCTAGTATATTGAATTCAAAATCTGAAACACTAGAAAAATAATTCTATAGAAGAGCTGTCAAGATATATTATCATCTTTTTTAAAGCCTCAAAAGGAGTCTACATTTATCAATACCCCCTGGAAATAATCTCTTAGCTTTGATGCATGCTCTCCAAGCAGTGTCCCTAAAAGAAAGCTCTGCCAAACCAAAAGGGCTGATAAATCCTAACAGGAGTTTTTGAAGTCCAGAAGGGGAGTGCCTCCATCAAGGGGAAACGTAGCCAAGCCAGATTCACACTTTAAACAAATAAAAGGAGCTAGGGAAAGGAAACGGCAGAGGGTGAGGACAAGCACTACCTTGATGCATAAAAACTGACTTGTATAAGCTGTTTTATATTCAACTGCCTGAAGAGAACAGGGTCAGACACTGCTGAGGTCAAACAAGATTTCCAAAATAAATAAGCAGCCCTGAGTCTCCTATAGCTTTTCTCCAGCTACTTAGGCTATACCTCACTAAATTCAAGATAAAAAAATTTGTATATCTTTTAGATTAGATTTGCAAGCAAGTCAAAGGCAAAAAAAATCTGCTTTGAAGACATTTAAGTACAATGCTAGAACTTAACCAAAGGTAAAGTCACCATCTGTCTCCACACCGGTCAGGGACTATCCAATTTTAGAAAGGCAATATAAAAAGAAAACTAGATGGTGTTGAATCAGTGCTATAAAAACCACAGTCAAATTTAATCATGGGAGAATGAAAAGGTCAAGGGAAAAAAAAAAAAAAAAAATCATACAGAGCAATTGTCAGGAGGTGAAAGCAGATCATTACTAGAAAAATCCGGTCTTAGAAAGAAGCACATATTGGGTGTTCCAGCCAAGTCTCCTGAAACTATAAGCCAAATTGCCTGCGTCTTGCAGTGCTTAATTGACACCTGGAAAAGCAATGCTTGCTACCAATGAGAAATGTGCTGTGGTAACCATAATAATGTCTATTCCAAAACTACTGTATCGAACTTGAAGCTCATACGATGGACAAATAGGTGAAGAAACCAACAGAAGCTACCAGCCTTCTTGAGTTTAGTTCCCTCCCATCTGTTTACAGAAATCCTGAGTTTATGAAAATATCTGAGTTACTCAGATTCATAGACACTTAGGGTTGTGAGGGACCTCAGGCGTTCATCTAGTTCAGTCCCCTGCTCAAATAAATTTGGAATAAAAAATGTGGCTATATAGAGATCAATTTATCCTGAATTCCCTGAACACGAATATTTATGTACTATATAAGATACTATATTACTCGATTTTTTTTTTAAAGAAAAAAAATTAAAAACATTCAGTATGTTTTTTGCCTCTAGCTAATGCCATTGGGGGTTATTTGCTATAAGGAGTAAAGTTCATTTAATCTCTTTCTCCCCTTATTCCTTATTCCTTTCCAGGAAAAGAGTTCCAGTTCCCCATTAGATATACACAATTCTAGCTGGAGGAATGAAAGGAAAAGTTTGTTCATTCTTCAGCTAGAATTCATATAAACAGGCCAAGGCAAAGTGCGGATCTAATGTGTATGTGGATTAGTATTAAAATACTGTGCCATGGTTTATTTCATTTCACCAGCTTGCAGTATAATAGAAAACTATGTTACAAGATTCAGTTTTACTCAGGACTGGAATATGTTGCCCAAAGTATTCAGTCTACCTCAAGTTACATTTTTTTTTTTACTAATTTAAAACATTACAGAAAACCTAAACTACCCAAAGTGATATAATTTGAGAATGTGCACCCTACCCAGTCCATGGCTGGGAAAATTATTTTGATTATAATATTTACTTACGCATAAGGAGATGGAGATGGCTAATGTCCAAGGTAATATTACGATAAAATGTTATATTTCACCCCCATATCTGTCCCCAAATGTCAATATATTTTTTCATTGTCTTTATTAGAGGACCACTGCCAACAGAATCCCTTTACTCAATCTGGGACGTAAAAAGTGCAAGTTTGACTGCTTGAGACTTGTGCATGTAAATTCTGATTATTTTGATTAGCAACATCCTTATGACACACCTTTTTGCAATGCTCACTTTCTATAATAAAATAAATAAATGAGTGGGACAGTCACAATCTTTACTCAGTTCCTTCATCAACCAGAAGACTCTTGTCAACCAGGAGATAAAGTAGGTCTTGGAATCTATGAGAAAACACCATCTCAAAAAACTATTTATGAAAATAGTTCTTCCTAGAAATAGCTCACATTGATTTTACCTCTGGGTAATTAGCAAGCAGTTGTCCTAATGCCATGAAGAAGGTAACTTATGGCCTCTGGAGGGAGGACCACAAGACTGCAGTATTACAGTTTGCATTTGACTTAGAAACTGGCATCAAGTAAAAAAAAGTGAATGTGTACACTGAACTCTATGCTGCCACACAGCATCTTTCAGAAATCAGGATATTCACTAGACAGGCCACAAATGTGGAGTGAACCTGAATCCATTCAGTGCCATTTTTTGTAGCTAAATCTTATTTCACCCACTTTGATAATCTCTAGGTATAGATAAACATAACAACCGTACTGCTATCACGGGAAATCCATATAAACAGTTATGATGCTACACAATCGTCAACATAACGGTTGCAATACAAGTGGAATGGGGCCCCTATCCCATTTCTGAAGAAGGCGATCCAAAGAGGCTGGCTCCAGGCCCCTGGAGGGACTGTTAGGAGTGGAGAGACCTTTAATAAAAATGACCCCAGGTGCAGAAAACACAATCAATCAGAGTTGTGACCCACAGTTCTGGGGTGGGGAAGGGGAGGAAGTGGGAGTCAGGTGACTCAGAGGGGAGTGGCTACAAGTTCCATAAGGCCAGGACCCTTGCTGAGGCCTCAGAACAACTTTGACCTGCTATGGCAAAGAAGCACCAGGCCACAGAAGAGCAGAAGGAAGCTCAAGATTGCCAGGCACTTAAGTTCCTTTTGGAATTGTCCATTTGTTATCACTGTGGTATGAGAGACCTAGGATGGAATTAATTTTAGTTTGAAAGCAGCTAACTTACATTGTGGGTTCCCCATGGCCACTGCTCTGGCTGCTGCTGCACCCAGGGTCTTCCTCATTTCTCTGGCTTTCACTTCCTGTCCCCCACCACTACAGAGGGATGCAGCAGGGGAGCCCACAGCCAAAAGACTGTACACTGTATAGCAGTGGGGAATGGAAGGGAGGGAAAGGGACATGTGGTGCAGCACTGTAAGGTGCACCAACATGCATGGTACAATGGTGAGGGTTGGAGCCACATGCACACAGTCCTAGGGGAGCTTGCAGCAAGGGGAAGGCCGGTGGCTCAGGGGGGTCATCATCCCCACAGTGTGCAGCCCCTGTTCGTACAGCCCCAGGCAGCTAAGAACTTGGATAACCCTGGGCTAATGGAGAAGTAAAAAAGGAATTAGAGAGATTGACAGGAGTTACTAAAGGAATTCTTCAAGGACGGATTTTATTTAATACTTTCATTAGTAATATTGGCACAAAAAAAGTAGGAACACACTAATGAACTCTGCTGATGACAAAGTTGGGGAGAATCAGCAACACAAATAAGAATCAGGATCATACAACAAAAACGGGCTGGTCTTAAGGACTGGAGTATTGGCCAGGTACCAGAGGATTGGAAAAGGGCCAATGTGGTCCCCATTTACAAGAAGGGGAGAAAGGAGGACCCAGACAAGTATAGGCCAGTCAGTCTTACCTCGGTCCTTAAGAAGATCTTTGAGAAAATTATTAAGAAGCACATCTGCAAGGGCCCAGCAGGGGAGGTAATGCTCAGGGGCAACCCACATGGGTTCACTGTTGACTCCAGGATGAATATGAGCCTCCAATGCAAGAAAGCGGTCAGTAAGGCTAACTGCACCTTGTTGTGTATCCACAGATGCATTACAAGAAGGTCCAGGGAGGAGATCCTTCCCTACTATGCAGCACTGGTCAGGCCACAGTTGGAGTACAGCGTCCAGTTCTGGGAACCGCATTTCAAGAGGGCTGTGGCTAGCATTGAGAGGGTCCAGAGGAGGGCCACTCGCATGGTTAAGGAGCAGCGGGGCAGGCCATATGAAGAGAGGCTAAGTGGCCTGAAAGCCTTCACAAGAGAAGGCTGAGAGGGGATCTGGTGGCTGTTTACAAACTCTCCAGGCGGGGACCAGAGAGAACGGGAGAAGGCTCTGTTCCCCCGGGCACCACCCGGGGTTACTAGGAATAACGACCACAAATTATTAGAGAAGGTTCAGGCTGGACATCAGGAGACATTACTTTACAGTTAGGGCTGCCAGGCTCTGGAATGGGCTTCCAAGTGAGGTGGTACTCTCTTCTACCTTGGAGGTCTTCAAGAGGAGGCTGGACAGATATTTGGCTGGGGTGATATGACCCCGGCACCCATCCCTGCCTGGGGCAGGGGGTCAGACCCGATGATCTGTTGAGGTCCCTTCCAACCCTAAGCACTATGATACCATGAAAGGGATGAAATGTAATAGTATTTAACAATACAACATGACAGGTAGGGCTTATAAAACTTCTACTATAAACTTGGGGCTCAGATAGAAAGAAAAAAGAAGAACATGGGAAATTACTTCAACAAGAAATAGACTACAAACCATGCATCTCATGCAACCATGAAAAAAGCAAATATGATATAAGCATGTCTTGGAAGTTTGTACATTGAAAGCTATATCTGACATTGAACATGGGTGGCCAAAATTGTACTCAGTATTCCAGCTGAAGCTTAACCCAGTGGCTGTACAAAAAAGGTACATTAAAACGGGAACAAATGCAGAGAAGGACCTTTAGGATAAACAGGAGAATGGAGAGCCTATCATGCAAGAGAAAATGAAAACTTGTTCTTCTGGGCTCAACTTAGTTTAAGGGGGATATTATTAGACTAGTCAAAAACAAAAAAACAAAAATTGGGGACCTAAAGAATAGAAAAGGATAAAATTGGCAGGGGGCAGGGCGAAGAGAACAATTTAAAGTGTATAGATTATTTTAGCTGGAAATTAGAAAATACTTATTAACTATTAAAACAGTGAATTTCTGGAACAGCTTTCCAATAGGAATAGCGAGGGCAAAAAACTCAACTGCAGGGGAGTGGACTCATGTTCGGCGTTCATTGGGTATTGATCATGCATGAATGGTGCCGTACAGAATTTTCTGCAGACAGCTTGCATGGAACTTCCCAGAAAAGAGTGCTTTAGCTTTACCTCCATAACCCTCAGAATCTTATTCTTAATCTTGCATACATTAGAGCATATCCCTTGTGGAGGTATAGTGAAACGGTGAACATGCCCATCTTCTATTGGCATGAGAACATCACGACGCGAGCGAAATTTAAGCCCTTATCCATTTAGACTCCACCATTTTGATCTATGTACATAAAATGCCCTTTGCATCAGGGGTCCTGGATTGAGCACCACAACAGGAAGGTATTCCTTTCTAACCAAATCAAACTATGTCAATAGAATCAGAAACTTTACACTTTTAAACTAAAACCAGCTAGTAGTGAGAAACAAAACTACTGCAGGGTTTTATTTCACAGCTGCTGACATATAAAAGAAGCATAGATTAGGGCTGCCTTGCACTTTATATTCTTTGCTACAGGAAATAAGTATACACTTGGCACAAGCATCATCACAAACACTATTATTTGAAAAAAAATCTGATTTCAAGTGTGTGGGATGCATGGACCTCGACAGAGGAATGTATACAGGCAATTACTCAATGAACTTCATAGTCATCCAGTGCATGAATACTTAATAAGCATCTACCCCTTGGGTATTTAGATAATTTTTTTTTTGGAAAAAAAACACACTTAAGTCCTGTCTGCCATAAACTTGAAGAATGCAAAAGGTGTTATTCAAGAATCAATTTAGTTTGAAATTAAGATATTATATAGCCTTTTCACAAATAAGCAGAGGGGAGGGGCATGCCATAAAAACAGCGCTACAAGCGGCCCATGATTTTTCTCTCACTTCCGTAGGAACTAAATAGATCCATATATGTCTGTAGAAGTATATCAAATTGTAACCTGCAGTCAACATAGTAACTACCTACATCACCATAATTGTGGCTCTTATAAATGCATCTCAGGTATTTTCAATATATATTTCATTTTAGCATGTATGGGCCCCATGCACATAAGGCTGGAATATTTTGAGTACCAGTGTCCACTGGGGCCTTCTGGCACTTTTTGGCTAAGACCATTAAGGACTGGGTGGCTGGAATGACTTATCCAGTTTCTTCACCAAAGCAGGATCCAGATAAGCAAGAACACTCTAGTAGCAGAGAAGGAAAGCAGGTTACAATAGATCTGGATGGACTATCCCAAAAAAACACTCAGCTGGTTTAAGTAACTATTCTTCCAAACCATCAGCCACACATCTTGAACTTCTGGTAATTCACAAGCAGTAACTCATGTTTTCAGAGGCGAGTGCTTCGAGTCTACTGGAATAGTAACTGCAGGACAGCTCTGCTAAAATGAGCACCTGATCTGAAGCCCTTCACATCAGTGGTGCTCAACCTTTTGGCCCTGTGAGCCAGATGAGTGATGTGGAGCCATTTGTAGGCCAGATCAGGCCCTGGGGCCTGCCACCACCCTCTCCCTGCCCCACATGGATTGAGACCTAGGGACCCATCTCTGTCCCTGCCCAGCCCTGCTGGGTTCAGGCATCCTACCCAGTGCTCAGGGCCTGGCATTCCCAACAGATTAGAAGATTTGGCAGTAGGGGATTGGTGCCACTGCTCCTCTCCTGCAGAATTTCTTGACCCTTGGAGAAAATGGTGCCATGAGCCCAATCTGGCCTGGAGGCTGACCACCCCTGCTCTACACCAAGTGCTGAGAAAAATGTAAATTTAACTCCAGGTGGCAAATTTAAAACTTTAAGACTGGGATACATCTTGTGAAATGCATTAGAATGGAATGTGCTTCAACCTGTTTTAGCCAGTCAAGATAGGCCACGATGTCTTAATATAGCTGGAGACATTTTAAGTGTGAATATAGATTGGGTTCCTCTTCTTTTTGTCAGCAAAAAGAGTAACTGGGGAGAACTCCTAATTGACTTTGTTCTGTTCAGACATTTAGCCAGACAAACACCTGGCACAGAAAATGTCAGTCCAATTTATTGAAGACTGGCAAAGCGACATCCAACAGCAAATAGGTCTTACAATGAGAAGTACTAAGCAACATTAAAAGAAGTCCAGGCTACCACTACCTTTCCTAATAAAAACAGTTTTAAAAATAATAAAGTATAATGTATTAGAACTTTCACATTTGCTACATTTTATTCAATCTGGTAGCAGGATTTACAAACATTTAACTTGGCCAGTTAATAGATTTAAAAAATATATACACTTTTATCCAATAGGACCTTAATCCCATACATGGACAACCCCCCAAACCCTCCCGTAGTCTGACTGGCATGAGTAAGGACAGCCATGCACAGTGTTCCCTACAGGTCTCGGGCCCAACTGTGCATTTCAATATAATGGATAACACAATGTGAAAACAAACTTTTATGTCTTTTGGCATGTAAAATACCTCTTTCAGCAAAATAAAGCAAAGTACATTTTTGTATCAAGTCCATTGGTCATCAATTAAAAATCAAATGATCAAAGTACTTTATGTAAAGAGAGTTTAGTATTAAAGAGTATACTAGATTAGATAACAAATATTCTTTAATAAGATATTTTAAATTTCATTTCAGATGAAACAACCTTAACTGCATAATACTGATGCTTCAATTAAACCAATAATGCAGTATTAGTGTTCATGCTACTCTGAAAGACAATGAAATTACTGATAAAATAAAATGGACATAACAGTACAGAATTTATTTAGCAGACTATAGCATGCACTTTTATGGGAATATGTCTTTAAATGGAAAAAGTTTAAAAGCAGTATATAAAGTCAAGCATATGGACAATATTCAAAATTCTGGTAAAATATAAAACAGACTCCTAATGGGTATTCCAAGAACAGGAAAGTATACATCAAAAATTCTGTTCTGACAGGATCAGCATTTTTACTTTGCTCGTTTTTCCCAAATGAAAAGAGTTCAATAATTACACTGGTCATAAAATGTGACTGTTTTGTGGTGGGAACAAAATGGCTTTTCACAGATTATGAACATTTATTATATTAATTACAAGTGTAAATAGAAACTGTTCTTCTTTATTGATTTGATAAACAATTAAAATTTAGTAATGTTTGTGATGATGCTTGTTCTAATAACAACAACCACCACCTTTTTAGATTAGTGATTAAATCAACCCTGGAGTGCTAAGCGGGAATGTCAAAGACATGGCCTGCAGGCCTATCATCTGGCCCCTAATGCTGCCCATGGGTCTGCCTGTGGGGTGCACTGCACACAGCCCCCCTCCAGCATGCATCCTGGAGTGGCTGCCATGGGCAGCATCACACCAGACCAACCAACTCAGGACCATGCCATACAGTGCCCATTCTGGCTGCTCCAGGGCACATGCTGGATCTAGAATGCAGGGCAGGCCTGTGGGTGTGAATTGGCCCATGGACTGGACCTGCACCACTCATCTGCCAGATGAGTTTGACGCCCCTGCTTTTAAGAATGCCACACAATATTAGCACTGTTAGGTGTGCAAACATGATTTCACAAGATAAACCCAGATTTCAAACAGGAATCTGAAGTGTCAAAAAACATTCAGACCTGTTCTGGCTGTTCTGAGTCCTCTGCAAAGGAAGAACTGTTCTATTATTTTTCCATAGTCAAAAACCAAGTGAAAGCTAAAAGCCAGCATTTCTGAAGTGTGCCTTCAGTCTAAAAAGGTTGATATCCATTGCTTTAGACCTACAGTAGGTTAAGACTAGAAGTCAAATTTTATTGTAAAATATAATCTGAGATGTTAAACAAATTCTCATGTTCATGGTGCCATAAACCCAGATATGAGGTGCCTCCAAAGCCCCAATATATATGTGCGCGCGCGCGCACACACGCGCGCGCGCACACATTTGGGTTTTTTTCAATCAGAGATTGCAAGGGGGTATGTGTGTGGGAGGCGGGGAAGTAAATCATAGAATTTCTATTTTTAAAACAGAGCAAACTAGGATCCCTGGTCATGAGAGAGGGACAACACAAAATTTCATACATTCAAATTAATGGCAGCATTATATTAATTCAGCAATGGTTTAGCTGGGGCAATGATTCTCAGCCAGGTTGATTCAGCATCCTAGGATGCCATGAGATTCTTGTAAGGGTACTGCAGGGGAACAGAGAGTATAGGCCCTGTTAGGTGTACAAACACCTGACACGATTCAAAAGAAAAACCCAGAGATTTCAAATAGAAAACCATAGGGTCATAAACATTCTGACCTGTTGTGGTCCAAGTTCTTTTCAACAGAAGAATTGCTCAATTATTTTT
>NW_017728931.1:44291604-44342549 GCF_001723895.1 Crocodylus porosus | reverse complement strand
CCAGAGATTTCAAATAGAAAACCATAGGGTCATAAACATTCTGACCTGTTGTGGTCCAAGTTCTTTTCAACAGAAGAATTGCTCAATTATTTTTCTGTAGTCAATCAATAAATAAATAAATAAATAAATAAATAAATAGAGTGAGAACTAGGCACTGACATTTTCTGAGGGATGCCTTGAATTTAAAAAGTTTAAAGTCTAAAAAGTTTAAGGAGCACCAAGCTAGGTACCTACATATATATGGGGCCCATGTGTGCTTATTGGGTTACATGCACCCCAGTCTGAGAACCACTGCCTTACCCATTATGATACTAACCATTGTTCCCAGGTTGAAGCTGGTCGATGAGTTAAAAGTTGCTAGGAGAAAGTTTTGGTTTCTGACTGAATTTCGAAATTCACATTAAGGTTGCGTCAGTAAGGGTATTTCATAGATTTTAAAATGCAGCTATGAAAAACAAAAATGTGACTTCACGAACCAATGAAATCACGCTACTCAAGAGCCCTACCTCATAAACCACAGAATTATGCATTTATACTTTTCTACGTCTCTTATGCATTTTAAAAATTACACCACATCAACTGAAAGCTATAACTTGAGCATTATATGGCGTTCTTAGGGAATAATGAACCCACAGATGACATGTTGTGTTTTCAATACCTTACCAACACTACAAAAGTAATAAAATATGGTGAACTAACTAGCTATCAGCTATTGTGAGACCTCAAAACTATATTTTTCAAAAGAAGTCTCTTTGAAACCCATACAGCAGCACTAGGAGATTAGACCTGGGTAAAGTACCCTTTCAGAAGAAAGTTTTTGGAGACTGGGAATAAGTGTCTTTTCTGGCATCCGAAGTTTTTGTTCTGAACTTCTACTCCCCAGATTAGAACAGTGCCTTTTCAGCATAAGCCAGAGTTATCCTGAAAAACCAATGGTGACAATATGCAATTTGAGTTTTAGGTATTAGACTCCCAAAAATTCAGAAATATATGGTCAGAACTGTCCTTGATAATATAGCTTGAAAATAACATTTACTGTCTATGGCATCCTATTAAACTTTCACATCATCTTGAAGCACTTTGTATATTAACTTGGAATGCAACACAAAAACAAATCAGGATGTTGTCTACTAACAACAGCTATCTTCCATGTTCCCATTATAAACTGCACTTCATTTAATGATGTATTATTACTGTAACAATTGCCTTTGGAAATGGTTGGTATTTTAAAAGATTAAACTCAAGTGGGTCTTCTTTTAAATATACTACCTTTGGCCTTTTTACATGATTTTTCTGGTAAATATTTCCCATGCCTTTGTCTGTCTAGAATAATAATAAAAAAAAGGTTAAAAAGTCATTACTCTACTCCTCTAATCCTCCTGTAATCACAGATCTCATCTGCTTTCTTCTCCAAAACACTATCCTCAATGTCTTCAGATCTGATTATGGCTTTATAAAAGCAAATACAGCCTAAAAGAAACTGACAGTCTTCTCTCAAAAGAAAAAATATCCAATATTCACGATCAACATTTACCTCAGACTCAAACCGCACAAGTGACTTTAAGATGGTTCATGAGTAAAGGACCTCTCAGCTAAGTACAGATAATCAAAAAGCCTGAGCCTGAACTGATTCAATCTTTGCAAGCTAGTCTAACCGACGTAGATGGACCCGATTTGCAAGTGAATAGACATTCACTTTTGATTCCAGAAATGCAGCCACATGTCTGCTGTGGCTGAGGCTAGAAGCCACGGGATGCTAAAGCAAGCCCTTCCTTCCCTTTGGCAGCAGCCACAAGGCTGGAGGGAAGCTCAGCTGGGGAAGGCATGGCCAGGCCCTGGCAGGCCTCCAAGTATGACTGGGAGGGGTTTAAACCCCCACCCCTGGCCTGCAGGGACCCCAGCTAGGGTCTGCCTGGAGGGGGAGGAAGCCCTTGCCAGGTTTGCCCCTAGTGGGGGGGGGGGCAGGGCATGGCCAGCGTGGGCAATGCCTCAGGCAAAGCAGGGGAGAGAGGGAGATTTCCCACCCCCTCCGCTCCTTCCCAGTCTCCCACCATCCCACCAGCAGGGAGACCCCAGCCAGGGTCGGCCTGGCTTTCCACCCCGCTGGCCACTCGTATGATAAGGGGCATGGCCAAAGCCAACCTGGGCAGCCCCTCAGGCAAAGGAGGGACAGGACGAGGGATTAAACCCCAGCACCTCTGACCATGCCCCTGCTGCAAAAGCAGCCAGCAGGGTGGAAAGCTGGGCAGACCCCAGCAGGGGTCCCTGTGCTGGTGGGAGACAAGGGAGATGGGGAGCACAAGCAACTGGTGGGGGAAGGGGCAGATGCCCCCTGAGATTGGCACCACTCAAGACAGGGCAGTTTTTTTGCTGCTTGGGCCAGTGGTGTGCGTGTTGTGGGGGGCACTAAGCAATGACACAGAAGTATAGGAGTGGATATGGGGCTTTTGGCTTGTCCCAGGGCCTGCCCACAAATTGTGTCCCTCTAGACTCAGGAGGCACCAGTCATCCCTGAATGGGGGGGGGTTAATCCCCACCCTGGCCCCCTTCACCTACTATCTGGGCCAGCTCTGGCCATGCCCCCTGCTGCTGGAGCAGCCAGCAGGGGGGAAAGCTGGGCAAACCCCAGCAGAGGTCCTTTGTGGGTGGGAGAGGGGAGGCAGAGGAGTTTAATCTCCTTCCCCATGAGCCTACTGGCCCCCGTCCCCTCCACCCCAGTGGGGAAAAGGCTGGCAGGGGCTGCTCCACTCCCACCAGGCAGACTGGGCTGTGCCAGCCAGGTTTCTCACCCCCACCCCATTGTCAACCAGGCATCACCACTCAGGCTAGGGAACAGAGGGGCGGGGCCAGCTCTGCTCTGCTCCAGCAGACAGCCCAGCCCAGGCCTGCAAAGCATGTTGGGATGCTGGAGGATTCTGATTTAACTTGAACCAGAAAGGGGTTTGGGACAGAAGTTCCATAAACCGGTTTGACCTAAACCAGTTAAGTCTAATACTACATTCAACCCAGTTTATCTTAAACTAGTTTCAACCATTTTGAAACTGGTTTATATGCACTAAGCTTCTGTTCTATTACAAGTTTAAACCAGTTTCTGATCACTTAAACTAGTTTATGTGCAACTTCTGTCCCTACAAAACATCAGGTTTTCTGAAACAGGTTGGCTGCTTCAAGCTCAACTGCTACTCCTGAGAGCTGTGCAACAGTGCCATCTAATGGCTGCTGCTGTACAGTGAAGAAATGGCCCTAACACAGCAACAGGAGCACTGCCACTGGTCCTGCTTACTCTGCTCTTCTCCCAATTCAGCCTTAAATGTCCCAGCAACCATTAACACTATGATAACAGAGGGAATGGGGTGACAGAAGGCTGTAACCAATTCATCCCAAAAAGAACAAAACTGAATATAATACATAAAGACTAAACCTTGATGCAGCTAATAGTCATTGCTTATCTTCAAACTGATCTAAAATATCCAAGACCTTCAAGAATCATGAGTAATCAAAAATTTATCTTTGTTCTTTTACACATAAAGAAAAATTCTCTAGTAGCTTCCTCTGTAAGGGAGGATCTAACTTCAGCAGCAATGCAAGGTTGTACGCACAAGGAACAAAGCATGCTGGCGCTCCTGAACAGGGGCGGGCAATTATTTCGGCTGGAGAGCCGCTTCACAAATTTTGGTGAGCTGTCAAGGGCCGCATAGGTAGCCCCGCCCCTTGGCAGTTGCCCCCACCTCCTGGTGGCCATCTTGTGGACAGAAGTCCCACCCCCTTACCCCTGCCCTTTGCCACCAGAACTCCTTCTCTTTGCCCCCCAGAAGTACTCCTTTTGGGAGGGGGCACTATGTCCTTGGAACTAGAAGTTATACTGTTACAGGAGGCAGTTACACCATGTCAGGGGTAGGCAAAGTTTTTTGGCCAGAGTGCCGAAAAAAACAAAATATCTACTTTTGCATGCCAAAAAACAAAACTGGGGCGGGGGCATGTATGGCAGGATGCACTCTATATTAATATAGTTAATAATTATAAACATGTCTTTTTTATGGTAAATACCAGGTTTTCTAAAAATTCTAAACACGGTGACAATACATAAAACTTCACAGAGGGGAAGAAAGAAGAGGGAGGGAGGGAAGGAAGGAGGCAAAGAGAGAAGAAGAGGGAAAGGAAAAGGAAGAGGGGCACGGAGAGAAGTAGGTACGGGGGAGGCACCACGGGTAGGCTGGCCCGGCCAGGCCCTTGGGAAAGTGGCAGCCAGAGGAGGGGGGGGCCAGGAAGGAAGTGGGGGCTGCCCCAGAGCTCTGCAGACTTGGGCCGCAGCTGGGCCCCCAGCAGGACCCAAGGTGGAGCCTGGCCTGGCCCACACAGCTCCATGGGATAGGGTGCAGCTGCCCTGCCCACGAGAGGATGCTGCCTGGAAGGGGCAAGACACCAGGCTTGGGGGGCTCCTGGCTCAGCCTCTGTGCTCGCTGGGCACAGCGCAAGTGTGGTGGAGTTCCCCAGGCTGCGGTAGGAACCCCTGAAGTGTGGTGGAGTTCCCCAGGCTGCGGTAGGAACCCCTGAGGTTCTGGGAACAGCCGCCCAAAGCTGCGCACTTACCTCTGCTGGCCTGGCCTGTTTGGTCCCATCCCAAGTGGAACACGGCTCAGCCACCGCTTCTCCTCACCAATGCCGACTCAGCCAGGCCTGGCCCACCCTGTCCTGAGCAGCATGCAGCAAAGCTGGCCCAGCTGCTGCTTCCCTGTGATGCGACGGGCCTGGCTGAGTCAGCACTGGCGAGAAGCGGCGGCTGAACTATGTGCTGCTTGGGACAGATCACCAAAGGTAAAGGGAAGCCACGGGTTTCCACATGCCTCTCAGGTCGACACCAGGGTGGGGAAGCTGTGGCTGAGTCAGTCCTGAGCAGCAGTGGCTCAGCTGCCACTTCTCTTCACTGATGTTGTTCCAGCCAGGCCCACCCCAACCCAGGCGGCACATAGCAAAGCCGGCCCAACTGCTGCTTCCCTGTGTGCCACTCAGGACGGGCTGGGCCCAGTCAGGAGGGCACTGGTGATAAGCACCGGGCTAAGCTGCGTGCCACTTGGGAACAGCCGGGACAGGCCAGCAGAGGTAAGGGAAGGCATGGCTGAACTCAAATTGAGCCACTCACTCACTCACTCACTCAAAGTGAGCCAGGCTGGTCCTGAGCAGCACTTGGCTCAGTCAGCTGAGCCTCCTCTTCTCCTCACCGGTGCCAACCTGGCTGGGCCTGTCCCATCCCATCCTGAGCGGCACACAGCAAAGCTGGCCCAGGCACTGCTTTGCCGCATACCACTCAGGACAAGACAGGTCGGCACCAGTGAAGAGAAGCAGCTGAGTGGCATATGCTTCCGCCACTCCCTGCGACCCCCACCGCTTCCCATGGACCCTGCCTCCACCCGTGCTGCAACAGCTTCCCTCCCCGGCTCCTCCCTGCCTGGCCCAGGAAGCACCACAGGGCTCCTGGCCACTGAGCTGTTCCAGTTCCCCCCCACCCCCACCATCCAATTTTACCTGACTTTCCACTCAGATGGGCAGGGAGGCGGGGATAAGGGACAGCCACTCCAGGGTCACACGGTCAGAATCCACAAAGGCTTCTAAGTTTGGGACTGAGGGTGGGAAGGGGGAGGGTGGAGCCAGGCTGGAATTGCTGCTCAGCCACAGGCTCCCACTGGGTCCTGCTGCCACTGGCTGCCTGTCATCTTTGACGGGCAGATAAAAGTTAATTTTCCAAAATGTTTAGAGGCCCTGCAGGCATGATAGAATGGGCTGGCAGGCTGGATCTGGCCCATGGGCCATATTCTGCCTGCCCTTGCTCTTGAACCTTTTCCAAGTAAAACCTCTACTTCTGAAGCTATACTCATGGTTAGTAATTCCAATTATCACAGCCTCTCCATCCTTTTCATGCTTGAAATTTGTTGATATTTGAGAGAACCCTACCCACTGTAAGACTGAAGAGAGGAATATATATACTAGTTAAAAGTACGAGGGAACTGCCAGAGTTCTGATATGTTCAAGTTCTTTGAACTTGTTGACAAATATTTATTCTTTTCCATATTCCCTGTTATTTGGGCTATTTATGGTTTGGACCACAGATTTTCATAGACATTAGGGATGGA
The DNA here is from genome assembly GCF_001723895.1 of Crocodylus porosus. Lineage (NCBI taxonomy): Eukaryota > Metazoa > Chordata > Crocodylia > Crocodylidae > Crocodylus > Crocodylus porosus. The sequence continues at coordinate 44,336,421 of NW_017728931.1, read as the reverse complement.
AGGGACCTCGCAAGATCATTGGGTCCATCCCCCTGCCCAAAGGGCAAGAAGTCAGCTGGGGTCTGATTACCCCAGCAAGATAAACATGCAACCATTTTTTAAAGGTTACCAGAGTAGGTGATTGCACCACTTCTGGGAGGAGTCTATTCCAGACTTTGGAGACTCGGATGGTAAAGAAGCGTTTCTTTATGTCCAGTCTAAAACTGTCTTCCAGCAGCTTATAACCATTAGACCTTGTCTTCCCTTGGGATGCCCTGGAGAACAAACGTTCTCCCAGTTCCTGATACACACCCTTATATACTTTTAGGCTGTCACCAAGTCATCCCTGAGCCTTTGCTTCTTCAGGCTGAAGAGTCCCATGCCCAATGTTTTTTCTAAGGAGTCGTGGTCCGTAAGTGCACCACTTCGGCCTGTGAGCACATTGCTTTGGTCCCACCTCCCCCTTTCGGTGCAGTCCACCAGTAAGTGTCCTACAGTTAGTGTCCAGATAGGAGCAGGCAGGGTTCAGCCACCACCCTTCTCCATGCCAATTGCTGCCCAGAGCAGCATAGTGGAGTGCTGTGGAGCAGCCATGGGCTAGACGCAATCAACTGGTAGAACTGATGCTGTGGCCCAGCCATGGGCTGTACACAATTGTGACAGCTGAAATGATGTAGGTGATAAAAGGTGCTTGTTGAAGTCTCTATGAAGTTTAGACCAAGTGTTTTTCTGTCATTTGTTCAGTTAGTAAGCTATACGTTGTTGCTAAGAGCCTAATTAAAGTCTAAAATGTAGTAAGGCCTTGTATGTAGTATGAGGCCTAATAAATTTAGCAAAGCCTTATAGAAGTGATGGTAGGCCTTGTGGCATAGTTAAAATTAACCTTATCAGAAGAATGCAAGGCTTGTACGGCTATTGGTCAGTCTAAGGACAGTTGAAGTAAAAAGAATCTAAATGGCTGTAAGTTACCAGCATAGCTCAGCAGTTATAAATTGGCTGGCACATCCAGAAATCATTTAAAAGGAGGACACAGCTCTGTGAAAGAAACTACTAATTAGCTGTTGACCTGAATCAGTGAGCCTGTGGATCTCGAGGAGCCCACAGACTGAATACCAGGGTCTTTCCCGGTACCTCCCGGACAGTGCTGATCAGAGACGCCTGACTTTGCTGAGCTTTGTGGAGAGAAAAATCTGTGATACATCAGGCATCAAAGGGGACTGCCGACAAGTTGCCAATGCGAATTATAGCCCTGCCTCACCCTGGGGAGGAGCCACTGCCTACCCTGCATGAGTGAGGAGCTTACCTTTGGTAAGTGTCCCACACTGGCCCCGGTGCCACCGCCGCACTCCGTACCCAGCTCCTCCCTGGGCCAATGTGCAGCCTTAAAAAGTTGGTGCACGGCAAGATTTTTAATTGTGCGCGGCCACGCATGCGTGCTGCTTAGGGAGAACCTTGCCCATGCCTCTCAACCTCTCCTCATAAGGCCTATTCTCTTGACCTTTAATCATGTGCATGGCTCTCCTCTGGACGCTCTCAAACTTCTCCACATCCTCTCTCAGGAGCCCAGAATTGGATGCAGTACTCCAGCTGCGCCCTCATCAAGGCTGACCAAAGTGGGAAGATGACTTCTTGGGTCTTGCTTGAGATGCATCAGTAGATGCAAGCCAGAGTGTTGGACTAGATTATCATATTTTGACTTGGTTTCCATTATTCCACTAAATGAATCTACTATTCAGGTTCTTTCCAACTAGATGACGGATACATTTTTTTCTATCCAAGTGACCAGGAGATGCAAGTAGGTAGCTAAGATATAAAGATAAAGAACCTGCCAGGTGCCCATCCTGAAGTTTGATATATACTCAAGAGCAGCGTTTCTCAACCTGTGGGTCGCAAACCAAAAGTGGGTTGCAAGAATATATGAAAGGGTTGTGAACAAACTTTAAAAATGGATCCTTCTTTAAAAGAGAAAATATGGGAAACGATGGCTTTTCCCTTGTTGGCCGTCAGACCTCCAGCCTGAAAGGGACTACCTGGGGGGCCCTCCTGCCCCACACACTGGGGCACTGGGGGCAGCGGTCAGGGCCATGGGGCTGCTTTCTACTTAAACTATTTACTGGGTCGGGACTGGCACTTAATGTTTACAAATGAGTCCTGGTACAAGAAGGTTGAGAACCACTAGTCTAGAGCTTTCATAGTTCTGCAATACATTTTCTAATACCTTATATCCAAGGGCTTCTGAACCTAAGGGTTCCCAGCTGCTCTGGTTCTGATAATTATTTCAGCAACTATTTCTTCCGTCTCTGCCCAGACCATCTAAAAAGCCTTCTTCTTCCTTTCTATATAGCAGAGGGTCTCCACCGTGTTAAGACTCAAAGCACCCTTTAGAACAGGGGTAGGCAACCCCTGGCACGCGTGCTGAACATGGCATGTGAGGCCATTTTCTTCAGCATGCATTGGGGCCAGGGAGGCAGCAGCTGTTTGCAGCCTCCTGGCTGCAGCTGGCCCCAGATCGATGTAGCTGCTGCCAGCCATGAGCCCGGGCTGCTTCCAGCAGGCAGCTGGGACACTGCAAGCCCTGCTGGGAGCAACCCGGGCTCCATAGCTACCAACAGCTTCCCAGAGCCGGGGCTGGCTGAAGCTGCGAGGCTACAAACAGCTGCTGCCACCCCAGCACCAATGAGCGCAGTGCTGACACCTGCTGCCTTCCCAGAGCATGGGGCTAGGAGACAGCTTGGGCGGGGAGAGCAGCAGCTGTTTGTAGCCTCCTGGCTGCAACCAGCCCCAGCTCTGGGTAGCTGCTGATAGCCATGGAGCCCAGGCTGCTCCCATTGAAGCCCTGCTGCAAGCACCCCAGTCTCTGTGGCTCTCAGCAACTACCCAGAAACTAGACCAGCTGCAAACATCTGCTGCCTCTCTGCCCCAGCTGCCTCCCAGATCCAGACAGACCAGCCCTGGGCTCTGGGGAGGCAGCACATAGTGGCAATGCTCCCTGCTGTCCTGCCTTTGTTGCATCTTTAAAGCAGCGTTGGAACCCAGTGCAGCAGGGCACAGCGGGGGGCACAGAAAGCTGCCCGCTCCCAGCGGCACAACCCTGCACTACTGCCCACACTGCTCCCGTACACACAGGGGAAGTGTGGTAGGACAGCAAGGAGCTGGGAGCAGGCAGCTTTCTACATCCCCTGCTGTGCCCTGCCACACCAGGTTCCAACGCTGCTTTGCAGAAGTGGCAAGGGCAGCGCAGCAGGGAGCATTGCCAGCAGCAGATGTTTGCAGCTGGCCCAGGTTCTGGGTAGCTGCTGCCAGCCACAGAGCCCGGGCTGGGGGGCAGGGGCGGCAGGGCATCCTGCCATGTACCCCCTGCCCTTATTTAGTTTTTCTGGTATGCCAGCATATCTTTCAAGGTAGGCACTGTGGGGGCACTCTGGCCAAAAAACATTGCCTACCCCTGCTTTAGAAAAATGCCAGCTCTTAGCTTTCATACCTGTTTTTGGACTAAAGAAAAACAGAGCAACTCTGTTTCAAAGAACTCTGAAAGACCACAACAAGTCAGAATATTTTTGACACTGGATTTCTATTTGAAATCTCTGAGTTTATCCTGCAAGTCATATGTATGTGTTTGCTCATTTAACAGTGTTGATACTATATTTGCTTGCATACCATGTGTCCCCAAATAAGATGTGCACCTTGTTATGGAAGGCAGAATGTGGGGGGCAGGGGGAATTTTTCTAGTTGATTACTCTACATCAAGACCAACTGTGTGACACAGAATAAGTCCTCCTGGAAACAGGGTCCAGGAAGTGTGGCATCCCAGGAGACCATCTGGGTGAGGAAGCAAGAACTGCCTGGTGTGGCAGGACAGCGACAAGTCTAGGCCCCAGACTCTTACAAGGGCAGTAAACAAGATTTACTTTGCACCCTGGTTGAGAGTCACTGCCACATATATTTCTGGCATTCTGACTGCAGCCCCTTCACCTCAGCTCAGCCCTAATCCCACCAGTGATCTTCTAGTTTCTTGTGGCTCTAGCAATCACTTCACTCATGCCTGCAATACCACCCACACAATTCCTACTTCATGGCTTTGGTGGAAACAGGACCTGGGTCTTTACTTCACTGCCACAAGAGGAACCACTTATTGCTTTACTGAATTATCCATTTCCCCTATCAATCTCCCTATTCAAATACCTTTTCTCAACAGTAAACAGCCCAACTGTAATAGATGCTTAGGCTGCCTATACATAAGCAGCAAGGCTGCTCCAACTGTAATTGCAGCGCATCAGAGCAGACTTGATTAATCAAGCCTGCTGGAGTGTAGTACTTACTGCACTCCAGCATCTTGTGTATCAGCATCCCCACACTTAATGTCAGTGGGGGCGCTTTATTCTATAAGATTCAGATATAGTGCCCTGTCACCATTTTTAAGAGTGAGAACGCTGATGCATGAGATGCTCTGGGTGCTTTAATTAGAGAGGCTCTTGAAGCCACTCTAAAGCCCCTCCTCCCCCACCCCCCACTCCCAGAGCATGTGTATAAATGCCCCAAATCTCTCCCAAGTGCAGGGATGCAAAGCTTCTGCCCCATCTCCAATTCTGACTCCCTATAGGAAGAATTTTTCTGACTCTACTCTCCTTGCCCACCCCGATTCCTTTTCTTAGTCACATTTATTTGGAAGCTTCTCAAACTCTCTGCTGGCTTCAGTGCTCCCACTGGTGCTTCAGACTTGCTTCCAAGAGCTGGGTAAACCATGGAGTATAACTCAGGTTTAGTCATCAGGTTTGAAATAACTGCACTTACTGGAGGCAGAGGATCAAATCCCAGCACAGACTCCCTCAGTGTGGGAGGTAAACCGCTTATATGCATACACCTCTCAGAAGAGTTTTAGAACATGAACCCTGATGCTTATAAAAAGCACTTAACTACCATTCCTCCTATGGCACCCTTCAATGTCCTCTCTCTGCGGTTGCTCTTCCTACAAAGTGAAATGCACAAGCCAAATTTTCCATTTAACTCAGTCCAAGGGTAGGGTAGATTAGGGGAAACTTAATCTTTCCCTCATACCAATTTTACATCTTAGAAAGTCCATGCACTCTTTTGGTCCAACAGCAACTTTATTTATTCTCTCAAGGCAAAATTCATCTTTATATTATGGTAGCCCTCATATGCAGTGTAAGGGACAAAAGCAGGAGGCAAGGACCTCATCTTTGGTGTCTAAACATCTTCAGGGTTGATTTCCTCCAGTAGGAGTTTAAAAGAAATTACAGATTTTTCTAGATTATACAGCACATGGACTATGTGATGGAGTCCATTTTTCAGATGTCTTATTCTTCCTGAGATTTTCCTTTTCTGTTGATACAGGTTGAATACTGTTGTCCTCCCCTTAATTATTCTTAGACATGAGAGAACTGATCAGATGACATTAGTTTCTCCTTGTCCAGTGAAAGACAGTATTTATTTGACCATGCCTTCAAGAAGTACCGAAAGGCAGTCAAACCATCCCCTTCCTTGCTTTCAACCCCCGAAATCCAGAGTGAGTTAGAAAAGAATAGAGGCAAAATTCAGTGGTTATTTTCTGACCATCAGTAGTGGAAACTTATTAAGAATCAAAACAGATCTTAGTTTCATAGCTCTGTAAGGTTACACAGTGATTACAAAATAAGGTCCTTTGGAGACCCACAAAGGCAGCCACCTAAATACTTAGTGACCATACAGCTACCAAGGTATACAGAGACACTGAGACAACAGCATTTTACTACTTGAGAATATCAAGGCATTTGGAGCTAAACAGAAACAACTGGAATAAGTAAGAAAGGGCAGCTGGCTTGGTCTCTGGGGAATGAAAATTGGGGGCAGGGGGGAAAAAAAAAAATCACATTAATTCACATGGGTCTAAATGCACACACAAAGGTAGTGGTAAAATCTCAGAGAGCTGGTCTTGTTTTCCCAGAATGAAAACAGGAACTAGGACCTCAAGACAGGTAGGCAAACGTCAGCAGGCAAAGGCATTAGGAACAACTGAGTATCATAAAGCAGGGTTTGACAACTGACAGACTCCAGGTCACTTCCAGCCTACCAAGCAGTTGCATCGACCTGCAGCACTGGGACATCAATAGCAAATCATATGGGAGGGGGAAGCAGTAGTGTTCTTCTATTCTTGAGCAGTTTTTCTGCTGAGCTTCCTGTGGCCACCCCAGCCCTCCCTCCTCTCTCTTGCATGCTGCCTTACATTAACCATCCTTTCTCTTGCAGTCAAATTTGTTACAGATAGGAGCCAGCAACAAGGGATGGCAGTAGTTGCAGTAGACTAGCAAGAGAGCAGGGGGCTGGGACAGCAGCAACTGCGTCACAACCAGCACCCTACTTTTGACTTAGCTTGCCTCAGCTCAGCCTGCTGCTCCTTACAAGTTTGCCGATTCCTGTTGTAAAGGATTTCCAAACTTTGACCATTGTCTAAATAGATATTATAATATAATAAAAGGCTTAGTCTGTCTGTGTGTCTGTCCATAACGCTTCTGGCCAGCTGCATATGCACCGTCAAGAAGGCAAATGGCGATTGGCTGGGCGATGCACGGGCCCAAGTTTGAGCCACTGCCAGGGAAATTTGGCAGCAGGGAACGCACCCCGGCCATCCCAGCAGCGGGGCTTCCCTCCTGCCTCCCTGCCCAAGGGTGAGGGGGGGAGAAATCATGGTGGCGGCACCCCCCAGAACAGCTGGCAGGGAGGGGGAGGCAGCGGGCAGGTGGACCCGAAGCGGCAGCGGGGAGGGGATGGGAGGAAACAGGGCTGGATGCAGGGCTCCAACCCTGCCAGCCCACTCCCTTCATTCTTGACAGGTAATTTGCTAGTCAATTCATAATGACTATCCTATATTGCTTTCTTCTGATACTTATGCAGAAATGAAAACAAGGCCAATGAGAGGTAGCAATAGCATTATGCTAGCTACAAAGAGTTGTTTTCTAAGGAAGCTACTGGGAACTCAAAAGAAGAAATAAATGTTTTCGCTCGATCTGAGCCTTCAAGAGGCTACTAATCATCTTTCTTCCACCACAAACAGATATTGGGACAGTATAAATATTCCTTTAAATAACATACAATATATAAATGGTGTAAACGAGGACATTAAGAGCAAAGAGTAAAAACAACATTTTAAAGAAAGGCAGCAAGAAATTCTACAAAAGTGGCCTAAACAGTAATTCAGATAAAAGTTGCTGACTTGTTCATCACATGTTGCCTTCTACTTCAATAAAATAGGTTACTCAGAAAGCAAAAAAGCAAAATCAAATCTTCTTTACAACAGAAAATAGGAGATATAATCCATTTCAAGCATAATGTTGTGAACTATTCTTCTGATTCATCCAACAGTGACATAATTATTTAAATATTACTTATGAAAACTGTAAAAAAATTGGTCTGCTGATTCCCATTAGGTTTGGGAAAATTTAGCTTCTCCCCCCCATCCCAATCCAATTAAAGCATTTTAAGATGGTTATCCTCCCCAGACGTTTCTCTAGGTTACTAATACCTCACCCATGTGTCTATCCCAAGAGAATTCAGCCTCAAACCTCTAAAAACACAGATTATCCAATAGTCCCTGCATGCTTCTCACAGCAAAGAGATGAAATACAGAGCAGTCTCTTTCACATTGGAATCCCATAACCAGAATTTGGGACCTTTTTCACTGACATCTACTTGTAGTCAGCAAAGTATTTACACACATCTAAATACAAAAAGTCAGACTTCATTGGACTCAGTTTATCTGTTTCAATATGGAACATCTAAACAGAGGTTAAGTTTGAATAACAGTTTAGGTGATGAATGGAGAATGATCACATGTATACAAGGGTGTCTATAGTGAGATTATTGAAAAGGTAAGTAGTTATGAATTTGATTAAAAAAAAAAATGCTTCCATGAATGTGCCTCAGGTTTTTTTTCCTTCTAACTCAGAAACCTGCGGGTGTTTTGGGGTTTACCTCCCATTACAGAACCACCAATATCATGTAGGCACTGATTTAGTTAATAGATTTAAAATAAATACAAGCCTCAACATTTGAGAATTCACTTTATCAAAGTGCTCTTACCAGTCTCTAGCAGTTATAAAATATAAGGCATAAATACTTACTTTTTTAAAAATGGTGTGTAAATAAGCAATTATTTTGAATGTTTTAAAAAGCATATACAGCAAATAACAGGAGAAACACTAAATAAAATAGAGAAGTTCCAGTACCTTGGATCCAGGACTTCACCAACAATTTCTTCCAGTTTGTCAATAAAATTAACGAAGTCTGAAAGTCCCTTTACATGGGTCCTTAAAGGATCAAACAGTGAAGGTGCATAACCTTTGCCTCCAAGTTCTATGGTTCGGATGAAAGACGTTGCCACCTTTTAACAGAAAAATATTTAGATAGGTAAAACTGTTGTGGGAACAGAAGAGTAGAAAGTTAGAAAGAGAACATAAGTTAGCCATTCTGAAGAAACAATCCCTTCTCAGCACAAATGAGAAAACAGAGCAGAGAAGTTACTCACCTGTAAATGGAGTTCAAGGTATGTTACCCCTCTATACTACCCATGATCCACACCCTATGGATGCACATTCACCTATCATTATTCAGTTGGAGACTTTTTGCCTTAGCAGTAGCCATAAGGTACGCTGTAGCCCTCATTCCGAGAGGATGAAGGGCGGTATGCATTTTCTATTTCTCAGTTTCCTTCTAACTGCAGAATTATGCACTGCATGCGAGTCTGAGGAAGAGGGAAACAAAACACAATGAAGATATGCACATGAATAACAACAACATATCTTGGAGAATCTGAGTCACTGGTAAGTAACTTCTTTATCCTTTAAGCAACTGTCCAAACCACTGCCCAGTTACTGGGAGAGGGTGTCAGAGCTCCCTATGTGAAGGAGGTCTGAAGAACCACCTTACCAAATATAGTATCACCTCACGGGGCACCTGTAATTACATAGTGTTTGACAAAGGTATGTGCCTGCAGGTCAGTAGATACTTTTGGCTCTAATCCTTAACAGTAGTTCCACTTTAGTGGTCTCATAACACAGGTAACCAAAACCCAATATCCAAGAGGGACAGTCACTGTACTGGTACTTTTCTGCCTTTATATCCTTCAGCTAAGGAAGGAAAATAGTTGAAGACTTCCAGACTTAGTTGTGTACAGATAAAAAGACAGGAAGAAGTCTTGAAATGAATACTGGCAAGTTGATTTGTTGGACAAAGTGAAATTCAGCAACCACCATTAATAAAGTTAGGATTGGTCCTTGAATAAAGGTGACCCATACATGAACAGCAAACCTCTACTCTACCCTAAAAAGTATGCAGAATGAAATGAAGGGAACACAGGTCTGGGTAAAACACTCTTCCTCTGACCTGGATAAGCTGGTCTAGGATCAAGAGTAAAATCATGGGGTCAGCCAAGTCCAGAGTAGAGGTTCTGAAGCAACATGAAACCATGCTGCTGTAGTGGACATGAACTGCTGAGGAGCTGACTGTGCCAAGGAGCAAGAGAGTCAGTGCGCAAAGTCTCATCATGCCCAGCCCAGCTAAACTCACAACTGGATCATGACACAAAGAGAAGTCAGAATCACAGAAGTGTTCTGCTGAGATTCAGAAGAGCCGCTGATGATGTGGTAGGAGTAGGGGGCACTGATGGCATCAGCATCCTGCTTCAGAGCAGAAATAAAAGCAGAGCTGGAGCCTCCATGAGCTTTGAAACCATTCTTAAGGGGACATAATATCTCAGATGTAAATGGGAAAGACCATAACACAACAGGTTTCCTTGGGAGTACAGAAAAACTTCATTGAGGAGCTAATTTTAGGGCTGCAGAATACCTCAAGGGATCCAACTGGAAGGATGCTCTTGTGAAGAACTGGTACAAGCAGAGCTGCTTTAAGCATACAGGCAGCACAGGAAGCTGCCTAGGGCAGCAAAAATGGTAGCCTACATGGCAGCCTAGTGTGCTGCCCCCTACAATTTGCAATTTTGTTTGCCTAGGGTGGCAGAAATCCTTGCAGCAGTCCTGGCCTCAAGAGAACATGCAATTCTCAACTGATTCTCTCATTCCTGAATCCCAAGTGGATCCCATGGATTTACTATAGAGATGCATCTGAAGTTGGATTTCATGCCGCTTTCAGTCCTGAAATATAACAGACCTTTATATGAAACAATTTCAAGGAATATAACACTTCTGCAAGACACCAAAAATCTGATGTATCCATCAAATACGGTTACAGCAGCATTACAGGTCAGACACGGTTATGATTCTTCATATTTAACAAGGTTTAAACAAAGCCTTCTGAAAAGAGCAACAAAACATCATAACACCACCACAAACTCCTGATCTCTACATATAAAGGAAATAAAGAGAATTTAGGAGGTAGCCATAGGAAAAATAAAGCTCATTAAAATAATAAAATCATGTTGTGAAATAAAATAAAAGGAAGGATTGGGGGGAAAAAAGGATGCCAAACCCCAATTGAAAGAAGACTGATAATAAATAAGGTCTCTTTCTCTCTCTCTCTCAGCCTGGTAAGAAGGATGGCTGCCTTCTGCCTGCAAGTTCTTCAGAGAATGCTCTTTGCTGGGGAACAACTCCCTTAGCCACTGCTGACCTTTGCTTTCCTGCTTCAACCTTGATCAGGAACTCTCTTGTTGATTTGCTTTGACTGAGACAGCCTGCCACCCTTCTACTGCAGTCTCCCCTGGGCCTGATGTGCCTGCCTCCAGCTGACACCCCACAGAAAGCATGTGCGATTTCCCGAGTTGCTGCAAGAGCCCCTGGTCCATAACTTGGTCTTGCAGCAGGTGACACTGAGACTCACTTCCAGAAGCCTCATTGTTTCCTTGATCCAGTCACACACTATCAAGCTGACCCTTTTGAACTCAGCTCAGGTCTGCCAGGCTCTCAGCCACAGCCTGGTTTGCACTCTGTCCATTTTGCTTTGTGTCTCTTGGCTGAAGTGAAAGCTGCGTTCACCGTGGATGCGCTTGCCACCCTCGAAGACCATCTCCACACACAAAAAGCCCTCCCCTATGGCAGCTCACTAGCCAGACCCTCTCTGTCAACTCCTATATTTCTCCTTTTATGAACAGTAATGAGTGGTGGGCCCAGCCCTCTGCTGTCCTGCTGCAGCTGCTCTTTCCTGCCCTTAGTACCCTCTTTGGCATGCTGGATTTTGGAATTCACTAAGACAGTATACATCTTCTCTATCCCATACTGAGTGGCCAAGGAGGGCATGATCTGCTTGGCCAATTTCCTACTCAGCCAGGGCAAAATGGCAGTTCTGACAAGCTACAGAAACCAGTTTGCATGGACTGATTCTGATGATGCCCTTCAACTGTTTCACTTTTTGGTTCAGACATGTCACATTTGAATTTGGACACTTGACCTTGTAACAAAAACATGGACCAGTTTGCGTTGTACTGGGCCATCAAGGAGGCCTTTCGCAAAGTGGAAAATGGACAGCTAGTCCTACATGAGCAACCCCAGGTGAGGAATGGGGGAGAGGGTTTCAAATCTCCCATTGTATTTTCTATTGCTGACAAGTATTTCATGTTGAGCCCCTGGGAGGGCCACATACTTTTGCATTTTCACCACTTGTTTTTGGTGTAATATTTGTATAATAAATACAAATCAAAATTAAAATGTGTATGCTATTTTTTCTTTGCAAAACAACACACAATTATAGCAATAACAGTAGGAAAAAAGCTTTTAGAAGGAAGGTTTTGAACAAGTCTACAGGCTGTAAACACAAATTAAAAAGTATATATCTGTTGGCAAGACCATTCAGAGTGACTAACAAACAGGAACACTGCCCTTTATCCCTTTAGCACAGGCCAGAAAGATGCATGTCCTATGGCAACTGCTAAAGCAAAGTCTCTAACCAAGTGTTTGAGGTTATATTCACCTGCAGTAAGCATCTGCATATGGACAATTCTGCAAAGAAGAATGATGGCTCATATTATAAACAGTTCTAGCAAAGTCAATTGAATAACTCAGTGGTAAATATTGTCCCTGAAAGCACACATTTACAAGACCACATCTTAAACCTGGTCACAAGTTCCGCAAGCAAATTATTAAATTAGCACCTAGTAATTCAGCATATTAGCCTCTCTGTCAAATTGAGGTAAATTTTGAGGATACTTATAAAATGTGATAATTCCAGATGTATCCACTTACGTAACATTTTGCATGTGAGCTGAACCTCAAATGAGACCTCTTACATAAGTTCAGAAAGTGTCTTATGACATCTAAAATGTGCATCTAAAAAGTCAGTTCCACCAGTGGACTATTTTTCAGAGGCATTAAGTGCCAACGCATTCCCTGCAATGTAATATGGAAGTGGAATAAGGCCTGCACATGTACAAAAAAAACTACAAAAACCAGGTAGGTTTAAGTATCTAAGAAAGGATTTAGGTACCTAACTTCCAACACTCACTTCTTAGTTTTCATATATTTATAAAGTAGCTGAAGAGGCTCTAAAAACAATAGTCTTCCCAACAACAAACACAAATTTATAGAAGTTTTCAGAACTATTATTTGTGTACTACCTTTCTAGAGATATAACACTCCATCTGTAGGGCACAACATTCACTATGATGCATAGTCTTAAACTGCATATTATAAAAGCTTATTTGTTTTGCCCCATGACTTCAAAAAGTAAAATGGGAATTACTTTAGCAAAAAATGAAAGACCTGGCAATTTTCATGTCTCTGCTGTGGATTGTGTGTGGTTCACAGGGCCTTGTCTCCTCAATGGAAAATATTTTGGCTTCATGAAACCTCTCCAAGGCAAAGATGCCAAGAGAAGGCTTCTGAACACAGAAGAGAAGTTTCCCTTTTGGCAACCTTTACAGAGAGTGCAACAAATCCAGTCCAAACACATACCATTTTTATACAACATTAACACAACATTAGTAGCTAAAATAATTAATCCTAGAACTGTGGTTTCACAATTTTTTCCATGCTTATTCAACCATAAAAAAAAAAAAAATCATGAGAGTTCAGCTGCCTCAGCATAAAGGAATTACCCTGTAGTAACTGTGTTTCCTTGAAATGTTGTTGTCAGCATAGATCCCTCTGGGCTAAATGAGAGCAGTAAGGGCTCTGTATGTGCCTTATGCTCCTCATTGCTTCTTTAAGAGGGCATAGGGGGCAGAGCAATGCTGACCCTCCCTAAATTCCACAATAATTAGAAGCCAATGGTAATTGGAGACTTCAGAAGTGGGGGTGGAGGGCAAGTTATTGGTACCAATGTGGCTCTTGCGTGCCTTGAAGCGGCACAGAATTATTAAAGTGATTGTGGTTCTTCAGTGTGGAGCATGCTGCACATGAGCACATGCCCCATGCAAGTGAGACTGGATTCCTTTAATAAGCAGTGTTTTTTGGAGCCATGCATGTGCCCTGTACCTTCTTATGCCCCCTACGCAACCATAAAGGGTGGATCTTCTGCATCACTTCCTCAGTAACCTGCACCTAAGCCCATGAGAGCTAACAACTCCAACATTATCAATGGATCCACACTGACAACATCTTGAAGAACTGCAGCTGCTGTGGAGCAAGCACTAATTTGTTTAAGTATGTGCCAGTGTGGACCCCATTGTAAGTAACTGGTAAGCAGTATCTCCCTATACAGCAGATCAAGAAGTCAAAACAGTTCTATTGAATAAGTATTGTAATACTGATCTTTCAAATTTGAACATCTGCTTTGGCTACCATGCAAAGAGCAGCGTTATAAAGCCAACTGCAGCATGTAAATGTTTTACAAATCTCCGGAACAGACTGGAGCCTCAGGGAGGCCAAAGAGGCATGCAGGGATTCCAGAAGCCTGGAGAGAAGGCTTTCTTGCACATCCTTCAGTCTCCAAAACTTGCCAAGGACAGCCTAGTGCACAGGAGACCAGGTGTGCCTTCAAAAGAAGTGACAACAATTTGGTGACAGGCTCATGGTTTGTTTGCCAAAGTCAATGAGGTTTCTAGGCATTGCATAGCTGGAGTCCCATTTTTGTAATATGCTTCTCACAACTATAAAAATAAAGTTATATATGCACACAAATTTACTTGTCCACTTTTAAGCCTCCTGTACAAGTATACACCCATATCATTTCACAAATCCTACGCATCTTATTCTGACTTAAACTCTAGACTTTTGTAGCGGGGGTTGTGCTGACTGTAGGCATTAGCTCAACCTTGCTTTATACCCTGAAACAGCCTTGAAGGGAACCATACAGATTTTTATCATACTGTTTCATTACTTTGAAGGTATAACAAAGACAAAATATTGAAAAAATTACTACTGGATTTGATATACATACCAGAAAAATGGACATTTGTCTTTCTTGCGCAGCATGCTTCAGGTCAGTGAAAGCTTCTCTTCCAAGCCCTCTTTCAGGAACATTTAGAACATGAGCCAATGCCAGATCATTCTTAGAATTCACCAACAGGCTTAAATATGCACAAAAAAACTTCTTCACCATCAGTAGCACCTGAATGAGACGGCAGCAAGGAGAAGAGCAAGAAAGCTTGATAAGTTTTCACTTAAAAAGATATTAATTAGATATCTGCCAAAGTAACAGGTCTAAAAGAGTTAGAACATCATATACACCAAATTCCAAGATACTGACTTCTAAAAATAAGACAACTAGGGAAATATGGATGAAAGCAAACATGATGAACATACAATATTTTTGGGGATATTTACTCAATTACAGCTTGACATTTGAGATTTATTTCACACTCCCCCCCACCCCCAATTGCACTGTTGGGCTCTAATTTATCTTGGGTCTCCTCCATAGGCACCACCCTGTTAGATCCTCCTTTTATAACACAGGGTGAAATTATGTTTCTGCTAAGTTCAGTGGTATTTCTGCCATTATCTTCAAGTGTTCCAAGCCTTCACTAATCAGTTAAGGCCTGATTGTCTTTTTGCCTTCTACTGAATTTGAATCAAGCCCCTAATGATCATGGTTCCTGCATAGCTTCCTGAAAGAGGAATGACTGAATGACATGCAAGACTTTGATGATAACTGTGATTTCAAAGAACTTTATGTTACTGAATACTCCAAGAGAACGAGGGCCCTGGGAGAAAAAAAAAAAAAAAAAAAAAAAGCTTATCCCTCACCGGAAGAATTTTCAAATTTAAACAAAGACAAAAGGAAAAATAAAACACAAAAGAATAAAAGGGGTTAAATAAGAAAGTCAGATATTCATAACTTTTAAAATAACTGAGTTTTTCCTTATTTGATGGGGTCCTGGCATAGAGGTCTAGGAAGAAGACATTAAAAACAAAAGAATAGATGGCGAGAGGAAGAATTAAATAAAAGTTTTAAAGAAAACTAAGGAAGACTGAGAAATATTTTGCTGGGAGTAGCTGGTGAGAGTTTTTCCAGGGTGTAAGGGAGTGGAAGGAAATAAAATCTAGCATGTGAAGCTTAACAGAGCTATTACCTCACAGTACATCACTAAGCAATTTACCAGCCAACTAGTCAAGGCAACATCAGAGGTGAATGTTTCTGAGGACACTCAGAAATAAAAGGGCAGGAGCTATTGCCTAACTCCTGCTGCTTGAAGAGTACCTAAGACCATGCATAAGCAAGGGAAGACGGACCTTTTCATATCTGAAGGGGGGCCTAGCCTGACAACCAATATATACAGAGGACCAATATTCAGAAGACTCTTGACTGCTCTTTAGGTTTGCAGAAGTCCTCTCTGGCCCTCAGTTCAGAAGTTATGGGGAGAGGAATACATAATTCAAGGGCAATTTTGACTAGTAGTAAGTGATGAAGAGCAAACTACGTTTCCCCTATTAAGCCAATTTTGCATATATCTTGCATACTTTAAGTTGCAGTAAAGATGAGAATAAATGTTTACCTTCATACTATCCTGGCTCTGTCTGGTGACTGGTGAAGAGGGTGTACAAAGAACAGTACTATTTTCTTCTGCCCAGTCTGGTATTCCAGATATGAATTCCAGCAACTGAACCTTCAGTAAAATATATCAAGCAAAACAACTATATAGTTACTGCAATTACAGTAACCACAGCCTCTTCCAATCCTTAAAAAAAGACAAAACAGATTGTATGGGCTGCTCTGCCTTTGAAAACAGGAGACTTCCAAATAGGCATCATACAAGCAGAGAATTGAGGTATAAGCCTGAAAATACAGGAATTACCCTGCCACACATGCATGGCAGGAGGTGCGATTGTGGATTCAACTCCTGCAGCTGAGAAGCCCCGCGCACTCCCACAGCTATAAGCCCACTTCAGACTGGGGTCACAACCACAGCAGCGCACCGCACATTTTCACAGCTGGGATCCTGCATCTGACAAGGCTCAGAGCCATGGGGGAACCCCATGCCCTCCCACAGTTGGGGGGCTTACAGGTATGGGAGCTCATGTGGCACCCCCACAGCTGTGGGCTCTGTCAGCTGACAGGGTCACCAGCTGCAAGACCGCATGGAGTGTCCCTGCTGCTGCGAGCCCCATCAGCTGCAGGCCCCCAGCCACAGAGGAGCAGCTGCACACATGTTCAATTAACTGCATTATAGAGACAAGCCACAAAGTTATTACATATTTTTGGTGAAATCAATCTGTAGCTTATTCCTCACTTTATCATTCCATTTATTGATTGAACATGTGAGTGGTCACAAATTAAAGACATGATTAACAGGTTGATCACGTCTTAAGTTCAACATATAGCAGGGGCCTAATAGGCCAAACAGAATCTGGCCCCAAGTATTTTTCTACTAATACAATGTTTCTGAATCTAGAGACCTGGTAATGTTAAATGTTCAGTTAGGAGGATTCTTGTCCACCCGCTCTAGTGTCAGAAGCCCATGAAACAGGAGGAAAGGAAGAAATAGACAATCATTTAAATATCTCTTTAAAGACATAAGTGACAAAGCTAAAATTTTCTTCCTCACAGAAAAACAAAGCAGCATGTATAGACAGTTCAGGGCTTTTGAAACTACTGGAGCTAGCTGTATTTAAACCATTCCAGAAATTAAAAATGAGACACTTACTGAGGATATCTCTTCACTTTCAGGTATTAGCATATGACACTTCTGACATAGCTCTATTAGATCCAACAAATTGCTGCTCTTTAAGAATGTAACATAAGCTTTTCTAATGTCAGCATAATGTACAGGTGCTTCCATGTTTTCACACAATAATCCCAATTTGTCATGTAGAAAGTATTTCCACGTTTCCAACACATCACTTAGCAATACTGTGAAGTCTCCACAGTGCTATTATAAAGAGGAAAAACAAAATAGCATTATGTTTCATGGGTAGTAAAGACATTAAAAAAAATGAACGCAAAACTAGCTATTAATTTTTTAAGATCCTCCTCTATTCTAAAGTACCTTAACCCTAACTCAGTTACATTATACCAAAAAAAAAAAAAAAAGTTGACTGTACAATTGAAGAATTTGAGACTATACACTCTTAGTTTCCAGTATTTTACCTTGTGCGTAAGCATAATTCTGCTAACAAGATTGGCCTCATAAACTTCAATAAAATGACTGGTATTCAAATGCTGAGTTAGAAATGTCCAAATGTATTTACAGGCTATGGAGACACGTCCTTCTCCCCACCCTCTGTCTGCCAAAGATAAAATAAGCACCCACCTTCCCCAGCTGAGATGCTCCCAATACATGCAAGTAGGCAGCAAAGGCTGAAAGTAGCTTGGAGAAAACCTAAGTGCACACCCCAGCACATCATTCAGACTCTCACAAGAACAGCTCTGCACTACTGTGACCATGTGTTTACAAAGCCGATCTTAAAAAAAAATAATTTCTAGGAAAGGGAAGAGTTACATTTTCTGAAGTGCTCTTATTCTAATTTTCTATATTTTTTCCTTTCAACAACAATAAAAATCTAGTCAATGCAACTCATACTGCACTTAAACACCAACAGAGTTCAGAAAAATATTCTCTCAATTTGGTTTGAAAGAATTCTTTCAGAAGTCACTAGTTAAAAATAAAACATTTATATACAGTAACTAAAATTAAAATCTTGTGTTAAAAGATCAAGGATTGCAGTTTAATATGTTGTAAAACACATTCAATTTAAATAAAAATGAACTCCATGGATCAATTTTTATGATCAAGTCCCTATCATGACAACACAATCCTATTATTCATACAACTGAATGAAAGAGAGTCTGTGGTAAAAAAAAAAAAAAAAAAATCAGAAAATGTTTTGCTAGGAGCACCTGCCAACTGGCTAATATATGAAGGAAGTTCAAGCAGTTCAGTGCTTTCATTCTCCCATAGACATCAGAAAGATTGTATTTCACAGGCATAAAACAAGAAAAAGAAGTTTTACACATTTTAAAAGTACTTCAGTTGTATTTTTTGATAGTACGTTGTGCCAAGTATGCTCTTTCAGGAGTTCCAAAGCCCTGTTTTGCTCATTCTAAAATGAAGTTAACACTAAATTTGGGAAGCAGCAAGATTTTTTACAGTTCTTCCTAGGGCTAGGTAGCTAGCAAATAACTGCTACTGATATTGTGAAAGTTGTTTAGAGATGGAAAGGAATGTGTTATAACTTGGCTGAGTACCTCACAGAGGGCAAATCCCTTTGAATCCCTATGATTTTAAGAGTATATGCGCACCTCAGCACTTGTGTTGGCACTGCGCATCCTCACCACGTATGGTTGGGTTGGATGAAACCAGAATGAAGCAACGAAGGAGAAACTTCCAGTTTTAATATCTCTACGTTTTACCTCTAACACTGGTCAGTAAAGTAATACGGCCACATTGTACCTTCTATAATAAGCCTCATAGTATGATGGATGGAGAGCCGAGAGCTGTAAGGTTTACCTCACAGTTTCCTAATCATTTTCAAGTCGACGAAGAAAATATGTTGAGTGCTGCAGAGAAAATAGTGTATGCAGACACTGAAAAAAAAAGCGCTCATCCATAGAGGCATATACTAGGGGTGTGAGAAATGGGCCCTGTTCAATTTGGATTTGGCCCAAATCAGGGACAGCAATTCAATTAGTTAATTGGGGATCACTATCCCCAATTTGATTTGGCCAAATCCAAATCTGAAGATTCAATACCAATTCAAAAAATCAGCAATTCAGCACAGAGGCAACTTTAAATCTTTTTCCTATATACCTCAAGGTATCAGGCATGGCTTGTGGGATGCTCTATCTGCCCCAGCATCACTGCATTCACAAGAGCTCGAGGGGGCATGAGAGCCCTCCATGTGCTCAGTGATGAACCCAGAAGCAGACCAGAAATACTTTGGGTCCACTATTGGGTCTGCTGGGGAGCACGCTAGCAGATTGGCAATTGGCCATGAGGGGCCCCCGGGTGCCCCCTGCAGACCCAGGAGGCACCAGTTGCTGAAGGGGGGGAGGGGCCTCCCCAGCAGACCCAGGAGTGTTTTTGGTCCACTTCCGGGTCTGCTGCTAAGTGCGCTGGGGAGCCCCCTGCACTCCTGTGGGACACTCCATCCGCGCCAGCATTGCAACATTCACAAGCCACCCAGTACCTCGAGGTATGTAGAAAAAACATTTAAAACTGCGTCTCTGTCTGAATCGCCGAATCTCTCAGAATCAATTTGGAGAGATTAAAGGATCTCCCAATTAGATTCGGATTGGGAGATTCGGCCACCGAATCAAATCAGTGACCGAAGGTTTGTGCAGCCCTAATATATACCACCCCTATCTATATCCAGGAAGTTCAAATGACATGGTCTCTGCAAAGAGAACCTCCCTCCTATAGCACTTACTGGGATACTGCACCCCAGCACAACTTCACAGTGGTCTGAAGGCTAAGGGACATTTTTTTTTTTGTGTGTGTGTATAATTTCTGGCACTTCCAACCCAATCACCACTTCCCTCCCCCCCCCAGAAACAAATTGCCACCACCAAATCACTGCCAATATCAGGACTTTGCAGACCAGATGGAATTGCCTGGCAGGCTGGATCCACTCAGATTGCTGTAGTTTGTCAATCCCTGATCTAGAATATGAGGAACACCTGAAGGAAAAGAGCATAGGCTGGAATCACAGTTAAACAATAATACAAGCTTCAGACACGTTAATATAATATTGAAATGGAGCGATTCAGCATACAAAGGTCAGAAAACTAAGTGCAAGATTTTTATTTTTTTTTTTTACTTCTGTGCACAATACACAACAAATATGCACATAAAGTAATGATCTTAATCCACATGAAGGCACTCCTAAATGTCCAGCAGTTTCCATTGACAGAGTACTAACCTGTTTATTGACCTCAGCCATTGAAAGCTGTAAAGCCATAAGCATACAGTCTGCTCCACACACAGTTGTTCTTTCTGAATCTGAAAATAGATGCCATTGTCTTCTAAAATCCTTGACCATATTTAAGATCTTTTGCTGAAAGGTAGCCATGTTCCTACAATAGAAGTCACAGAAAGTAAGTTAGATTTTTAACTATCGGAGAAGTAAAATTCAGGAATGGACTTCCAAGCAAAGCAGTGCAGAGAAGGAACATGCATCTTTAAGACTGAAATGAATAAGCTTATGGAAGGGAAGGTGATAGGACAGGGAGCGTGGCAACATTAAGCAATGCATGATGCGAAGTCATGTGTTCATACCCCAGTATGGGGACTGCACGGGTATTTCCTATAGAGTGGAAGGCGTCTTTTAATCCCAAACCTCAGGGTTTTGGTTCGTCCTAATCTCCTCTAAACTTTTTAGAGCCCATAGTTCATCTGGTGCCCCTCAAGTTTCCTACAAAGCACTCATCCCATCTTCACCCAATATAAACCACCTCCTTCTTTACAATGAGTCTTCACAGTACTGTTTTTCCAGTTATTTAATCCTACTCCACCACCCTCTGAATCCCTTCTTTGGAGAGGGGGGTGATCAACCTGAAACAAGACACCTATTGCCACATTAAAGCTGAGACCCAAACAAAAAATTGAGGGGAAAAGAACAAGTGGTGGGAGAACAAAGCAAGAGATGCAAAAGTTTTCCAACAGCCACGACACTTTCATCTGCGCAATCAAATCTATCTATGGGTCAAGTGCATAAGAAGCCATTCTTTTGAGGTCCAAGGATGCAACCCTCTTTAAAGACAGCTCCAACATGAAAGCAAGGTGGAAGGAGCAATTTCAAGAGCTCCTGAACTGAGTCTCTAATGTGAAAGACAATACCGCTGAAGCCATTCCACAGCCCCATTAACGATTACCTTGCAGATCCACCAACTTATCAAGAAGTAAAAGCAAATAAGCAGATAAACAACAAAACATCTGATCCTGATGGAATATCAGTTGAAATTTATAAGCAAGGTGGAAACGTGCCCTCTCATCAACCCTTATTGTAAAAATCTGGAAACTTGAACAGATACCCAGTGACTTGAAAGAATCATTACCATATTCAAGACTTATTGCAGCGAACACTGTGATATTGCATTCCTGTTCATAGCTGGGAAGATCCTTGCCTACATTCTTGTCAGCAAACTCACTTTTCTCACTGAGGAGATTCTACCCAAGCCCTGGTGTGGTTTCAGATCACTTTGATGGACAGCGGATATGATCTCTGTTGCTAGACCTGACTAAGGCCTTTGATTCAATCAACAGAGAGGTTCTTTGTAAAATACTAATGAGATCTGAATGACTGCTAAAATTGGTTACCATTATCAGATTTCTTCATAACAGAACTACAAGCCTCCTAAGCAATGGTGCAATAATGGACTGATTCACTATTAGGACTAGAGTCAAGCAAGGATATGCAATTGCACCAACACTTTTCCATGTACATCATAGCTATATCATATTTCATTGCTGATAGACTTCCATCTGGAGGCTGCTGGAGTCCAGTATCACATGGATGGGAAATCTCTAACATCAGCTGGTTACATTTCAAATCCAAGATAACCAACACCTTCATTACGAATTTCCAACATGCCAGCCTGTGTCATGCATGCCCACTCAAATGAAAAGCTCCAGGTCACTTAGGATTGCTTCTGTGAAGCATATGAAATACTTGGCTTCGCTGTCAACTTCACAAAAAATGCAATACTTCACCAACCCACCCCAAACCAATCAGCTGCTCTACTACGTATTACAATCAGAAGGCAATCCTTGAAGATTGTTGAGCATTTTCCCTATCTAGGTAGCCACCTTTCCCAAAAAGTAAACATAGACAATGATATTCAACACCAGATAACACTTGCCAGTGCTGCCTTTGGAGGTGTCCAAAATTGTGTCTTCAATGACCATGATGAACTTCTCACCTACAGGCTGCAGTCACCCATACCCTGTTGTATAAGCGGGGAACTTGGACAACGTAGCAGAAACACCTGGAAGTTTTGGAGAACTGCCATCGGCGATGCCTGTGGAAAATCCTCCATACCAGCTGGAAGGACAGATGAATGAATGCCAGTGTTCTGGCTCAAGCAAACACCACCAGTATTGAAACTGTGTTTACACAGCACTAGCTCTGTTGGAAAGGACACATCATAGGGTGGCCAATAACTAGCTCACAAAACATGTCCTATGCTCCGAAATCACTGATGATCACCCCTCTAGGGGCGGGCAAAGAAGAGACGCAAGGACATCTCAAAGGCCAATCAGAAGAAATATCATAGTAGCATCAATACCTGGGAAACTCCAGCACTGAGTCATCCCCCATAGCAGCGTGATGCATGACAAGGCATCAATCGTTTTGAGCAAACTCACTTCACTAAGAGGTGTATAGATGAGAAAGACAAGACAGATCTGTGACCCTACATCACCAGGATCTTCCTGTTCCTTCCTCTCTGAACTATTCACCACATCTGCTGTTGAACGTGTCGATCTCAACTCAACCTCTTAAGTTATTTGTGGACTCACTGATCACTTCCCTGTTCACTGGAGTACCCTTATTCAACAGCTGAGGACAAATCATACTCCTCCCCCTTCCCTAAATCCCTTCTTGGAGAAGGGGGTGACCAGCTCAATCTCCACCTTGTACAGATGTGTCATGTAGCCTGCAGAGCTCCCCATAGCTCTGGAAATATGGTGGCAGGGAAGCACTGTCACTTCCCTGCTGACAAACCTCTGGTCCCCTAGGGAGCTTGTCGGGTCCTGCAGGGAACTGGATGACATGACTGCATGGGCCGGAGATGAACGACTACAAGCATTCAACAACACCCCTGGTGTACTGGGCTGTACACCTCTGACTGCACCACCTCTGCATGCATCCACGCATTGTGCCTCTGCCTCAGACGACCCCAGCAGTCTTTCCTGTGGGGGGGACGGGGGGGTGGACACAGACCCGATGATCTGTAAGGTCTCCTCCAACCCAACAACTATGAAACAATGAAACACTCTGCAGGCCAGATAACATGACCCGCACGCGACATTGTGCTGACCCACGGTCACTCAGTTGCCAGACAGGGGAACACACAGGTCCAGGCACGAGACTGGGGATCAGATCTGGGTGCATGGCGGGATCCGCGCGGGCTCAGGCGGGGATCCAGGTGCAGGGTCCGAGCGCACAGGCGGATCCAGGCGCACAGGTGGACCCAGGCGCACAGGTGGACCGAGTCCGTCAAGCCCCGGAGCAACCGCACCTGCGTGGCTACTGCAACTGCCCCAGGTCCCTGCAGCCAGGAGGTTGCCCCGGGCTCCGCTTTGCTCAGGCAAGACTCGCGCTCGCGGCTTTCCGGGTCCTCAGGTCCGGGCGGGTCCGGGCGAGCGGCTCCCGGTACCTGCGCGGAGGGGGCGGGACGTCCTTGCCCCGCCCCGCCCCGCCCCACCTCATTCCGGTCTAGTCAATGAGCTAGCCCCAAGCACCAACGCACGCGAGCCCCCGGTGGTTTGAATTTAAATCTCCCGCAGCCGGCCAATCAGAGTGCCGCAGCCTTTGGCCCGGAAGTGCAAGGTGCCGGGGGCGGAAGCACTACTTTACGAACAGCTTCGCGGGAGACCTACAGGTAAGGCGGGGTGGGGAGTGTTGTGAGGGAGGTGCGGGTGTCGGTGGCGTGGTGAACAGCTGCGGGGTGGGGA
This sequence comes from Crocodylus porosus, assembly GCF_001723895.1. Taxonomy (NCBI): domain Eukaryota; kingdom Metazoa; phylum Chordata; order Crocodylia; family Crocodylidae; genus Crocodylus; species Crocodylus porosus. The sequence goes on along the minus strand of NW_017728931.1, from coordinate 44,312,450 downwards.
GAGTACCGCCACTCTCTCTCCTGTGCGTGGGGGGCCCTGCCCTGGCCTGCCCTGCTGCGGGGCTCCTCATCCCCTGGAGGGGAGGCTGAGGCAGGGCTGCGCTCCCCTGGCCTTCCTGAAATGCCTTGGTTCGAGGGGCAGGCGGGGGCAGGAGCTGCTCCCTCTGCCTGGGGCTCATCTGGGCCCCTTCCTCGTGCCTGTGGGCTGGCCCCCTCACATGGGGGTGTCTTGAGGCCCCTCTCAGCTTTGCTACTGTGTGGTAATGTAGAAATTTTACTAACAGTTAAACTCCTGTAGCAGGCTCAGCCTCCAAGGACAGGCTGGTACAATATCATAAATAATAGTGTAGCAGGACAGGCTGATAAGACACAGGCCTCGTCTCCTTAAAGTCTGAAGCAGAGATACAGCCCACCCCCCATTAGTTAACACGCAGACAGAGAAAAACAAACCAGTTTTGAAACAATTAAGAGTTATCCCACACCGATATTCACTGTGGAAAATTCCCACCTGCACGCGCATCTTGTCTGTAGACTATAAATTGCCTCTAACAGTTTTATTCGGGGCCTCTGAGTTCGCTCAGAGTGCCCAGCATGCTGAATAAATTTTGAGACAGACAGCGACTCTGTGTCTTTGGGAATAGCTCCGCAAGGGGTTACGAACTCCTCAACAGTAACTCTGATCCCAAAGCCCCTGTGGAGCAGGCAGGGCCCCATGGTCAGAAAATCTCAGTGTCTTGACTTCTCATGCCCCAGTGCCGTTGATAGGGTCATGTCCCAGGTTTTTTCTTCTCAAGTGTGTAGTTTGTTTTGTGGGGGGCTTTTGTCAGGGAATATCTGTTGTACCTATGTTAAAGATCAGCTCCTTTACAAATAAAACTTCCTACCCAGAAGAACCATAGTGCCCTTTACCTCCCCCATGTAATACGAGGTTTTGTTTCTACCTGGGAGAAATGTTACGATCTTTCAATTCTCCTTTGCCTGACGAAGAGCATTTGGGCCCAGAAGCTTGCAAAAAAGACTTTTTTTGGGGGGGTAACTGTCGAATTGGTTTAATAAAAGATATCACCCTTAAGCCTTGTCTGGAGGTGGGAGTGTGTGTGGGTGTTTTTGGTTTTTTGTAAATCTCCTTCTCCTGTAACAGTCATTGCTTCTATGCCACCTCCATCTTACCACTGAAATGAAGCAAGACTCTGTTAGGAGCGCTGCCTACACTGTGGACTGCGAAGATTATGTGCACGTGGTGGAGTTCAGTCCATTTGATAGTGGAGAGGCTTGTTCCCTAATTGCATATGGCGGCAACAATTATGTCGTTGTAGGAACTTGCAGGTTTCCGGTGAGTGGGTTTTTTCTATTGTTTTTTTTTTTTAAACTGAAGGTTTGGAGCTTGGAGGGTTAATTCGTCTTTAAAAGTCTTGGTTAAGGAGTACGTTGGAGCCACAGCATTTTTTTTTTTCTTTTTAAAAGCACTAAGTTGGGCCCATTTTGTTTTTAGAGTCCAGCATAATTGTTCTTCAGGCAAGTATGTCCAAAGAAATTCACTCTAACGAGAATTATGTATAGTAAATTGAGGTTTGATTCTGCTAATATAGCTTCTTTTTGATCACTGAATAAGACACAAAAATAACAGATCTTTTCTCTTGGAGAGAGAATTCAATTTCTATGTCTTTCAGAATGTAGGTAATCACTACCTGAGGAGTTGTGCAGCTCTTAGTTTGGACTGTGCCTGGTGAACTGGAGATGTGCTGTGTGTGGTACAAAGTGCTATAATTTATCATATCTGATACAACTCTTCTCCCCAGAGCACTAAGTCCCAGTCTGTATGAATCCATTACTTATGGACTGACTTCCAGCCAATGCACGTGATACCAGAAATGAATAATTACTTGCCATATTTCCTCAAATATAAGACGAGGCTTTTTCTCCATTCAGGGTTGGGGGGGCATGGAAACCTCTTGCTTGGAACAGCTGCTCTTGTTCAAGATGGAGCCAGGGTAGCTTGTGTGGCAGGTAGGAGGTGTTTGGGGAAAGGGGCACACAGTGTGAGGGGACATGGGAGGGGGGGATGCACAGAGCAAGGGGGCATGGAGAAACAGTATGCAGGGAGCACAGTGCAGAAGGAATCATGGGGGAAAAGCACATGAGAAGGAGTGGTGGGGCAGCATGGGTGAGTGGATGCATAGTATGAGGAGAGCATGGGGCAAGGGGTTGTGGGAATACAGGGAAGGGACACCAGAGGAAGGGGTTGCTCTGTGCATCCCTTCACCCATACTCCCCCTGCAAGGGGAGTGTGGGGAAAGAAACATAAGGGATGAGGTGTGAAAGGGGCCACTCCATGCAAGGGAAAGCACAGAGGAAAGGGCATGCGGATACAGCAGGTAGCACAGGGCAGAAACACATGGAGGAAGGGGAGTGGGTTCACTTAACTGCATTCTGTTTAACTACATAATTTGTAATGGTAAAAAGGAGATGACAGTGCAGAAGAGATCCTATGCATAATCTTTATTTGTTGCAATGTAATCAGCAGGCAAAAAATTAGAACTGGCAGTATGTTATACAATTAAATTATGCACCTATTCATTATACATATAGGTGGTAGTCTTTGCATAATTCATGTTGGCCAATTGTTAGGTAAAAACAAAATGCTGTCTTTTGAGCATATAAGCATCAAGAATCAGTATAAATTATTTTTAATTTGTATTTTTACAATGGTGTTTAACTTAAACAATACAAAGCATTTCTTTTCAGTAAACATGTTTGCAAACCTAGAGAGGAGTGTTCTAGAAACTGGATCTAGTTTCTGAATTTCTTATCTGAATCCATCTGTGTATAAAAGAACATTATTTATGCATCCAGTGATCCAACAGCATTTACAATAGCGATATAGCAGGGACAGATTCAGAGGACTTTTTTCTATCCCTTCCAGTAGCTGAAACAACATGGTAATAAGCTTTTTGTAAGTTCTTGTGGTCATCTCTGATGCCTCTACTACCAGTGTAGCCTCTGTCTTTCTTTATTTTGTTTGGAGTAGATAGTCCATGCACGCTGGAAATGTTCATTACTACAGATTTAACTTGAAATAAGCTATCTATCTTGTTAACCATGTGCTGCTGCTTTCTTTTTCTCTTCTTAGTTCTTGTCAAAAATTCTAGATGGCTAATACTTGTATGCATGTGAAACTTTTTTTTTCCCCCCAAAGCTCCAATGCATTGCATCTTAAGTATACCTATGAAGTCATAACCTGAAACAGCTTACACACATTTTTAACCTTGCTTCCAAAACTAACAAAGATGTGAACTGTAATCTTAGATTTGTGATGTATATGCTTGTTCAGTAGAAACTGAATATCAGCACCTCACTTTACATGTCATAGGTCACTCAATATTTGTTCTGTGATTTGTCACTGTACAGACCCACAAAGAGGGCATGGCCTCTTTCATAATGAGTTGGGAGTCTAAGAGGCAACCAAGTAATTCTTTTTGGTCATTACTAGTGGCGACTGATCTAGAATTAAAAGGTTTTTGTCTTGCTAATAGTCTTCTGGACCATTTTCTTTAAACTTATTGTGCTACTTTATTTAGGAGGAAGATGCAGAAGTGGAAAGAATACAATATAAGATGCTAAGAACATTTCATCATGGAGTCAGAGTTGATGCCATAGCATGGAGTCCAGAAACCAGACTCAATTCTTTACCTCCCCAGATAAGGTATTTTTAAAAGCACTTGAGTACAAGAATACCATGACTTGAAGAAAGGCTGAAAGAACTCGGGTTTTTAGTATGGAGAAAAGATGACTGAGGGAGTGGGGTTTGCTAACAGTCTGTATGTTCAAGAAGGGTGATAGCAGTATTGCTGCCCCCACCTTGTCAAAAATCACAGGGCAGACTACATGACAAATCTCTTGGTGTGTGGGTTTTTTGGGGTTTTTTTTGGTTTTTGTTTTTGTTTTTGTTTTTTTTTAATCATGAGATGCTATTTTTGAAGTATGCGGGGCTATAGGGGTGTGTGGGGTTTGCAGCCCAGAGAAGGAGGGTCCCCACACACCCTGGCAGGATGTGGGGTACCATGAATGAGGTTGGGGGTGGGGGAACAGCAACCACCCCTTGGCAGAGGCATGGTGGTGGCAAGGGGGGGAGCTCCTGCAGGTAGCCACAGCAGTGTTGAAGGGGGAGGAGGGGGGTGGCAAGTGCTGACCACCCACAGATGCCATCAGAGGCAGGAGGGGGGTGGTAAGTGACACCACTAGCAGTGGCAGCGGCGGCGCTCCTTTCAGGGGTTGCACTGCCAATCTCAGGGTATATGTACACCCCCTACACATCACCAGTGTGGGGTACTGAGGAGTGAGGGGCAGCAATAGGGCTGGGGGGCTGTGGCTTGGCAGGGAGGGGCAGACGCACAGAGAGAGACAGCACCTAGCCAGTAAGAGAAGGGATAGGGGGGACAGATAAGGCCTCCATGGTGTGGGAGGGAATGGGACAGGGGCTGGGATGAATGGGACCCCAGGGCCAAGGCAGGTCATCCAAAGCAATGGGAAGGAGAGGGGGGATGGCTCCTCGCAGCTGTGCACACTTCTTCCCAGGGGAGGAATGGGGAGCACATGCTTCCTGCTGCCTTTGCCCCAGGAGCTCAGCTGCATGACTCAGTGTGCTTCCTGCCATCAGGCAGGCAGGGGATGTGCTATGCAGCCAGCACTCCTTGCATCCCCTGCCTGCCCGGCAGGCAGTGACAGCATCATGTGGCTGAACTCCCGGGACAAGGACAGCAGGGAGCCTGCAGCAGGCAGCCTGCCTCTGCCCTGTGGGGGGGCATACCTCTCCTGCAGTGGTGTGTGCAGCTGCAGGGAGCTGTGCCCTCTGCTCCATCCCCACCCCCATGCCTCTGGACATCCTGCCCTGGCTGCAGAACCCTATTTCATCCCAGCCTTTGCTCCTGCCCCAATCCCTCCCTTACCATGGGATCCTCAATCTGCCTCTGCCCCTTCCTCCCCACAGTTTTACCATCTGAGAAAATTTGGAGACTTTAGGGTTTGATGGGGAGATCATGAGTCAGAGTTATTTTGACTTAGAAATCGCAAGTCTTGCAATATTTTTGTGACCGTTGGCATTACTGTGATGAAACTCTTCTCTGTGGTCATGGTAGGCAGGACTAGGTGCAGTGACCTCAAGCTGCATGAAAGAAAATTTGGGTTGTAGGTTAGGAAGAATCTCACTATGGGGGTTTTTAAACATAAGAACAGGCTATCCACAAGTTGTGGAATCTCTATCCATGGAACTTTTCAAGAAATAGGGTAGACAGACACTTGGCCTGAATGGTTTAGTCAAGTATGATCTTGCCTTGAGCAGGGGACTGGACTACATTTTCCTCCCCACCCCCCGAGGGTCCCTTCCAGCCCTCCTTTCTTAAGATCCTTTGAAATGTACTTGTACTTGTACTTGTATGGCCAAAATATTTAGGAGAGGGTTGCAATTAAATGCTCTTCTGATTGATCTGTATTCAAAAAACAATTGATTTATTTTATCACTGTAAAGGCTATTATTGCCCAACGGTAGTGATAAGTGTTAGAAGTGTGTGTGCACATGCAGGCATAATAATATGAATTTGTTCTTCTAAAAACATGAAGTGCAATGTAAGCCTGTTGGCCATTTACCAGATTTCCAGCCTAACTCAGTGATGCAAAATAAAGCGTTTTTCTGTTTTATCTAATCCTTGTAGGTTTTGTACTGCAGCTGCTGATAGGAAGTTAAGGCTGTTCACGTCAGACCTCCAGGAGAAGAATGAATATAAGGTAAGAAAAAATTATTTCTAATTAGGATTGAATTAGATGTTAGACTCAAGAGGGTCCAGAGCAGGGCCACTTCTATGGTTAGGGGCATACAGGACAAACCCTATGAAGAGAGATGGAGGGACCTGGACCACTTCAGCCTCTGCAACAGAAGGCTGAGAGGTGATTTTTGTGGCTGCCTACAAATTCATTAGGGGAACAAAGCAAGGGATTGAAGAGGCTCTTTTCAACAGGTGGCTTCTTGGGGTAACAAGGAACAGTGGTCACAAAACTGACAGAGAGCAGATTTAGGCTAGCTATCAGGAAAAATCACTTCACAGTAAGGGTGGCCAAAATTTGGAATGGGCTTCCAAGGGAGGTAGTGCGCTCTCCTATCTTGAGGGTCTTTAAGAGAGGGCTGGATAGGCTTCTGGCTGGGTCAGCTGACCTCAGCACTCTTTCCTGCCTAGGCAGGGGGTCGGACTCTGATCTGTTGAGGTCCTTTCTGACCCTAGCATCTGTGAATTGTGTGCATCTTGTTTGCTTTAGGCGAGGTTTTTAGTCTTCAGCTGTTTTACCTCCCTAATGTGCCTAACGCAGTAAAAGCTAACTGTAACTGCATGAGGGAGATGATCTATTATCATTTGCAAAATTATTCCTGTTCTACCTCCAGCAAGCATTTAATGTGTTGAACAAATAAGATAATTGTATTGTTTGCTTTTAGCAAACAATTATAAGTTGTTATTCTTATCGTATTGCTTTAGTGAAATTTGTAAATAAATGACAGCCACTACTACTGCTATATTAAATATAGTAGGTGCATAGGGCTTATTCCAGCTTTGTACCTTTTTAGTAGAAAGAATGACTGCATAACTGAATTTAATACAGCTCTACAGCAGCAAGTAGGTATTTGTGGTTGGTCTAAAACTGCTTTTATGCGCCTCCTTAATCTATTTCTCTCTGAACTAAACATACCGAGTTCTCTTGATCTTTCCTTGTGTGGCTTGCATTCTGATCCCCTTACTATTTTTGTTGCTTGCCTTCTGGATCTTCTCCAGTTTCTCAACACTTTGGGGAACAAATGCAGAGCCCAGAACTGCTACAGTTCTTCAACTGAGGCCTAACCAGGCCTGAGTAAAATTGTATCATCTCTTGTGTCTGTCATCCTTTAATTCCACTAACGCATCCCAAAATGGCATTTGCTTTTTGGTGATTGCATCCTGCTGCTTGCTCATACTGAGCCTGTGGCTTTCCCTCGTGTGGGGCAGTATTAAAAGCCTTTGTAAAATCTAAGTCTCTTGTGTCTACTGCATTCGTTTTATCCACTGAATATACTGTTAAAAACTGAGAAACTAAATGCAACTGTGATGGTATTGTCAGTTGAATTCTATAAACAAACCAGAGTTGGATCCTATAAGTAATGTAATTGGCTGACAAGCAGTTTCTGTTTACTCTCCACCTCCTCTTCTTCCCCAAAACAAACACACCAATATCAGCTATTTTTGGTGTTCATGCCAAGGGGGGAAAAAATTCAACTTGATAAGAAAATGTAGTCCTCTTATACTAATAGGAGCTACAAAAGAAGTATTGAAAGAGTCCACATTAATGTTCATGTGAAATGCTTCATTCTACATGAGAAACAACTCCATAATTACTAAGAGGAAAAATATACCAGCCCTTCTGCTACCTTTTCTCCGCATGGGAATGGACTTTTGTGCTTTGAGGATCACATTCTTCAGGAACAACCACTCTTCGTGCGTTCCTTTTGCCTTCAGTCCCTGGTCCCACAGCACTTCCCCTACTATTGCCCTAAGCCTGTTGAAATTTGCTTTTTTGAAATCCAAAACTTCAGGCCTGGTAGCTGATCTGCCTGCCTTGTGATGGGCAGTGAATGTGATTGTTTTGTGGTTGCTGTCGCCTAGGCTACCCTCTATATTCAGGTTGCTCACTCATCTCCTTTGGCCAAGACCAAGTCTAGGAGAACGTTACCTCTGGTTGGCCCATGCACTTCCTGAGTCGGGTAGAGCTCTTCAATACAGGTCAGGAAGCAATGTGAGTGATCTGACTTAGCTGAGTGTTCCTCCCAAGAGAAGTCTTGGTAATTGAAGTCACCCATGATGACCATGTCCCATACATGTGCAGCCTCTCCCAGTTCTTGAGAGAACTCCAGATCAAGCTCTTTCCCGTGGTTTGGTGGTCTGTAGTATACACCTACAGTTAGGTCTTTTCACTGCGCCCCCCTCCTAGTTTAGCCCAGAGGGTTTTGAGCCGCTCTTCTTTGGAGCCGATGTTGGCTTCCAAGGAGAGGTATACTGCTCCCTCACAGAGAGCAACACCTCTACCTTTCTTTCCTACTCGGTTCCTTCTGTGCAGGGTGTAGCCCTTTCTGGCTATGTTCCAGTCATGTCAGGAGTCCCACCAGGTCTCTATAATCCCTACTAGATCATAATGCTCACTGGAGAGTAGGAGGGCTGGCTCCTCCTGCTTGTTTCCCCATTCTCCTGGCATTAGTTAGTGTACAAGCACCTGAGTCCTCCAACTGAGACCCTCTATTTCCTGTCACACTGAGGCAGAACCATTCCCTCAGCTCTCACAAGCGTGGCTCTCTTAGTGTCTCCAACTTCGGAGCTTTCCTGTGTGCCAGTCCCCGGTCATGCTCCAGTGAGTGTTTTCCCCATCCCCTAGTAATCTTAGTTGAAAGCCGTATCTAAAAGATTGGCCATCCTGGCCAATGGGTCCCTTGTTGGGGGTATCTGAAGTACACACAAATAATGAGCAGCGCTGAGCTATGGGAACACCACAGTTTGAAAATGCTCCTTATGACTGATAGTAGTTTTAAGTATGCTGTGTTTTTGCTTCTTGTCCAAGTAGCAGCAAGCTACTGGGCTAACAGGGCCCCTCCACCAATCATCAGTGGGAGGCAAAAACTATGGCATATTTAAAACTGTAGTTTTCACCTCTCTGCCAATTGGGCAAGCAGCAAAGCTGCTCTACCAGTCAGTGGTGGGAGGGGCACAGGCCAAACTACAAGATTAAAGGAGCTGCTGCACTGCACTTCTGACATGAATTCCACTGGTCCCTATCTGTGGTAAATCGTGAGCCTTTTGGCTTTGGACTAATGTATAAGTAGGTACAAAAGTGCTGCTTAAGAGTGTTTAATGGCATACCTGTGCCAGAAATTACAGCAGTTTCAAAAAAAATAAATTGCATCAATTCTGGATGAATTAAGTCTATGGGTACTATAGTGAATTGCCTATATGCAGATGAATAGAGGCATGTTTATTTCAAGGTTAGCATTTTCAAATTTGCCCATTACTTTCATGTGCTCAGGGACAGCAGCATCTGACAGTAAATGGGAAAGAAAGGGGCTGTGGGAGGAAGAAGTTGTGGGGTGATGTTACTTGAAATATTGATTGCTTAAATCACAAGTAAAACCTTAGAAGAGGGGGATAAAGCAAAATGCTGCGTTTATTGATTTATATGAGGCAGATACATGATCTTAAGCACACCACTCATACAAACATATACATGTATCACCATGCACATGTGCATGTGAGTTTATGTATGACAAAAACAACCATTCCATCCAGCAGTTATAGTTACCAGCAGCAGCTGTTCAGTATTAGCACTGGGTGGCCAGCCCAGGCCTATTGAGGTGGTGATGAAGATTGAAGCTGGAGCGGGGTGAACAGACATGCCTGTGCTCTGAAGAAAGCAGCAGCAATCAAGATGGCTTGCCCAACCTGGCAATACTTAGATCCTTCCTCTTATAGGAGTTGCCAGTCTTTGTTCAGCATTTTGGGGTTTTTCCACATTGTCTCTGTTTTCAAAGTTGTTTCTCATCCATCTTCTCATTATCTCAACTTGGTCGTGTCAGTTGTAAAAGTTGGTATCTCAGCCCACCTGGCAGAATATGCAGCACTCCTTTCCCTCATTATCTCCTTTGTGTGCCAGGTCTCAAGCAGATTCTTCATGCATCCATTAATTAGTTCACTGACTGGTAATTTACATGCTGGCACCTTGTTCCTTACACAAACAATTAAATATTCCTATTCTCTTACCATTTACCCTTTCACGTAACTCCTCTTATATGCAGGGCCATGCAAAGTTCATTCACTCATGTCAAGCAAAAAGGCAAATACACAATTGAATTTAGCTGAAATACAGAAATAAAGGTTTGTCTATTAATTGAGCCATTTATGAAATGCAGAAATAAAGGTTTATCAGTTCAACGCTAATATTATTTAAAATAAAACTAACACACACACAATGTTAAGGCATAAAAATAGAAATTCAGACTACAGTGACAGGGCAACCTGACTCCCCCAGATGTTACAGGGAAAATACAGTGAGAGGTGAACCAGTTAAAGGCATGCCTCCAATAATTAGGTTCTAGACCTGGAAAATTATAACTAATTTATAAATATTCCATATGTAGAATCTATTGAGGAGATGATTTTATATTCAGGATTATTTTATGCTAAAGTAAATAAAATATTTCTGCTGAATATATCAATGATTCTACATATGAAAGATGAAAATATGAATGACTGTGTCAAAGTTACTAAAAAATACCAGCCAATAAAATGAATATAACCAGAGTTTCCTAATGTATAGTCATCTTTGATATAAAGATATATATCATTCTATTACATTTTTTGAGAAAGAAGTAATAAACAATTCAGCCCTAAAGTGCATTGTGGAATATCAAAACTTATTCTGGACTGGCCAGTGTTAGCCAGTCCAGTAAAACAGAAGGCTTGATACCTCAATTTTCCAGTCACCCAGAGATGAAAATTCAAGGAAACTATAGGCTGACAACTAGATGTTGAAATTTATAGTGAACATGTGGTGGCATTTTGATTGTTACATAAAACGTATGTTATGTTGGATCAAAGGACTCTCTCCAGGGAGGCACAAAACATGCAAAACCAATTGAAGGAAGTCTGGTTACAGTCTGGCTAATTACTAAACATTCTGTGTTTAACAGTAAACAATTGCATTTAGCACTTTGGGAGGGATTTGACGGAAAAGTCTGACTCAGCCTGAGTGGAAAAAACAACTTGCTTCAATTATCAACACAGAACTGGAAGCATACAAGAACAACATCAAAAACTGGTTCAGAGAAACTTTCTGTTACTTCGGCAACCTGAATAGTCCTAAATACAAGATCAAGGCTGAGCTCAGATCAAGAAGCAAGGAGTGAAATCTAGCTAATTGTTTACAAGCGTGTAAGAATTGCTTCTTTGTGAACATTTAGATTTGAATATTTTTATTCTTCTGCTTTGAATAGTTTTGTATGAAAAAGTGTGATAATTCATTGCATCAAAACATTGGGGAAATTATGGGAGTAAAACCATGAAAGATAGGATACTTGAATTGAGAATTTTGTCAGTTTTTCAGAAGCATTTAAATGTGATATATATCATATTCTGTTGGTTTTCATCAAATAGCATGAGAGGTGCTGAAAATGCAAACAAGTTGGTAAAAGTATATCTGTATCCAAGGGCAGATAAAAATGAATAGTAGGCCTAATAAGCTAATGGACTAGAAATTCACATGTAGGGGAAGGACTTACTATTTGTTCCAAGATGCTGTGCTGCTAAATAGGTTTCTTATATGGGTAAATTATATTTAGTAGTCTAAAGTAAATATTAAAACAAAGAACTTACAGACTGGAACAATAGTTTAGTAATACATAGATTAATTTTAGAAACAGTTTCTATACATTTATACACCTTTCCTCCTTACCATGTAGAATGCCAGCTTCATTGTAAATTTGTCTGCTTTTCCTGTAACAGAAACTTCTGGAATGCTCAAATACTAGTATTTATTAGAAGTGCTTTGGACTTCAAAATAAGTCTCTTTCTTATTGACAGATTTTTGATGGCCATTCAGATTACATTAATGACTTGGTATTTGCACCTAAAGAAGGTCAGGTGATTGCAAGTGTGGGGGATGATCACACCTGCAGGTATGTATCCTGTGGATAATGTGACTATAAAATGTCAAGTTTACTATTTCTTCATTTTGACTAGAATATCTGAAAACCATAGCAACTGAGAATATTTAAACAAAACTTTGAAATATTTAAAAATAAAAGGGTTTTTTTAATATGTTATTACTAAAAATGTCAGTCAGCTGCCTTAAGGAAAGAGATATTAAGTAGTTTGACAATTAATTGTTTCAGTGTTAAGGTACAACCTCTGTCATGTATCTTTCTCTTGTACTTTATCTGATCAAGTTAGCTGTTCTTGGTCACATGAAAGGGAAATCTGTCTATTCCTAGACTTACTTAGGCTGAGGAGAGCAGGAGTCCCCAGAGCAGAGCAAACATAGTCAAAGATACTTTCCTCCATCCCCATCTCTGGGTTTATCTTGCGAATTATGTGTACATGTTGGCACACTAAATACTGGGTGGCAGACTGTGTAACCCTTAAAAGGATCTCACAGCACCCTGCTTGAGAATCATTACTCTACTTCCTCCTTGGGATGACTCAAAGATCAGTTTGAAAGAAAAAGATATTTCAGGTCCAAGCTAAGAAAGTACTCTCAAATAAAACCCATATACACATTCTTACCATGGATTAGATTCTCAAGGACCAAAACCACATATTGGATTATGCAGCTCTAATGGTTCAGTTTAGTAATGAAGATCCTACAAGAGAGGACATTACTAGGAATGAGAGAAAGAGGATCCCATGATGCACAGGGAAGCAGGAGACCAAGCGTTTGGGGACCGTGAAGACTTCTGAGAAGGGAAGACCGACAGATCGACTTTGACTTGTATGGTTTAAGTTACTGACATAACAGTTAGTGAATAGATTAAGCAGTCAAATGACAATCTAACTTTTTAAAGTAATGTTTCTATTTTTAAATTGCATATGTTGAATGTCTTTAAAAAGGCAACACCTGAAGAGTGATTATAAAGAGGATGGAGATAGCATTTTCTCTATGACTGCAAGGGACAGAATTAGGAGAAATGTCCTCAAAACTGAATCAGAGGAAATTTAGGTTGAAAATTGGGAAGTACTTTCTAATTATGAATGTGGTTAAGAATTGAAACAGTCTGCATAGAAAAGTGTGGAATTTCTATCCCTGGAACTTTCTAAGATAAGGTTAGAGGGACACATAACTGAAATTGGTTGAATTGGTTCCTACTCATAGAAAAATTAGAAGTCTTATTTTGGCTGGCAGAAGGTTTTTGTATAACCTCATTTCCATCAAGCCATACAAAAGTCTTTTAATTTTTATAAGAATGAAAAAAATGTAAGATCTACTAAGGGCCTTAGCTGGTTCACTTCCTCTTTAGGTTCTTCTTTGGACTAGTACAGTTTTTCTTCAGAAAAAAGGCTGATTGAATGTTTTAAATAATTAAATGTTATAAAAGAATGTTGCACAGATGAAGAAATTAGTTAAAATGCATTTATTGGTTTGACACTAACAAAATAAAAGAATGTAATGAAAGTTTGCCACCAAAATTGAACTCTAACTTGAAAATATAAAGCAGAAACTTTATCCACAAAACTATAAAGTCTTTGGTTAACAGCCATGGGAAGTAAGCAGAATTTGTTTGGCCACCAGAGTTCTCATTTTTTCCATTCTTGCAAAAGAAATGTGGTGCAGGAAGATGTATTTTTTTAATTGAATATAAAAGTTACACTTCAAAAGCCAAAGGAGAATGCATTCCCTTGGATTTACCAAGATCATACTTAATTTACTGTGTAATTTGCTTCTTCAACAAAAATGTGAGAAGAGAAACAACTTTTATGGCTGTAAATTTCTCTTAAGACATCTGTTAATGGTTTTGATATGCAATACTAGAACAACTAGTACAAGAACACAAACTTCCCAGTATTTGAGGGTGTTGTCCTTACATTGCTAGATTTCACCATTACTGTCTAACAGTGGTTTTACTGTATTAACCATAAGTGAGTTAAATCACTTTCAATGTACAGCTGTTACAAAAAAATATAGAAATATCTCTGAATTTTCTGTAGTCACCTCTCTACCACAGTAGAATTAGTGAAGGTTTAAAGATATTAGATAAATCTGAGAGGTACATATTTCATGCACTAAAAGAACTATTGGTATGTTACCTCAACATGACATTTTAGTGTGGAACCTATTTGGTTCCATCACTTGGATGAAAGCTTCCAATAAAAGCCTAGGTACGAAGGCTCCATTCAGAGGTGTTCTCCCTTGTGAATCAGTGCTTCCTTCATAAGTCTTCTAGTTCAGCAGTTCTCACTACTACATAGAAAGCTAGCTGGTCACATAATAAAGATTTCTCCTTAATTCCAGTTGCAAAATTTAAATTAAAGAGTTAAAATATTCTTTCCATGAGAGCAACTGCATTAGTCATCACAGAGATGTAATGGGAAAGAAAATGGTATGTGCCGTTAGTTTGGAGGAGAGGCATCAGTGAGATCACTCTTGTATTAAATATGTTCTATGTGATGTTATTTTAAGAATCCATGCTAAGTATAGTTTTAATATATTATTCTGAAAGTGTCATTTGTCAGCTGATGATAAACCTGCCTTGGCCATTCAAGTCATTAATGATATCAAAGGTGCAAGTCATCTTACTTAACATTGCACCTGCAGATTCAAGAGAGGGGAAAAAAAAAACTTTTTTTCCTGCACTGATGTATAACTATTTATGCTAAAGCTGAATTTCAAATATTAAAAAAAAGGGCTGGCTACTGGTACAAGACCTGAAAATCTGCTTGACATTCCTCTCTCCAGTACCCTTAATAGTCACTGGGGGGCTGTCACTGGTAGAAGGGCTGCAATTGGTAGATCCAGGTGTCTGTCAGATGCTTCTGTGGACTCACAGCATGCAAGTCAAAAGTGGATATGTGTCCTTTCCTACTGCACTATCTGCAGTAACTCCTCACCACCCATATTTCTGGATTATTGTGTTAGGAGTTGACTAGAACATGGGTGATCAGCCTGGGTCTTGACACTAAAGAGGCAGGAGCAGTCAAAATTCGGAAGCAAGGGTCCCAACACAGTCACAAGCCAGAGAGGATCAGGAGCAGACACAGCCAGGAGCCAAAAGCCAGAAGCAGGTGTCCAGACTGGAACCACAAGCCAGGGGGTCAGGAGCCACCAAGTTAGGAAGTAGGGGTCAGCGGTCAGGAACCAACAAGCAGGAACAAGGGTTCAGGCATATGAGCCAATGAGAAAGGCATCTGTCCCCTGGGTACTGAAAGGGTTGCTGCCTATAAGCAGGCAGTCATTCCTGTGCAGGTAACCAGAACCAGTTTGGGGCTAATTGGCTAGCCTGCCTGTTGTCCCAACTCCTCTGACATGGGAAAGTTATATAGTTGTCTCATTACCCTGGTTTTTGTGTGTGTGTAATTTTGCTTTGCTACCAATTGTATAACTATTCATATTCTTTCAGTTTAGAGTACTCATGCCATAGTGCAAATTGTTTTATGGATACACTCAGAAATTTTCCTGCAGATCATAATTGGATTCGATCTTCTTTGTTTCACATGACCACATGTTTTGCTAGTGTATGTGACCTTGGGGTTAAATTAGCTTCCTAGGTGGAGATAGTGGGGAGGAAATTTGACATTCAAAATTGGATTAACTTGAATGCCAAAACTTAAGGCAGGGGCTAGTAGTTTTTCATAGGGTGTGGACAGAAAATGTTTGAAGCATTTCATATATTTGAAATGCTTCAAAGGGCAAGAGGACACATGTTCATAGATTCATAGATTTTAGGGTCAGAAGGGACCTATTAGACCATTGAGTCCAACACCGTGCCGTGGGCAGGAAAGAGTGTTGGGGTCAGATGACCCCAGCCAGGTGTTTGTCCAATCTCCACTTAAATACCTCCAAGGAAAGGGGGCAGCACCACCTCCTTTGGAAGCATATTCCCTATTTTGGCAACCTTGACTGTAAATAATTTTTTCCTGGTGTGTCCAATCTGAATTTGCTCTCCTTCAATTTGTGGCCATTGCTTCTAGTTACCTCAATGGGCGCCCTAGTAAACATTGTATCCCCTGTTTCCTGCTGTCCCCCCCCAATGAGTTTGTAGGCAGCCACAAGATCACCTCTCAGCTTTCTGTTATGGAGGCTGAAGAGATTCAGGTCCCTCAGTCGGTCTCACAGGGTTTTTCGTGTACTCATAGGGTTTTTTGTTTAGTCCTTTACCAAACGGGTGGCCCTCCTCTGAACCCTTTCCAGGTTATCTACATCCCTCTTGAAGTGCAGCACTCCTGATGTTCTTCCAGGTGTTTTGAAAATGGTGGAAGCACTCAAAATAACCCTGAAGAAAGCAAGTACTATGTTTAGAAGCACAGTGGGGAAGACTGTCAGTAAGCTCTCTCCTATGTACTCCACCTCAGTTCTCCCACAGTGCCCCTCTCTTCCCCAGAATCAGGAGGGCACAGGTTCCTCACCTCCCAGTTCTGGTGGGGGAGTGCTCTGGGTAAACAGGATGTACAAGACAATGCTCACTGATGGTTAGCTCTGTTTCCCTCCCCCTCTCCTTCCCCACCCTGTTGTTTGGGGGGCAGGAAGTAGAGCCACAGGTTGCAGCAGCCCTTGGGAGACTCCAGAAGTTTTATAAGAACCAAAATAAAAGCTAGCTAAGAATGACTCTGCATGGCTATCATCTTCCCTCGGCCTTCCAGTTATTTGTTCTTTAAAATGCTGCCAAGACTTGTTCCTGGGTGACATCTTGTTTTTTTAATTCAATAAATGATGCAGTCTTTGGATAGCAGTGCCAAAAATCATTCTGTCCTCATTTGCTCCTGCCTCCAGCAATATTTAACGTCTGTGTCACCGTTCCCTTTGTTGCACTTGCATTAAGATTACTGTTTAGCCAAGAATTAAAATTTTTTATGTTCCTCTGTTATTTTGTCTTTGGCCTGTTTGTTGTGGCAGGACACCTGCTCTAGTGTTTAATGTGTCCAAGTCGTAACAAACATTTCTTTTTTTAATGATTAAGACTTTTTAAATGCAAGACTTCTTGATTACACTTAATATAGTTAATATGCATTGTGATGGGTTACAGGAAGATTTGGAATGAGATTATGGACTGTGACAAGATTATTTCCTGATTTTTTTTAATTTTTTTTTTAGATGCTAGTCTAATCCTTTGCCTATTTTTGTATGCTGTCTAATATGTTGCCCAGGTATGATTCATTTAAGCTATTATTGCACTCTAATCATTGTACAAATGTAAGGTGGTCACTGATATACATATCTAATCATTTTGTAAACTAAATCAATAACTTTTTTAAACAAATTTTAAAATTTACATTCAGATTCATTTGTTAGCAAAGTAGAATAAGGTATAGATAAACATGCACTTGTAGCAGCTTCACAAGTTGTGTGGGGAGCAAGCTGTTACTTTGAAACTTGAATCTTTTATTACATATTCATGGCCTGGTAGCAATGCAAGTGCAGCTAAATCATAGCAACTGAACCCTATTATGAAGCAGGGTTAAAAGTTGGGGTGATTTAGCTGCACTTGTATCACTACAGGGCAGAGGTGGGCAAAATATGGCCCATGGGTCATATCTGGCCCGCCAATTGATTTTATACAGCCTGCAGACAAGTTTTGGGTAGACCTGTATCACATTTATTAGCATTTTTATAAGTGTTGTTACTCTGATTAAGTGTGGAAATGACATGAAGGATCCTTTATATTATAAATTTTAAGTAAAGCTGTTGGTAAACACCATTAATTTTGTGTGCAGCCCTCAACAGCTCACCAAAACTCATTAAGTGGTCCTCCAGACCAAATAGTTGCCCAGCCCTGCTTACGAGGTCATGTACATGTAACAGTTACAGGCTGTGAGATCTTGAGCAGTAGCAGGTCCCTCTCTTCTTTTTGAAATTGCTTCAAGTATACATTTGGCTATACCTACATTTTTAGTTATGAGGGTTAATTTAATGAAATTAATTGTCCTACAAAGTAATTTACTGCAGGTTGGATTCAGTTCTCACTCCAGCTAGTCTGGGACCCAGTCTGAACTTGGTGCCTGCCCCAAACCAGCTGGAACAGCACTGCACATAGCTTGTCCCAGAGCAGGCACTGGATCCAGCATGAGATTGGGTGGGGGGGTTGAACCTAGAGGCCCCAGTCCCACCTGTGGAGTCAGTCTTGCACTGTTTATCTGGCTCATGGATCTGTTCCAGGTTACTGATCTGGCTTTTGGAGCCAGATGAGTTTGACTCCCCATCCCTACCTCCTTCCTGGAGCATGGAGACTTTTAAAACCTTCAGCTGAAGCTCTGCTGCCACACGCACAAGCATTCAGGACTAACTGGACCAAAGAGAGGGACCAATAAGGAACATGAATATTCCTATTTGGATATTTACCTGGATAAAAGGAGACTTGGGCTCATATCCTGGCTACTGGGATTATTTATCTGTTATCCAGTGATTGATTGTAAAACAGTACTTGGAGAGGTGATCATTAAGTCAGGTCTCTCATCTGAGTTGCCTAATAATTAGGTTAGTCATGCTCCCTCCTGCTTGCAACTTTTCTGATCCAGCAAATCTCACATTCTTTTTGTTCTGAAGCTTGAAGGGCCAGAAAAAATGGTAAACAAAAGGTTCTGGGAACAGGGATCAGAACTCAGGCTTCTCCTGCTCCTATTCCCCATAAGTGCCCATATTACTAGGCTGCTGCACTGTGCTTGCTTGCCCTTTCTTGCTGCAAAACTGATGCTGTATAGCGAAGAATGTAATATTTTCAAAAGGAAGTGTGAGCAGTTAATTGCCCCAGTCTAGCCTGCAGAATGCTGCTTAGGGCAGTGGTTCCCAACCTTTTTTTTACTGCAGCCCAGCGGGAGTGGGACAGGGCACATGGAGCTGGCTGCCTCCCTCCCAGGGCTCCCCCACCGCCTGGCTTTAACCCCAGAAGCTCAGTTGTGACCCTGGAAGCCACTCACCCAGGCAGACAGACGGGGTCCTGAGCAAGGGACTCATGCCACAATCCTGCAGCCAACCTGCCATAGCCTGGTACCAGGCCATGGCCAGGAACCTGTGGTCTAGGGAACTGTCCTGGGAGACAGAGGTTTGAAATTCCTCAGGCTGAAGCAGGCATTGAACCTGGGACTCTCACTCCCTTGATGAGAACACTAAGCCCTAGGGTTCATTATTAAGCTGAAGACAGTCACCATCAACTTCAGCTAGATAAGGTTTTTGTTTTGCATGTTTGTTTTTTAAACTGTCAGCCCTGCTCAGATCTTTGAAAGAACAGCTATGAGAACCTACATTCAAGAGAGAATTCTGGAATCTGGAAACCAAGGGATTGAAGGCACCTTACTGCAGACCCTGAGTCTAGAGGGGAATAGGATTTCACACTGGAGAGGGGTTGGATTTCACACAACTGTGCTTAGAGTTTAGTTAGCTCTACAGCTCCCCTTCCAGTACGCGGACTGTTTTCGATCAAAACTTTTGAAACCTATCTTTCTGCACCCTTCCCTAGACATCTAACTCCGGGGTCTGGATTCCAGTGTGTAAACTGAGGTCCAGGTTCTTACAAGTTTGTATTGTGATAACTGACTTGTAGATGCCCAAGTCTTTCATTGGATTAGCCCTTTAGAACTCAACTCAGCAAAACCACTACAGTGAAAATAAAATGGTGAAACCATGAGCATCTATTTAGGTGATAAAGAAAGAGAGGTTTTTCTACATTGTATTTGGTAACTGGTAGCTGATGCATGAAAGAAAAGGGAAGAAATACAAGTAAAGAAGCTTTCTTTAGCTGGAACTTGATAGTATTTAGCTTTTTTCCCCACAACCACTCTACCTTCTTGCCTTTAGAGTATGATAACAGATTTGAATTTGATGTTTTGTCAAATTGAAGGTTACTAGAAATGACTACAGGGTAATATTTGGCAGGCGAATATAGTTAGCCAGTTGGAATTTAACATCTTTCCTCTTGCAAAAGTGACTTCACATTTTTATAACTACAGAGTACAGTTAGGACCTTACCTGAAATGAAATGTAAGAAGTTCCTTTCTGCTGTATTATACCCCTACCACATTGCCGGTCCAGTATTAACTTAGAGAGAAACGTGCTACCTGCTTGATAATTGGTGCCATTTTCTAACAGCATCTAAATTTTCTTGCAAAATCTCCCATTGCAAACCTAACTGTTTGGTAGTGCTTAGCTTATGGTACTGAAGAAAAGCATGCTATAAAGCTGTACAGCTGCAAGATCCTTGTTTAATCCTACAGATGTTTAATAGTCTTGATATTTCATTAACCCAGCGGTCTACAACCTACATTGGCTCACAGTTGTCATTATTAAACAAGCAGTACACCAAAGGCAAAGTCCTATTGTGCTCTTCCTTGGTTGGAACATTTTAATTTTCTTTGGCTATAGGAAATGCTTGAGCGTCCCAAGGGTAGTGTTTTTTCCATAAGACATGAATTGGGAACCACTGCATTAATACCTAACAATTCACCAACAAGTACATTTCTTAATACTCATTTTTGAGTATTAAGTAAAGTTGTGCATACTTATTAGGGCTATGCAAAGCTTCAGTCGCTGATTCAATTCGGCCCAATTCAGTGGCCAAACCTCCAAATCAGAATCGAATCAGGAGACCCTTTAATCTCTCCGAATCAAATCAGAACCCTCTGAATCAATTCGGAGAGATTTGATGATTTGGGCATAGACACAGCTTTAAAAGTTTTTTCTACATACCTCAAGGTACCAGGCAGCTCGTGAACACTGAGATGGTGAGGTGGATGGAGTGTCCCACAGGAGCATGGGGGGTGGTGTTTCCAGCATGCTCGGCGGCAGACCCAGAAGTGGACCAGAAGCACTTTGGGTCCTGCCGCAGAGCATGCAGGACACCCCCGCTTCTGGCTCGGCAACTGGTGCCTCCTAGATCTGAGGGGGAACCTGGGGTCCCCCCATGGCCGATCACTGAGCCGGCGGGGCCCCCCACACACTCGGCACTGGACCTGGAAGTGGACCGGAAATGTTTCAGGTTCACTTATGGGTCAACTGCCGAGCATGCGGGGGGGAGCCCCCTACACTCCTGTGGGATGCTCCATCCGCCCCAGCATCTCAGCATTCACAAGCCACGCCTGGTACCTTGAGGTA
>NW_017728931.1:44256464-44291469 GCF_001723895.1 Crocodylus porosus | reverse complement strand
CAGCCCGTTTCACACACCCCTAATACTTATGTACGGTCTAGCCAAATTCCTCATCTTCAAGAAATCTCCCCACAGGTGGTTCACCATTCTGGAGCATGTTTTATAATAAGGCTGGATATTGCAATTTTACCATATCTCTCATCCTCCAGGCTTCTGTGGTATGGATCTTAATTTGGCCTTCCAACTAAGTCATATGTCCTCGCCCCTTCTGGCGTAATGCCCAATTTAAATTCTCCAGCTAGGTCTCTTAACAGTTTTTCTGTCTCCCACAACAACTCACCAGAACTCCTTATGGGGCTTTGGGTGGGTGGGGAGCAGTGTTTGGGAGCAGGACAGGCATGGTCTGCTCCCTGCATGCCCTGCCCTATGGGGGAGGGTAGCTGGGGCAGGGTGTGGAGGGGGGTATGTGTGCATGTGGGGAGGAGGAGGAAGGAACGTGCAGCATAGCTTGTTTAGGGCAGTCAGTGCCATGCTCCTACCCATGACTCCCAGCTTCTGGCAGGACTGTTCCCAGCGTGGCTGCAGCTGGCCAAGCTCACATTGTGACCAGGAGGCAAGAGGAGCATGGCAACACTCAGCCACCTGCAGCCATGCTTGGAACAGCCTTGCTGGAAGCTGCACACTCATTCAGCGGGGCTGTTCTGCTTCTCTTGTCTCCAGCTGCGGCTGCTGCTCCTCTTTCTCCTCCTCTGGCCCCTGCAGAAAAAAAGTTTCTGCCAGGCAGCTTCTGCCCAGTGCATGGAGCTCTGGCTCTAGCTCCCAGCTGCCTTCTACACACTCCACCTCCCTGGAGCAATGAGCAGCCACCTAAAGGTGGGCGCAGCAGGTGGGAGGCAATTGGGAGCTGGAGCTCCATACACTGGACAGGAGCCACCTGGCTGAAGCTCCCTGCCCCACCTCCATCCCCCTCCCTCCCCCACCCCCTGGCCCACCCAGAGTAGGAGCCGCAGCTGGAGGCAAGGAAGCAGAGCAGGCCTGCCGTCCCTGGCCAGCACACAGCTTTTGATGGGGCTCTTCATTTTGTAGCAGCACCTGGTCAGGTGCTGCTGTGCTCTCCTCACCTCCAGTGACCACTCCTGCTTCTGCCCCTACTGTGCTACTCTGGGCAGGCAGGCAGAGGTGGTGGGGGAATGTCAGCCCAGCTGCACCTACTGGAGCTGAGGGGAACAGAGCAGCATCCGGCTGGCTGCAGCTACACTGGGAACAGGCCTGTCAGAACCTGCACTTTGTCAAAGGCTGGGGATGTCAGGAGTGCAGTGTGGGCTGCCCTGGCAGGAGCAAGTAGAGTTTAGCCCCATGTAGAGCACAGTGGGGGCAGCTGCAGGCCAGAGCCATCTAACTGGCAAGCTGTATTTTGCCCACACCTGGTATAGAGCCAGGGTGGCAGCAACCTGTGGTCCACAGGTCAGATTCAGTCCAGCAAGTGATCAAATCCAGCTCATAAAGCCAGTACATCTGCAACATTTCTGCAGGAAGTGGACACAGCAGAGGGAAGCAGTGCTGGTGGCCAGGTCTGAAGTGGTGGCCACCTTCAGAGCTAGCTCCATTTAAACAGTCTGCTGCTTCAAAAGGTTGTCTGTTGATGCCTGGTATAGAGTATCAGCACAACAGCATAAAGCTTATTTTGAGCTTTTGTTCTTCACTTATCTATGCTAAAAGTTCTCATTTTTTCTGTAGGGTGAATCACACTTGAATAGTGCTTTAGGGATCTTTTACCATTCCAACCCCACTCACTACTATTTTTAATATTGCTGAATATTTTTCCCATTCATTCCATATTCCTCTGGCAACTACAACAACTGTATATGTGGAGAAGTAATATTAGAAAATATATTCTTTATTTTAGATGTCATTTTAACAGCTAGAAATTAAGAGGAGGCAGCACAGTGTGATCACCCCTTTCTGCAGACCACCTGGAAATTCTCCTTGAATCACAGTAGATAACTAATGCTCTGCCAGACTTCTATTCTATAACTAATGTGCTTGATCAGCTTTTCTGGAGGTATGGATAAGCTTGTGATTTTTATTGTCTGTTTTTTATTTACCTATTTCTCCTTATTTACTACAGTTGTGTAAAGAATATCTGAGCATGATGGCTCAGTACAGATTAGGAGTTTTGTATGCAAAATGTATTGTCAATACTAGTTTTGCTTATGAAGCAAGTATTTCATTTCTGCAACTAAAGCAATGTAGTGTAGCATCCATTTAAACCATTACTGGTGGTTTTAAGGAAAATCATCTCCTTTTCCACTTGTCTGTAACTTTTGGGGGAAATGTTATGACATTTTTATTATACTTGGCCCAAAGGTGATGTTTTTTGTCTTGGAAAGTTTGACAGTTTATTTTTGTTCTTTGTGAAGTATGAAGTAAGGGTGATTTTCACACTTCAAGAACGTTTTTTCAGATGCTCTAATATTTTCTTTGCCAAGTTTAATAGAAGTTGGTTGCACAATAAAATTGATGCATATAAGCAGTGTGTCGTTTGCCTAACCTATCCAGAGCACGTGGGATATGATTATGTGAATGTAGCTATGAATATCTTAACACTGACATAAATTCAGTTGAATTGCTATTTTTTGTTTTGATGATTTTATCTGAGATTTGTTTGTAAAACAGGAACATGTATTTCAATGTGCTGTCATTTCAAGAAATGAGTTATAAAGGTTCCAATAAAAGCATGCAGTATTATATGGTATTAGAACTGTCTTAGTTGAATGGTCATACTAAAATAAACTTCATTATTTGAAATTTACACAACAATGGATATTTCAAGTTGTTTTCCCTTGGTTTGCAAAGAAATGGATGGTTAAGACAATCTGGAGGGGTTTTCAGTCATGTGTTTCTCTTATGGGACTCATAGATAAAATACCTAATCCTGCAATTTTGACATAAAATGAAACAGATAAAAGAATGGCACTTTATGAATAAACAACAAAGGAAAGGAGAAAGCATGCATTTCTATTTCCACACCTTATCATCTCATTTACTGCTGAGAAGGAAACACGATGGCATAGTACTTTGGCCAAAATGATTCACCATCTTCAGTTATGCCATAATTCTCTCTCCACACAGTGAATATACATGAAAAGTTTTGATTTGACTTGGAAAGATGTACAAGGGAAAGATTTTGGCAGTGCAAGAAAGTATTGTATGTTTCTAAATTACTTATTCAGTTTTTTAAACACTTGTGAATTGTTAGAATAAGGATACACATCCCTCAGGATTGGAGACCCTATGATTTCTAAAGGGAAAGCAGATATTTGATCTATTGTGGTTTAGCATGGGAAGACAGCATTGTTCATTAAATATATTTACTTTATTTCACATATTTTTTGTCTAAACTATTGATGTATTACTTAAAAGTATGTTGAAATCTCTCTAACATAAAGTTTTAAGCACCCTAGCAAAATATGAATTTAAAAGGTCTGGGAGTGTGTAAAAACTTTGCTACCTCTTTGAAGACTGAATAGATGTGGCTGCTGGTAAGATTGTTAATCTCCTCTCTTACAGATTATACACTTGCAATTGGATTCTAGTATTTAATTGAGACATATCCAAGAAAAATCCAGTTGCTCAGTTAATGACTGAGCAAATTTCATCTTTCATGCTGACTAAGAATTAACTCATTGTTCCTCTATCTCATTATCTTTAACTGGGAAAGCCTATTCCTTTTATAAGATTTTAGTTTTTCATGTCAAATAGAGAGTTCAGGGAAATAACTTTGTAATGGTCCTAGGACAGGGGAGTTAAACTTCTGGCCTACAGGCCAAATGCGGCCTATGAAGCCATGAATCTGATCCTCAAGGCTCCTCACGGGTTAGGAAATTTGGTGGTGGGGGAGGAGTGGCAGTTAATACTGCCACCCCTCTCCTGCTGCAAAATTCCCAAGCCCCAGAGAGCCAGATCAGAGCTGGGCTGTGCCACCTTCCCCTTGATCCTGCACAGCTGGATAGGGGCTGGGTTACTCCATCCTCTCCACCCTTCACCCCAACATGGCCAGGTTTGGGCTGGGCCACACCCCTTCCCTTCCCCCACAGGGCTGGGCCATGCCTCTTCTCTTACACACACATACACCTGGATTGGGCCCTGTCTTGCTCTGTTGCATACTAGATTAGGCCCACTAACCCAATTTGGCCTGCAGACACTGAGCACTGTCCATCTGGCCTGAGGCAGGGAAAGGTTGGGCACCACCACCCTAAGATAATGCCCTAAGCAGGTCTATTGTAAAGTAGTTCAATTACCCTTTTGTTAAACATTGTCGTTTTTCCCTTTGGATCAAACACAATGTTTACTATAGGTAATATATAACCTCATCTACTCTGGGAAAGAGCCAAAGAAACTTGGAATAAATTACTAACCCTGGGCAGTAAGAATGCTAGACCAGACAGCTGACAGAAATAAATATGCTGTAGCTCAGGTTGTTTCCTCTTAAAAATCGCGGTTTTTGAACCTCCAGGTGGTTGGCTTTATGGCAGTTTTGTAATTTTTCTGTTCCTTGTCTTTTTTAATCTATACTAAGTGTTCTTTTGGTGAAGAGTGAGCTTTGCACATTTCCTTCCTCTTACTGGGCCTTTGAAGGATTCGCACTATGGGCATTTAAACTAAATATGACCTGTTTTTCACAAATACTGCAGCTGCATTGGTGCTATC
This sequence comes from Crocodylus porosus, assembly GCF_001723895.1. Classification (NCBI taxonomy): domain Eukaryota; kingdom Metazoa; phylum Chordata; order Crocodylia; family Crocodylidae; genus Crocodylus; species Crocodylus porosus. The sequence goes on along the minus strand of NW_017728931.1, from coordinate 44,286,819 downwards.
AGCAACATAATCTCAGCTGTAAACTGTAGTGCAGATATTCTCACCCTGCTGTGTTGAAAAAGGGGGTTTAAAAAAAAACTGGTAAATCCTAGTATGCAGAGAAGTATAAAACCCATATTAGTCCTTGCTTTACACTTCCCATTTCTAGTTACTTATTTCACTGTTCATATGCTCTTCTCCCAGTGCTGCTTCCAGTTATATATCATTTTGGACACAAACTGCTGCTAAGATTTGCATCCTGGGCACAAAACCCAGTTGGATCATGGGTGATGCTGACTCCATGGGGAAGTATTAGCATGGTGCCACCAACAGCCAGGAAGTTACTATCCCCTGCAGCTCCTGCTGTCGCCCGGTGCTGCTTAATCCTGACATCACAGGACCTTGCTGAATTTAGCAGCTCCTGCCCTTAAGCAGGCCCAAACTCCTACCCCCTCCCTGAGTGCCATTTTAACTCCTAACCACTCACCCCTCTGACATCTGTTTCCAGTGCCCTCTATAACTCAGTTCTCAGGGCTCATGACATGACCCAGCTACCCACTTTTAGTTATACCACTAGTGTTTGCTTACCTACACAAGGAGCATATCTACACGAGCAGTTAGTGTGACTGAATCTACTCTGGCTCAGTTTGAATCAGAATAAACTAATCCTGATGTCACCATCTACACATGCCTTCAAGCACAGTAATTTACTGTGCTGCTGGATACCACTTGTATTTGAAGCAGGCCATAAATTAGTCTACTGTGCTCTAATTGCTGTGTACATGTAGATGGTGACACTACTGTGCAGCAAAATAGTGCGCTGAGCAATAAAGTGTCTAATGTAGACATGCCCAAGAAATGGTAGGTGTTTTCCAAATGCAACAAAAGGAGTAAGACCAGGTTCATGGCTTATTCGTTACAATCTTAGTTTTGTCCCAAGTGAGTTATGTAGCTTGCGCAGTTGGAGATGTTTCCTCTCACATGTCTAAACCAATAATGATGAATGCCAGAGAGGGTAATGATTAGGTGACAGGTAACTCTAGATATATCCAGTTCAGTGCTCTCCCTCTAAAATATCCATCCCTGCCCCTATCAGAAACAGGATACTGGGCTAGATAGACCATTGGTCTGACCTAATATAGCATTTCTTATGTTCTTACTAGATTCTTCTGTTCATTCCTTTTCTAGCATCCCTGTTTCATTTTTAGTTTCTTTATATTCCACCCCAATAGTCAACCCCTTCACTCCAAAGGCAATTCACTTAGAAATGTTAGCAAGCCAAATAGTTAAGTGGATGACTTGGTCATACACTTTCTGGTAGCACGGGTTCGTTATATTGATCAAATCAATATAACGTTCTTCCTATCCATTATTTTTCTCATTATTATTTGTGGTGTAGTACACAGTCTGCAAAGCTGGCAGAGTTATGAATAAAGTGAGAGTGAATGTCATGTAGTATTATAAAGTAATTTATGGTATGGCTTGTTGACTATATTTTGGTGGAATTCAAGCTGGGTATTGTCTTTCAAAACAGTATGTGAATATATATATAGTTATCACTTCTAACAGTAGTATCATTAATAGTATAATAATTGTTATGGTGTTAAGTTCATGCTATGGAAATTTTTCATTTAACTGAAGCTACAGAGACAGCTGCTATACACTATGTATACTGACATCTCTGTTTACATGGTCCATGATTTAGTACCATTGGCCTTTACATATGCTTGATCAGTCTTAGCATGTTGAAGTATTAGGAGAGAGAACTGGGGAGGGAAACAAAATTTTAATTGTAACAGAAAAATGCTTAAATGTGAATAAAAATTAATATACATCTTTTTAAGTCCTAAAAATCTACTTCTGCACACGTGCCTGATCTAAGTGCTAAGAAGTACTTAGCACCTTATGTTCTGTTGATTTAAGTGTTTGCAGGTGTTTAATGTATCGCAATGTTAAAACTTCTGTTAACATGTTTTCTGCTCAAAAGGTAGGGTATAGGTACCAGATCAAATTTACCTTCTTCTCTGTGGTGTCATTAGGTCAGAGGTAGAAATTAATATTTTTACAGTGAAGCACCAATCAATACTTTAATATTGTACTTTTTTTAATAGGGTTTGGGATCTGGAAGGAAATCAAAAGGCTTATTTTGTTCTTCGTTCCCCTGGAGTGAGTGTGTGCTGGCATCCTGAGGAAGCTTTTAAGGTTGTGCTTTGCAGTTTACTTTCTTAAACCTATATGAAGAGTCGTACTGTTCAAAAACTATAAAATATTGAAGTCTTAATAAGATTGGCGTTTAAGGCACCAAAAAAGAAATTTATTTTTACTTTTCATTAGCAATAGATTCTGTAAATTTACTAGCTTTGCAAAGGCTAAATATGATAACCAAGATTTAGTGCTGGGTATAATTTTTCCAAAAACAAGGAACATTCTCTATATTCCACCACCATGTCATTTTGTATTTGTTCTCTCAGTATGTCCCTTTGTTTTCCAGGTCTGCCTCTGCTTACTGAGATTCTAAATTCTGTTGATATCTAAATTTTAACAGGTTAAATGCATCTTAATCACTTTGAATTGAGATACAGGTTTCCCCTCCACCCCCCTGTTCCAAACAGTAAATGGCTCGGTTTGTTGTCTTCTCCTAGTTCCTTGGCAACCTGTTACTAAAAGAGCAAATAACTTTGAAGTTGGTTAATATGAGTTATTTCCACCCATCTCCTTATACAACTTCCTGATTTACCTTTTTATCTGTTTGGATGTCACACATCCTACTGCTTAATTCTATTGTCCCTCTCCATTTCAACAGTCTTATTCAACTCAGTTGATTTAATCCAGGGGTTGGCAACCTATGCCTTGTAGGGTAGATCCAGTCCATGAAGAGGTCCAGTCTGGCAAGGGGGATATGCAGCATGGAGATGTACCATGCCACCCATCTCCTTTACAGCACTTTTGCTGCAGAGCCTTCTTCCTTGCTAGGTCTGTACTTACCCTCACTGCAGAGGCGTTAGGGATCAAAAGAGTCAACTGGCCACTCTGTTCCTGATCTAATGAAATCAACCCACTTCCCCCCTCTCCCCTCACTCCCCATTCCCTTTTTCCTTCTATTTAAAACCCATTCTTTCTGCAAGTCTATCCATAGCATCTGACAAAGTAGTTCATTCCCTACAAAAGCTCGTATCTCACTGAACCAGTTAGTCTCTAAGGGCCCTGGCAGACATTGTATTTATAATGCAATTAATGCCAAAAATTTCTGTATGCCATGCATTCAGCCAATTCATAGTTCCATAAAATTGAAAACCAGCCACAAAGATGTTCCACATATATAATTGAAGTGGTGGTGCCAACAATCACCTGATCACAACAATCAGGGGCAACTTCGAATCCCAGTATAGCATCCAGAGCTGTCCCCAGCCCAAACCCAAGCTGAAAACTCAGCTCAACATTGGTATCAAACATGTGGTAGCCCTGGAGTCTGGGATAGTTGCTCCCCGCCTCATATGCGAGGTTATGCTAGGGACAGCCCCAGTCATGCAGTTGGGATCTGAGAAATGTTATGGCCTATTGCAAATATCGCACGTCCTGCCATGCACATCTAGAATGGCAGAATGCATGAGGTTTGGGGTGGAGGATAAGAGTCCCTGGCTCCCAATTGTGCTATTATTTTAACATGTCCCAGGGGCCTACGGTGCCACCCTGCCTTACTGTCTGCGTGACATATTGTCTTATGGATCATTGAGCTGACATTCAGTTTATGAACTTATAGTTAAGAACCACTGGACTTCATGCCGGAAGCGTGCTGCATGGTGGGTCCTTTAATCTTGCAGTTTTCCCTGTGTGTCCCCTGCCACTGATTGGCAAAGGATCCTCGTTGGCCCCGTTGCTTGATCCTAATGGCCAGGAGGCAAAAAAACACAATTTTAAATACACCACAGTTTTTGCTTCCGTCTGGTCAGCAGCAAGTGGCAAGGCCGCTGGGGCCTCTCCACCAATCAGTCAGCAGTGGGAGGCAAAAACTGGCATATTTAAAACCATGGTTTTCACCTCCCTAAGTAATAAGGTTAATTTTAAAAATTCTTCCTTTAAAAAGGCCCCAGTAACTTATGGGCATACTGCTACATTCCTTTCCATCCTGATGTAGTCTACTCTGAGCCATAGGAGAGGTGGAGGTTGGTTTATAGCATGCATGGAAGGTCTGATAGGAGTAGTTTCAGCTGAGAGTGAATTTCAGGTTCTAATGAATAATGAGCAAATATAGTACAATAAAAAGCCCTTAAATAAACCTTTCAAATTTCTTCCCAATGTGTCATTCACCGTCAGAATTTTTCCAGACAGTTTCATTTCTGTCCCAGTGAATCCCTTCTGAACTTAGGCTAGTGTTATTGTCTGTCAGTGTTACAGTGCCCACAGGTATGATGGCTACTCTAGAACAAAACAGAGAGATGTGGTCACTTCCTCACCGTCAGCCCTTCTAAGTCTTAGATGAGTCACAGCCGATGAGGCAGCAGACTGTCAGAAGAAAGCAAGAAGGGGCATGAGGAGGGTTTCAATCCATGAGGTCACACAGTAACACAGTTTAAGAGTGCACAACCCTCAGTGCTTTAATTCTTCATGTTTTCATCCCTATTTTAAACAAAGCTGATAGTGGATGTCAATGTTTGGTTTATCATGGGCATTTCTATAAGACATTCATTTATTTTGAGGAGGAGGGGAGATTCATGGGTGAAATTTGCTTAGAGTATATAGAAGGTGCAGTAAAAAATCTAAATAGATTTGAAATCCCAGTGTATTCATCTCAGCACACAAGGGAGTTTTGAGGATTAAATAGCTGATGCTTGTACAGCAGTTTGTAAATGTTAATTAGTAGTCATACTCACATCCTGACACTTTTTAGGGTTGGAGACTTTGTACACTGTATTCAACTTCATTATTGACTCTGGCTTTGCTGCCTTAGAGATCAGTGTTCGCATTTTCTCTCTGATGCACCCATCAGTTGCTGCCTGAAGTATCAGTTTCAAACATCCGTTCAAGTTACCATAAAACGATTGTGAATACTTGCACTCTGTTCTCTCTTTATACAGTGTATAAAAATATATAAAAGAAATAAAGTAAGATTAAAAAATACATTCCTGTAGATAAGTATTACAGACTAGATTCACTCTAAACATAGTTACAAAGTACCAAAATATGAAGTGGATCTACAAGGCTTTACTTGCCCTTACCTCTGACCCTTATTAGAAAGCAGTATTTCTGTTGGAGGGTTTGTCTAAAAGAGGACACACCTTCCTCCAAACAGATATATTGGAACTTTTAAGTCCCTCTGTCAAAAACCTCCTTAACAGTATTTTCTCAAAATGTTGTTCTAATCCAATGGGATTATCTCCCTTGTGACGCTTCTTGTTTGTAAAATCATACTTTATTATGTCAAAGTGGGGTAATTAGCATTTTTCATTTCTCAAACATACTTGGACATTAATTTTTTTTTAAGTGTCTACTTAATTATTATATACATCTTAATGTTCCCCTCAAAGCATCTTGGGATAGTTTAATCTAGCGGGGGCCAGTCTCTTCTGCAGGGGTACCACATATTAGCCCCCACAACCTCCTTGAGTGCTACTGTGATCCACTTCCCCTGCCCAATCTGCTGCTCTCCTTTCTGCTCCATGCCCCATGCTTGTCTTCTAATCTGATGCTTACCTTTCTGCCCTCTGTTGTGCTGCCTGCCCTCTCCCCAAAGTGCCACACACACAAGCTGTCCATGCTACTTGTGGCATGTGTGCTACAGGTTGGCCAGGCCTGGCTTAATCCAAAAACTCATTCCACACAATTGAGCAAACAGATTCTTGAGCAAGTAACATTGAGTAGAACTTGTTTAGATAAAATAATTGTTATATTTTGAAAATAAATAAGCCAATAGACTATTACATTAGTTGGCACAGGTAATTCATCCATTTTTTTGCTAGATCAGAGTCCAAAACAAGAGTTTCCGAGTTCTGTTAAAATAAGCTTAGCCTCTGGTCCCACATGCAGTCAACATTGGTATTCCCTGGTCATTATAAAAATTATTAGATTTCTATTTCTGCATGGCCAAACCACTTCTAAAAATATATGAGAAGGCCTACAGTTCAACATACGTAACATGGGAATTGATAATACGAAAATTATTCCCACTAATTTAAATACTAAAAGTTTGGTTTCATTTTTGTTTTGTTTCATGTTCTACATCAAGAATACCTTTCAACTCTAATAAGCCTTTGTCATGTCTTTTACATCAAGAATACCTTTCAACTCTAATAAGCCTTTGTCATGTCTATTACATCAAGAATACCTTTCAACTCTAATAAGCCTTTGTCATGTCTATTAATGCTTGGCTGCAGGAGGATAAGATTTGCTATGTAGTAACTTAAGATTTAAAATTTGGCTTTGGCAAAGAATGCAGTTTACAAAGTTGTATTAAAATGCATCTATTACTTCTCTTACAGTTGATGGTAGCAGAGAAGAATGGAACGATACGATTCTACGATCTCACTACACAGCAAGCCATTCTATCTCTTGAGTCCGGACAAATGCCGCTGATGTCAGCAGACTGGTGTTTAAAAAACACCTTTAGAATTGGAGCAGTAGCTGGGAATGATTGGCTAATCTGGGATATCAGGTCCAGGTATCATCAAATTACTGAGCAAGACATCCTCACCATATTCTTTCTATTTACATTATTAGAAGTGCTATTTTTACTATGTTTTTGTTAACCAATTAGCATTGCATGTAGTCATCCCACTCACTTGTGATTTAAATGAAGTTAACCGAGCATTCATAAATAATGCAGGTATCTGCAATATTCTTTATATATCTTTCCCTAGTGAAAGCAACAGCAAGTCAGTCCATTTTTTTCACTGCCAAGGTGTGTCTCCTGACATAGGTAACAACTAGGGCTGTGCGAAACAGCACCATTTCACTTCAACTTGTGTTTTGATGTTTCGACGGAACAGTGTTTTGTTTCCAATTCAGTTTTGTTTTGAAAGCACTGTTCCGTTGCATTTCGTCAAAACAGCTTTGCTGTTTTGCGTTTCACCCACACCCTGGGAGGAGTCCAGCAGAACCTTCCCAGGGGTGCAGGCAGGAGGCTGCCACTGCTGCTGGGAGCTGATCCTGGTGGAGGGAGGTAGAGCGCGCAGCCCCAGTGCTGTGCATCATTTCCTTCCACCAGGCAGTAAGCCGCTAGGAGCTGAGCCCAGTGGAGGGGGCTGGTGCACAGCACCAGCAGTGCACGCCATCTCCCTTCACCCCGGTGGCTCCAGCCCTGTGGAACTCAGCCCAATGGCAGGAAGCAGTGCAGCACCAGCTCTGCCTGCCTCCTGCTACCAGGCTGGTTTCCATGGGGCTGGTGGAGCCGATGGGAGCACAGCCCAGTGTCAGGAGGTGGGCAGAGCTGGCGCTGTGCTCCCATCAGCTCCTCTGGCCCCACGGAGTGCAGCCTGGTGGCAGGAGGTGGGGAGAGCCCGGACTGTACTCCCCACCTGGCTGAGCCATAGGGGGCTTTAGAGCTGCTGGGAACGCAACCCTGGCTCTCCCCTGCCTCCCACCACCTGGCTGCTGCTTTGAAACTTGAAACATTCTGAAACTTTCAGAACGTTTCGACTGGCCTCATTTCATTTCAAGGTTGTTTCAAAGCCCTTCATTTTGTTTCAGTGTTGCTGTTTCAAGGTCAAAATAAGTCAAAATGAAACAGCTGGCAAAATTTCGCACAGCCCTAGTAACAACTGGAGATTTTGGGGTCACTCTTTAAATGCTGCCTTTACCCCAGGATGGGATTATCCTGTTCCCATTTCAGGAGTGTCCCAGATTCCCTCAATCCATTGTGCTATATAGCCTTCTGAAAATTTCACCTTCTTAAGTGGGGTTAGACCTCAAACTTTCTGTGCTGGAGACCCAATTTAATCACAAGCTGTTTCATTGGAGGCATCTAATTTTTTTTTCCCACCCTTCCTTGAATGGGGACACAAATATACCTTCTATATTCCTTGCTGCTTTTGGCATCCCATGTTTTTCTTTCCCATCAGTCTTCCGTGTTATTAAATATAGTATGTCTTAAACAGAAAGGTAGGGGAATCTCTTAAATTCTAAAACAACATGCAACTAACATCCAGAGGAGAAGTTCTGTAAGGCCGAGGTCCAAAGGAAATTTTAAAAAATTAAAATTTCTCTTGAGATTCTATGCAACTTCCCCCCCTTTTTATCTCTTCCTCTCTCACAGGTGGACTCCTCAGCCTGTCAGGACCCCAATGTGAGACTGCCTACCTGCCAAAATAAAATTGATCTTTTTTTTGTAGATTCCCCACATCCCATTCCATTTGAACTTGCCACTCCTGTAAATAATTTCTATTTTTTGCCCTTCTGATGTGAAGTTCAGTATAAGTACCATTTGCTACAGCTTGCAGAATGGTTCTTATACTAAATGGTATATTTTACAGGTATCCACAAGATAAAAGACCTGTCCACGCAGATCGAGCCAAATTATTCAGGTATTTTTTTGTTTTATATTCCTAGTATTAGTATTCTACAGTTACATATAGGGACTTACCTGAGTCATAGTGAAACAATGGGTTTTTCATGGCCTGTTCACAGCACGCAGAGCCAATTTCATGGGCATTTCGCAGCAGTCCTTGCCACTGATTGGTAGAAGGTGTCTTCACTGTCTACTTCTACCACTTTTTTTTGGTTGATTTCATGGGGAATCGTGGCCAATGCCAGGTTTCCCAGTGATTGTGCACAACACCATGTCTTCTACGGTTTCTGAAAAATCCGCAAAACCACAATGTAGGTAGGTTTTATATAATATTATATATATATTATATAACATATCCTCAGCAGCTCTCAAAGGAGGTCACATATAAAGCTTATGAGGCAAAAAGATTTGAAGTGACTAGCTCAAGACATCCAGTAGGCTAGTGACAGTGCCAGGAATAGAACAGAAGTCTTTTGACTCTTAGTTCAAGTACTGTCTAGTACACCACACTTCTGCGTTACTAAGTATGCTTAGATGGAAAATATTGAAAATACAGAACTTTCCAGTTTTCATGTCCTTCCGTTAACAATTTTTAAAGAGCTGTGTCCTAAAGGATTCCACTCTGAGTGGGAGTTTGAGTGTGATTGGCATTTAGCAGGTGTTTTTTTTAAGATACATAGATTGTAAAAGGTAGTCATGAATAGTGAGTCTTTTCTAAAAAAATAATGTATTTTTGTTCATGTATTTCAATTTTACAGTGTTATTTCTGGAAGTTCAAACAATGCTTAACTACAAAAAATCAGGTTCATATATAATACTGGTAGTTTAACACTTGAATTTAAAAGCACTTTTTTTTTATTTTAGGTGGTCCCGAGTGAATGAAAATTTGTTTGCGACTACTGGCTATCCAGGAAAGATGTCTAGTCAACTTCTAGTTCATCATTCAGGACATCCTCAGGTAAAATTATATAATGCTGTATTCTGGGTGGGATTCATCTATTCTCTTTAAATCACATACGTAAATATCTAATAATTACCTTGAAAAGGTAACTAGGATTGCCTACAGGTGATTACTACTTGTTTTTCCAGACCAAAGAGGAGTTGACCACAATTTTCTGTATAATTAGTTTAGTTATGATATAACTAAGTCTCTGCTTTAGGTTTAAAGTAAGCGTATTTAAAATTCTTGATCAATTTATTAGAGGTGTGCTGATATATCGGTTGCCTCTCAGTTTGGCACCAATAAAATGGAAATTATGTTATTGGCTATCGGCTTTTTTTGGGCTGTTGTAGCCAATAATGTTCACCTATAACTATACCTTCTGGCCAGGGCCCTGGACACCTGGGTTCCTTCTCCCCCACCGGGCCAGTGCCCCTAGATGCCTGGGTTCCCTTGGGGAAACAGGTTTCCCCTTGCAACAGGCAGCATTCTAGCCTGCAAAGGGTCCTGCTCAGGGCTGCTGGGAGCAGAATGCAGGTGGCTCACATGTATGTGTGTGGCTGCATGCATGCACATGGCCAGGAATACAGCTGGGCAGCATGGAGAGCAACTCCCTGCAGGTAAGTCTGTGGAGGAAGGGCGCATGGGGGTGGGGGAAGATCAAGGCCCCCATAGTGAGGGAGCGAGTGAGGCAGAGGCTGGTGCATGCAACCTGGGGCCATGGCAGGGAGCGGGATGGAGCCATGGGCAGTTTATACAGGGTGGGGAGAGGGGGCAGTGGCTCCCCACTGCTGCATGCACCCCACAGAGGAGGCATGAAGGGGCATGGGCCCCCCCCACATTTTTGAATGGGGTGGACGCAGGCTGCTTGCTGTGGGTTTGAGGTTCTCCACTCTGCTGCCTTTCCCTCAGGAGCCCTGCGCCAACTGTGTGTACCCGGCAGGAGTGGGGACGGTGAGTTGTGTATCCCACTGCCAGGTGGGCAGGGGGCGTGCCATAGACATAGGGCTCCCAGGGCAAAGGCAGCAGGGTGGAGAGCCCCAAGCCCACACCAGGCACCCCACATCCATGCCCACCCCACTGGGCTCTGCTCTGTTTAAAAGTGTTCCTGGACTTAAAAATGGTGCCAGCAGCACTTGAACTAAAGCTGATTCTATGAGCTTCAGTTCAAGCACTCCCACTGCTGTTTTTAAGCACCGGGGTGCTGATACATGTGACACAGAAAGCTTCTGGAGCACACCAAAAAAACAAAGATTTATGTCAGTAATTTAAAATGCCTTACATTATTACAAAATATCGGTTATCAGATCCACATTGGCTGATATGGTTGGTTAGTAATCAGTTATCAGTATCGGCCAAGAAAATCTTCACCGGTGTACCCCTAAAATGTATGCAGATAAAAAATATGTACAAGGACTTGGAAAAGGTTGTTTGGAGGGGGGTCATGTTTTTTGAGGTGGGGGGTTAGCCAAAGAGTAATAAGAACAGAATTCTCTCCCCCAAGCAACATTGTTAGAGTCCTCATGAATGGGTTTAAAGTCTCAAGAACAAGGTCTAGATTATAAATTCTGCCAGAATTTTTGTCCATGTTGCTGAACTGATTTAAAGTTGAGGCTTGAGAAACAATATCATATTGCATAATGGTAACAACTGATAGGGAAGGTATAGGTCATGTGTCTTTGAAATGCTAAACAAAGATTATCAGTCAGATGAGTATGTTGCGTATTTCTTTTTTTGTATTTGGAAGAGGAATGAGAATCTGCTCTGTTGTTCCCTTCATTTTTTTGTGTGTTTTCATATGTAAATGTTTGGCTGGCTCAGAATCCTAGAAAATATGAATTCATATTTTCTTTAAAACATGCACATTGAATCATTCCATATTTAAGCTGCCAGTTACCGAATGCAAATAAAAACTAACACCTGCCAGAAATCCTACAGTATTTTGTAATTCTGATGCACTCTAGGGAAATAAATTGTTTTAATAGCACAGACGGAAAAAATATATTAGGCAAATTTTCATTATTTTGGACACACAAACATACTGTCTCCAAGCACCGTACTTAACTGTAATCTTGAATAACTGGTTTTATTAAAATAATCTTTGGTGCTGGGAGAACATTTGTAAATACCTTCTAATGGTTCCATTTTGTCATTTTAATGCTTTGCTTCAATGTATGTGTAATAGCTGATGGAACAGAATAGCAACTAATGAGATTTTTAATTTAAATTGCTGTACTTACTTGAATATGAGATGACCTTGAATATAAAACAACCCCACCATTAGTAGATTCTATACATGGAAATTTTTTGTTAGAATTTTTCAGGCATAGAATATAATTATTGGAGGTTTGCTTTGAATTTGTCCCCCTCCCACTGCTACAGCAGGGAAAATAAATCTGGGGGATTAGGTTATCCCCTTGCCCTCTGTCTCCCCCCAACTTCCTTCCCCTGAAGCCCTTTCCCCCTTCCTTACTGTCAAACCCTGTGCGTCCCTGAGCACATAGAAGGGAGAAGCAAACTGGAAAGTGCTGACCTAGAAATAAATATACCTGTACAGGCAGTCCTCAGACTTAAGATGCAATTTGTTCCTGAAAACTGCATCTTAAGTTAAAATGTCATAACTTGGAACGAATTTTCCCATAGGAACAATGTTAAAAAAGGAGAATTGGGTCCTTTACAATGCTCAACACAGCTGCCTCCAACTGGTAAGTCCCTTGTGGTGGGAGGGAAGGCGTGTGGAGGGACAGATCAATGCCCCTGCAGTGAGGGAGAGATTGGGACGGGCTGGGGCAAAAACTGCCAAACTGGGACAGGGGGACACAGGAAGGGGGTGGGGTAGCTCCCGCTGCTGCGCACCACCGGTCCGGGAGTGGCTTCTTCGGCTGCTCTGGCCACTGCTCCCACCACCAGTCTGGGAGGGCATGTGCCCCAAATCTCCACGGGGCAGATGGGGCTGGGGCTGCACCTAGCTGTGCTTCAGGTGGGGGGTGGAAGGCACTGGGAGCAGAAGCTATGCCCTTCTGTCACTCACCCAGCCAGTATGGGGCAGAACTGCTGTGCTGCCTCCAGACAAGTGGCCTGAACCAGTGGGACCCATCCTGCACCCCCTAGATGAGCAGTAGCTTCATCCCGCACCCCTCCACCCCATCCCAGCTTGACAAGCAGCGGCAGGGCTTGGGGGTGGTATGTGCCCCCAGATCAGGGTGGGCAGGGGAGCAGGGGCTATGGCAGGGCTGCAGTCACCCTAAAATTCACAATAGCCCCCCCACCCCCATAGCCTCTGCCACCCGCTCAGAGTGCTGCCTGGTGCAGCCTTGGCCCTGCCTGTCCCGCCCCAATCTGAGGGGACGTGCCCCACCATGCCCTGCCACTGCTCATCTAGCCAAGGCAGGAGTGGGGGCTCGCAGGACAAAGGAAGGCTTAGGGAAGGCAGAGTGGGGGGTGGGGGTGCGGGATAAAGCCATTGCTCATCCAGGAGGCAAGGGGAGGCCAGGGCGGCTCTTGCTGGTGCACACCGCTTGTCTAGAGGCAGCGCAGCGGCTCCACCCCGCCCCAGCTGGGCAAGCAGCAGGAGGGCATAGCCCCCACTCCCAGCACCATTTGCTGCCCACCTGGATCACAGCCCGGTGCAGCTCTAGCCCTGCCTGCCCCGAACACATCCGGGGGCATGCCCTTGGGGAGCAGTGGCAAGAGCAGCGGCCAGAGCCACCAGACAAGCCACTGCCAGACTGGCAGCGTACACTGGTGGGAGCTGCGCCCCCCCACCCCCGTGCCTCCCCTCCCCCAGGTGGGCAGCTTTTGCCCCAGCCCCAATCCCTCCCTCACTGCGGGGGTGTTGATCTGGTCCCCCACACCCCTTCCCTCCCCACCACCACAAGGGACTTACCAGCTGGAGGTAGCTGTGTCGAGCGTCGTGAATTCAAAACCCATGTTGGAACCTCAAAACGGGTTGTATATTTATAAAGGTCATAAGTGCCATTTATCGCAATTCCAAAGGTCGTAAGTCAAGGACTGCCTGTAGTAACTTGCATATAGAGAAATTACTACAGGTTCCCCTAGACTTTAGTTCATCCAGAATTGATGCAGTTTCCCTCTTTTGAAACCGCTGCAACTTTTAGGACAGGTAAACATAAACATAAGCAGCATTCTATATCTACTTGTATATAGTACAAACTGTGCATAACATCAGTCCAAAGCCAAAAGGTTCATGATTTACCGTGTAGGTTGTTGGCCTGGGCCCCACCAAAACCGCAGCATTTCAAGTCATAGTGACCCCACAGCTCAGCACTGCTCAGCATGTATGTGTACTCCAGATACCCCCCACAAAGGATCCATGTGCTAATTAGCCCCTGCTCATAACTGAAACCAGGTGTTATTGTCACGGGTGCTGGGATGCTCCAAAAATTTAGATGCAAATGAGGCAGAAAGCAGCCTGTTCCAACTCCGTTTCATAGAGGGTGGAGCCACAGTAATCATACATGACAAGCTGAGAGAGGGAGTGACAAAGGGATTCTGGGTAAGCTGCTTGGGGCTCCATTTGATGGTATTTATCAGACATTTAAAGCTGGTTAAAAAAGACTTCTTGGAAATGGGAAGAAAGGCTCAGCTCAGTTGTGCGCATAAAGAGGAAGTTGAAAGGTATTCAATGTGTAGTGGCTTGCCATGACTTGAAAAAGAATCAGCTCTGAAAGAGACCAAGTGCAATGGGCACTACCATATGTCTTATTCAGGTGGGCTGCACTAACCTATCCTTGTGATAGGTTCCTCTATCAGCATCTCAGCCTTTGTGGCTAAGAACAAATGCAAGCATTTTTGGTACCGTAGGCAGGGTATCAGGGCTGGCTCTGGCCTTCCTAGTGCCAGCCTAGTATTTCAGTATCTTCAGGGCCAGTGCCAGTTCCCTCTGGCGGGAACATGCACCCATTTTTTAAGGGCCCCACCAAAAAAAATATTTTCCTGTCAGTATGTCTGCCTTATGTGGGTCATGTGTTTTATAAACATGCACAGTGTTGGCTGCATTTAATCAACTTTAGACTCAGTTTCCATCACTGAGAACATACTGCTTTTGGCAGCAGTTTAACGATAGATATTGTATTTAATAAGGTTTTCTTGTGTGTGAATGTAAAATGAGGACCATTTTTTCCCCATGTTGATTGGGGGGAACCTCATCTTATATTTGAATAAATATGGTATTTGGTTTGGGTGGTTTAATTAGAATTTCAGATTTTTGTACGTCTGTTGAACTTACAGTCTCACATATACAGTCTGGAATAAAAAATGTGTATGATATGCTTTTCTCTTTTTTAGCCCATTCTCATTGGCTCAGCAGCTGTAGGATCTGGTCTGACCTGGCACAGAACTCTTCCATTATGCGCAGTTGGAGGAGATCATAAGATTTTCTTTTGGATAACAGAAATGTAAATAAACATTTGTTGTGATTGTTAAACTTTTCAAATACTGTTTTTCTGTAGTAAAATACAAAGAAATCTAGTCACTCACGTATATTTGTTGGGAAACTGTAAAAACAAAGTAATCAAAATATGCAGACAAAACAATTTAAATCCCTTTGCTTATGTATAGATTACATATAACAAGTTTTTGTAAAACATAGCTCAGGGACCAGATTCTCTTCTACCCATTAGATGTCTTAGTGGACTTAGATGCTGCGGTACAATTTTGTTCCACCCTGAAAAATCTGTTAATGTAGCTATCATTTGTAACACAGTGGGCACATCTATATTTGATTCTTACTGGGCATTAGCCTAATAACACTGCACAGTATTGTGTTACGGCAAAAACCGTACTAATAGTGTACTGCGTAAGGTTATTAGACTAATGCGCAGTAAGCATCGCTAAACCATGTGCCAGCGCTACTGCACATTAATTCTAGGGTACTGCATATTTAGTTAGTACTTTATTAAGGAAGTACTAAATTAAATGCGCAGTATCTAAGGCGAATTAATAAACATGTAGATACACCCACAGTCATACTCTTAAGCCTGAGTCACAAAATAGCAATGAGGAGGAAGACCAACCCACCTTTTGCATTAACTGTTTTTTGGAGACTTAAGGAGAGTGTAACATAAACACACTTAGGCACCTAAATCCACTCATGCACCTGATGGGTGGTATAGAATTGGCCCCATGTCTTCAATATTGGTATGTTTTTTCCTTTTGAAATCAAATGTATGTATTTTTCACAATACATTTGTTGAGATGTAAGAGGTTTTTTTTATACAGTCTCCATGAGACCATGTTCAGGTGACAGTTTTATCTAAATATGGGGCTATGCCTTTATGAAGATCTGAGCTGTATTAGCAGATCTTTCTGATGCTGTCAGTGCAACCCCTGCTTGCAGTCAACCAACTGCTTCTGTCCACTGGTAACAGCAAGCTTCTGTGGACATCGCCTTACTAAAAAGGAGAATGTTTGTTTTTTATCTACTGTCAGAAAATGTTATCCTTAAGCTATCAGTTTGCTATAGTGAGCACATTTGCTGAATGTACCTGTTACTGATAACACTGAACTGGTTTATTATATTAATAATCTGAGTAATTATTTTTAACTTTTGCCATATCTATAAGCTACTACCTATGAGAAATCGGGAAAATTGACTTATTTTCACAATATTAAGGGGATGAAGAAGGAATTAATTTTTTAGCGTTTGACTCTTTATATTAGTAACTAGTAGATGCATCTGATTTGGATTTTAAATTATTTTAAAGTAATCTTTTTATGTTGTCATGACCCTCACATGAAGTATAACAAATAGCCTGAGGAATATCCTTTTGATATACAGTTGTCTTTACCCAGCCTACAAGAAGGGGAGGGGCATGACGTGTCTGCTTTCTAGAAGTATTTTTCTTAACGCTCTAACCCAGTGGTTCTCAACCTCTGGGCCACAAAGACATTTGACAGTGTAGAAATGAGACGTATTACAGAATATTGATTTACTGCATTACTGTCAGATAACAGATACAAAACATTTTCAAATGGATACTCAGGAAGTGAGTTGTGTGGGTGCGGCCCACATAACACATTGAGAGCTGCAAGTGTAGCCCGCTGTGGCAAATAGGTTGACAACCACTGCTCTAACCCAGTGTCCAGAAATGAAGAAAAAGCCAGAGAGGGAGGTTGAGCCAGTAGAGACAGGCTTTCTGTCCCCTTACATAGCTCCATTAGTGCAAACTGGCTTTCCAGCTGTCATATCCAGACATTGAGTGGTTCACTCCAGAATAAATTTGCTATAGCAGCTCCTGTGTTATTGTTCATCCTTACTAGCAACATATAGGGTGTTGACAAAGTTAAGGGGACTTAACCGCAACTCAGAGAGGGTTACTTTCTTCTCTGACCATTATGGCAGTTGGTGATTACTGAAGTTACAGTCAGGACTATCATTTAGATTAACCTGAAGTTTGCCTGGTACACAACTATGTACCAGGCAAACTGGTACACAACCATGCCAGTATCAAGACAGCAAAAAGCTAGCTAAAAGCCATCCTTTAAAAATTCATTATTCCTTCACAACCTTTATTGCTTTCTTGAGAGGTTAATGTTTTAAACTCCACCAGAATTTACAAGAAACTTGACCATGAAATGTGTCAAAAAATAATTTATTTTTCCCACCACTGTCTGAAATTTGCTTTTCTCCAAATCAGACAGTGTCATTTTCTGTAAGAACTGGATTTTTGTTAATCTTTTTCAGAAAGGTGTAGCAGCTTTTTATTTTGAGTGATCAACAATGTGATTCTCCCCTACTCAAAGGCATCCAAAATGTAGAGCTGTTTGGGGCTTTTTTGAATTTTTTTCTCTCTCTCATTCTGCTTTATATTTATCTTTCCCTTTATTAAGTCCTGGTCCATTCATATTCTTATACCACATCTGTCTTCATGGTATTTGGGTATCCACATTCTATGTACAGCATACTTCCTACATTGTATTGATAGTTGCTGAGCCTTGAATACTTGTCTCAGCTGTTTTCTCATTTCAGTAGCAACTAATGCAATGGACATCCTTAGGGCTTTTATGTTCTTATGGGTTGTAACTTTAAAAAAAAAAAAAGAATCACAACCACTCTTCTACTTGATGTCAATGGTTGGGCAAACAAGAGTGAGTTTTACAGTACAGTTTTTGCATGTAACCAGCTATTACAAGCAAATTTTTAAACACTATTTATAGCTTACAATGCACTATTTCAAGAATTGTTTCATTTTTTATATTTATCAGTAAAAGAAGAGCCTTTCTTACAAATTCTGTTGATATAGCTGCAGACCAGTCATTCATTTTGAACTATGAATTTTCACATGTGCTTTCAATTAAGTTTAAATTGCCCTCTTTTAAACAGGAAAGTCATATGTCCGTGTGTCATCACCATTTTGTAATGCAGTAAAATTCTGATTATTTCTTGGTTGACTCATTGCCATAAAAAGAAAACAGCTACAAAAACTTAACTATTACGTTTCTAACTTAGATTGGGAACTGTCACTTAAGAACTCTTTAATTTTCCTTACTTCCAAGAATAGCTTGGTAGACCTGCTTCTGCCGAAGGTTAACTGACTATCCTCTAATGAAGTCTTCAGGCTTTTTGTAGTTTCAGGAACAGAACCAGACCTGTCAATCACAAGCAAAGAATAGATTCCTTCTAATGTGGATGGACACACATCAGCAGATGGAGTGCTTTTACTAGTGGTGCATGTGTAGAGGGACATCTGGCACAGCGTTTTTTTGCCTTGAGAAACAGCATGTTTTACTTTGCAACTCTAGCAAGTTTCTCTGTTTCTGACATGGCAATAAATCAGAAGTCTGTTCCAAATGTTCATTTCTTGTCATTGAGCCTGTTGATGCTGGGAGCAAGGAAACTGGATAGCTTTTGGACCTACTACAGCCACTAGGATTTATAATTAAAAGCGCCCACATGCCACGTGTATCAGCGGCACAATGCGTCTCCCTGCTCAGCAAATGGTGGAGGTGTGCTTTGAACTAAAGCACATTGAACAGGTTTTAGTTCAAAGCGCACTGCTGCCATTTTCTCAATGAGGAATGCTGCGCTGCTGATGCACATGACACACAAGGCTGCCAGAGTGCATCACTTTACATACTCTGACATGCTGGATTTCTAGCGTGTTGGAGCAAGCTCCCCACATGTGCCTAAGTGCCCTAAAAGTCTAAACTAGCATTGGTGGTGATGGTTACAAAGACTGGTCTTTGCTGATAAATGCACTCATGCTTGTCAGGTCTATAATCTGGACTCTGTCCTCTAACAATAAGCTGTGTCCATAGCAAACATGGATTGCTAGTTGCTTGGTTAAATTTTTGTTAGTCCTTTGCAACCATCTCTGATGTGGAGGTAGAAGGGCTGAGAAGTGGCATGGCTTTTAATCTCAGCAAAAACTAAATTCAATCCCCTACATGTAATATTCTCCAGGACAATAACCGTGTTGCCCATAACCCAAGAAGTCCTCTGTTACGCAGTGTTTCCCCTGTACCATACTTACTTGGATCCAAGATAGGGTTTGTCCTTTTTTTTATCCCCATTCAACAAAGAAGAAAAAGCCCCTGTTCTTGGATTTTACTACAGGGTGGGGAGAAATAGGCAAATGCTCTGGCTTTGACCCCAAGTCAGAGATGTAGCCTCTGCCTACCCCCTCCCTCTTTTCCCCTTCACCCATCCTCCACCTGGGGTGGAACTGGAGCTGCCACTGCTGTACCGCTACTCTGTGGTCAGGTGGGGGCTGGAGCTTGTGCCCTGAGACAAACAGAGCCCTGATTGAGAATAATCAGCCAGCGCGCACAAGCACAGGGGGCAGGCAGCAGTAGGTGAAAGTGGGGCAGGGGTCAGGCTGCCTGCCACTGCTTGCCTCCTTGCTGTCACTTTCCCCATTGCAGTGAGGGGAGGGGTGACACAAAAGTAAGAACTCTCCTATAATTAGGTTCTATTCATAGAAAACTATAAAGAAATTTAAAAATTTCCATATATAGAATCTAATTATGGGGTGGGGGTCATCTTAAATTTGAAATTGGGTAAATATGGTAATACTATAGATGGTAGATGCTTACTGCCAAGCTCTGGGTCCTTCTTCCTCTACTGGTTGTCTGTAGCCCACCCTACACAGATCAAAAAAATATATCCCCAGACTGTCATCTAGCTCATCCACCCAGGGGACCTGAATTAGGCTTGCTTCCTGCATTGTATTCTCTGTTCCTGAATACCAGGCTCTCTGATGCTTCCTCCATCCCCTTGGCCTCTGCTTTGCAAAGCATGCCTCCTTGTTCATGATATGGTTACACAGGAGTTTGGGTTCTGTCCTGGCCATAATAACAAACACCCAATACAAGTCTTCAGAGTGGGAGCAGGTAGACAAAGAATTGCCAAACTTGTTCCTCCCTTTTGCTTGACAGTGAATGGATTTGAGTCGCTTAATTTGTGTTGAAAGGCAGGCTGGCTCATCCCCATCTCTATCAGGCTCTTTGAACTGTTTTCCACATAAGTGCATTTTTCTGGTGCTTATTCCAAAATCAGAGGCCCTGCAGTCCTCATACCAAAGGTTAACCAGAACCTCTATGTGCTCCTCCTAACAGCAGTGGGGAGGGAGCACCTTCCATTTAGGTCAGCTGAACTAAATTGTACCAACAATGGAGTAGGTCCTGGACAACAGTTAAATAGTGACCAGGTGGATGTAAGTCATGAAGTAGCTTCTTAATAGCATGGGGTGACTGGGGACTTAGCAGGGAGGGGTGTAAAAATAGCAGCAGCTGCACTGTCCCATGTGCCACTGCTGCCCAGGGTGCTCAGGTTTCCAGTTCCAGTGTATTGGAGGATAGTGGGAGGTTAGCAAGCAGAAGGGTACATACAAGTCCTGGGCACTGTGGAAGAGAACTGAAAGGCTATCCAACTGTGAATTCAGTGGCACATACTTAAGCTGCAGAATAGGCAAATTAGAGCACATTTTAAGAAGCAGCATTTACTTCGCTCCTGACTGCTGCAGACCACCATGGCACAGGTTCTCTCTGCCCTCAGACATCTAGTTAAAGAGCTGTATGGGGATGGGGTGGGCTGTTGGATGAGAGCATGTTCTGCAGCATATCCAGATCACTTACCTATGCATCCTAATTATTCCTATAGTAATGGGCACTATAAAAGTGAAACAATGCCACAACGAATCCTATTTTTATTATTTTACTTTTATATTACAAGCACATTTATATCACACCCATAGTTCTGGGTGGCAATATCTAACGCCAGTACATGCACACAGTCCAATTTGCTTTGATTGTTTGTTGGTACAGTCTGAAGTCTTGGGTTGTTCAAAGGCTGCTCAGATTCTATACTGCTGGGAAAGAAATTATATCGTACTTTGTAAGTTTACCTATATAAATTGTAAGCCAGAATTTTTCCCCCTCAATTTTCCCTTGTTTTTTCTGGATTATCCCAGAATCCGAAAGCGTATTGCCCAGTTCAAAGCTTTTAGTACATTTTTTTTTCTCGCAATGAAATACATACTTAGAAAATAATCTAAAATGTGTGGCCATTATGTGTTCAGCATATTTCTTGTGAGCTGCTTTACAGAACAAAATAATCATTTGTGTTTCTTAATCAAATTTCAGACTGTTACACACTTACTAATTTAATTTGCATTTACATGGACATAGGTCAGATTAAAATACTAGAGTATTTCAATAAATTTGCAGTAATAAAAAGCATCAATTCATCAGCTGGTTCAAAAAAATCTTGAACAAACTGTCTGCATCCAAGATAAAAGGAGATGGGAGGAGCTTTTGATGTTTTCTTAGCCTAACCTGTCAAGTGTCAATATATAACAGGCATTTTCAAACGATTCCAAATGAGCTAACATTTATATCTACATGTCTTTAAGAGGAAAAAAAGATGACAGATAAAAGTTTGCTTTTGTAAACCTATTTAACTGTGAAGGGCTGATATCCCACAAATCTTTTTATTTGCTAACTTAGTACACATTATTGCATACCTAAGTCATTGTGATATGGGATATCAGTTTTGTTTTTTGTTGTTTTTTTCATTTGCTTCAATCTATGAAAAATATTCATTAAGGGTATAACCATCCATTTCTCACATGTATTTTTGCCAGTTTCCTTTGTAAGAGTAGACTTAGAGGACTTCATTGGAAATCAAACTGTTTATTTCTGACCTTCTCAGCTGTTCATTGGACCACCTTAATAAAAACAATGGTTGCCTCTATGGAGGATCAGGTGAAATCATGGCTGGAAATTTCCTTGGATCAGCTCTTTATTTCTGTTTAGCTTACTTCTTAGTTGTACAGATATTTGACTTCTATGCTGATTGTTAACAGAGTACCGTACCTTGGGAACTGTAACATTTATATAAGCTTATAAAATACATATGAACAATTGTACATTACAGTTGTCTTTGCCAGTTTCTTCAGCTTGTGCAAACAGTTTCATTCTGCTCTTGGCTAAAAGCTCAATTTTTGTGCAATATAAAAATCTGTCAAATTAGTTTCCAGTGCTATTGTCAATACATGCAGTTGCCACTTCTCTTTATGGTATGTTAATCACAAGACCTGCTGATGGTATTTTTATTTTTACTGATGGTAAAGACAAAGCTTTGATCCCCTTTCTGAAGATACTGCTTTAGTGTTTCTTGTTGGCTTAAGTCCACCTGAAGTTAGCTTCTTGCCAACACTAAAGTTCAACTTAAAAATCATTTTTGAAAAACAGCCACCCTGAAACTAAGCTGAACTTCATTGCAGTGCAAAATAATTCCTGTGTGTAGTATGTGTGTGTGTGTGTGTATGTGTGTGTGTGTGACTGACCATAGTCTACCTTCAGTTACATCTTATGCAATGTTATTCACTTACATTTGATGTATAGATTGCTATACAAGCTTATCATCCGATAAGAGTAAAGGTAAAAAAAAGTGCAAAACATTTAGTATGTATACATGGTTGTTATCCCGCAATTGTTTATAAATCCTCCCACTAAAGTTAATTCATTCTTTACTTATTAAAAAGGAAATAATATTTTCAGTTTGACCTAGGAATGGATAAAATAAAATTCAGAAAAAAATATCAGTTCAGATAAAATAAAAACACCTTTTAAAAGCTTTTGAAAGTTTGGATAATTTCCCACTACACCATTGTTTGTATATTTTCCTTTCATACCTCTCTGCGCTTCCTGGTTCCAGCTGGGAACAAAAGTGCTGTGATACAAATTTCTGACCAGTATTTTTGGTTTAATCAAAATGAGAAAGTACCGGAAATCTGACAAGAAAGCCAGTTCTTACAAGACTTCCTGTCCTGTTTTACAAACCAAAGGTGTTCAGGTAAGGTTTGACCAACACCCAAAATATCTTGGAATGCTGGAAACTGAACCAGTATTAGTGTCTTCAGCATTGCCTGGAAACCTTTCGATAATGGGCATTTCTTGTTAAAATTTGAGAGCCAGTCTTCTTTCAGGGAGTAAGGTAATTAAAATGGGCAAGAATGTTATACATAAATTTTCCTACATAAACAAGTCCTTGGAGTTTCTGAAGGGAAGGGGTTGAATCAAAGAAGACAAGTTGTGATTCTGTCACATTGCAATCTTTTTAATTTTAAAAGATTTGTAACACAAGCTACTACTGATCCAGTTTCCTTAACATTGAGCTTGTTTTGTAAATCTTATTGAAATGTATCAGTTAAATTAAACTGAAGACTATATTTTGTTATTGAATCTAATTTTGTGGAAGACATTAAAATATATATATTTTCTATTTAGTTTAGATGTGTGCATTTTATGACCATAAAGATTTTACTAACTACTGTTGAATGAGATGAAGACAACATTTTAATGAATACACAGAAGAAAGCACAGTTCAACACTTAAACTTACATTTCTGACTTCTGATTATTTTAGTTAGCTTTAGTCAGCATGCTAGGGCTTCTGCTGCTGTCAGTAAAAAGCTGTGAAATTCACTAGCAAAATGTGCACCTTACATCTGATCTAATAAGAGCGATCCTCTGTAGCTAAAGCTGCTAAACTTTAATTAGTAGAGATCGGTGCTGTTTTCACATTTGGAATTTCTGTTTTCATTGTTTAAAATAGGAAACTACATTTAAAAAACTCAGTCAAAAGAATGTTAAAGGTCATAAAATCAGGAATTCGGAACTTGAGAAATACTTGAATTTAGGAAACCCATGCAATCATGATTTGGTCCCCTTGTGTATTATGACATAGTCTTAAAGTACATTTTCACAATTTTAGACAGGATTTTTGCCTCCCAGAGTAGTCAGGCTGGGCCTGCTTTGGGGATAAATCAGGCCTGGGCAGCAAAGGGCACTATTGCCTACAGGAATCTTGCTTAATTTCTTGCAGGAATTGGAAGGTGTGTAAGGAATGGGACAGAGGATTGCAAAAAGGGAATCTTTTCGGTCTCATGATTAAACCCTGAGGAACTGGATTCTACCTTTGCATCTGCCAGAGTTCCTGTGTGATATTGGGCAAATCTCTTGAACCAGCATTTTCTCAGGTGGTCACTAATTGCGTGTTCCTTATTTCTTAGGTTTCTTAGAAGCCAGAGGGCTGCTCTAGCACCTTCCCTTCCCTTGTACAGTGTTGAGATGGGGGGAGGGTGTGGCCAGGCCCGGGCAGGACCTCTCATTATGGAGGCCTGCCTGCACCATCCCAGGTTTTTCCCCGCTGGTTGCTCCAGGGGTGGGAGTCTTGTCAGACCCCAGACCCCTGCTAGCACTCTGAGGCAAGGAAGTGTGTGCAGTGTGTGCATCTGTTGATGATACAGTTTTTCAATCTCCCTCCCTGCTTCTTTATATTGGTTGAAGCAAACTGACAGGCAAGCAAGCCAGCAGAGGGCTGATAACTGTGTTTATCACCTCATCAGCAAAACAATAGCCCCTCTCCATTAGTTCAAATTCTTCTTAAACAGCTTACCAGCTGACCTAATGATTAGCTCCAAAAAGCCCTAAATGGTCACTGTTCTGTCTGTCTGTCCCAGTGAAATCTGAGAGACACGCACACGCAGACTTCTCTCGGTATTAGCTAGCATACCACATGCCTAGGTCCATGGGGCTGGGGTCTGTGCTATGGGAGGGAGGGGGGATTCCTGCTTAAGCAGTGAGCAGGGGTGGGGAGGGCAGTGAGAAGCCAGGCAGACCCTGCTGTGCTTGCAGCCTCTGCCGGAGCTGAAGCCAGAGGGGAAGGGCCAGCCCTGCTGTGGAATAGAAAGTCCCGCCCAGCCCAGAGAGCATGCTGGGGTGCTGGGGGAGTCTGGTTTATCTTAAACCAGTAAGGGGTCTGGGACAGACTGTCCATAAACTGGTCTGACCCAAATCAGTTAACTCTAATACTACACTCAGCCAGGTTTATCTCAAACCGGTTTCAGCCATTTTCAAACTGGTTTATGTGCACTGAACATCTGTTCTGTTACAGGCTTAAACCAGTTTCTGATCACTTAAACCAGTTTATGTGTAATGTCTGTTCCTAGTTTATATGACTGAAGGCTCAGATCATGTGCTGTTTTATCTTGCGTTTAGAAAGAAATAGTTGATTCCTTTGTGCTTATTTGTCTACATTACAAAAAAGGATATTGATATTATGATTTCTAAGACCTTACAATTCTAAACTTATTGAGGTTGCCACTGGTTTATTCCTCTTAAAATAACAATTCCTTAAAAAAATTTAAAGAATGTTTTATAGGCTGTTATTTTTCACAGCAGTATACTGGCAAAGTTAGTAGAACTGTTTGAAAAGATTGATTACTCCTGGCCTTCTACTAAGCAAAAGGGGCAACATTAGCCTAAGCAAGTTTTTGAAGTACTAGCACTTTACAGTTCCATATCTGAAAATATTACAGCCTTACAGAATATTTCAAATAAGAGGATTTCTCTTTAAAATTAGCTTAATCCTCACTTAGAGGTTCCTGCAATACTTGGTGGCCTTACTTTAGCTTAGAAGTAAGCATTGTCAGAAGCAAATTCAGAGCTAGACAGATTAGGCAAAGGACAAGATTTCTCTTATAAACAGGGAAACAGATAAGGCAAATATGAAGAGTGGTTTGAAAAAATTTTCAAAATGAACATGTGCTATATGAATAAAATCTACTAGGAAACTGTTTTATCTGGAAAAAAATGGAGGTCAGTAGAAGCAGGGTGAGCAGGACTACGATCTGCTGCCCACACACCCCAGGCAGAGGCGTACAGGCAGCTCTGCCCTGGCTCCAGACCACGCTGTCACCTCCACAAGATCCCAGCACAATATTCTGGCACAATAGATATTCATCTGAGATCCTCTTCCAATTCCTCACAGGTTGAAACAAAGTGGAAATAGAAGGAAGCCTCCAAAAAAACCCTGAAAAATATGCAAAACTGTGTGCGCAGTGGTTCAAATGGAGCAAGAAGGGTTCTGGTCTTCTAAAAATATTTTAAGAAGACTGGAAAACTCATATTTATACTAGCCAAATGCCTGTCAAGAATGATGGGGGGGAATGGGCAGGGACAGAGCCCCGTGCCCGCCCCCCATCTGGGCTCACTCCCCTCTTCCCTCCTGTTGCTTGGGGTCTGGGCCTGCTCCCCCTTTCCCACTGCAGTGGCAGGGAGAGGGGAGGAGCAGGCCCATCCCCAGTGTGGGGGATGTGGGAGAGGACTGGGCCCAAGCTTGGGGAGAAGCCAGCCTGCCGCAGAAGTGGGGAGCGCAGGCCCAGGCCAATGTGGGGAAGGAGGAGATGTGCTGCATCAGGCTGGGCCCGCTGCTCTCCCCCTGTCCCACCGAGTCAGGCCTGCTCTCCCCCGCACCGCATCGGGCCCAGGCCCACTCTTCCCCCCACCGCCTCTACAACATGCCCACTCCTCCCCCGCCTCAGCCTGCATCAGCCCTGCAGGTGGCAATGACAGATGTGGAGAGGGGCAGGCCGAGAGCAGCACTGGTGGCCTCACCCTGCCCCCACCTGCAACTCTCTTCCTCTGCCACCGCTGCCACCTCAAACAAGCAAGGGGGGGGCCTTGTCCCTCTGTTCCATCTGCTCCGTTGCTGCTGCCTCCAGGGAGCAGGGCAGGAGTTGGGGGGGTGAGCTGTGCTGGCCTCATCCCCCCCACCACTCCATCCCCTGTGTCCCTGCCATTATGGTGGCACACTGCCACCTCCTGTCCAAATGCTGTATTCACACACTGATTGGCTGACAAGCAACAAATAAAGAGATATTTTCCAAACTTATCTGGAACCAATTATTTCTTTGCTTATATTTCTTTGTCTCTGTTCATTAAGAGACAAAGAAGTGTTTTAAAAGGTGGGAAACAGAAACCACAGACTAATTAATAAATGGAATCTTGGGAACTAGATTCCAAAACCAAGAAAGGAAAGTGGGGTGCTAAAATGAAATAGACATGCCAGACAATTATTAAACAATATATAGTATAAAAGTTTCAAGGACAAGACAGGCTAAATGTTAAAATAATTAAGGAGCTGGATGAATAGATTGAGGATCTATTGGACAAGTATATTGGGATGGGTAAAGCACAGTATTCATTAAAATTAGGGGAGGCCAAAGGTTATTTTTTTCACGCTTAAAAGGAGGACATGACTCCTCAGAGAGCTCCCACTGGACCTGTTTTAAACCTCATTTAATAGATATTTCCTGTTTGTAAGAATTGGGCAGATAATAGAATGTCCCTGCAGAATTTCTAGTCCACAGTTAGCAAAAGAAATATGAAAAGTGCTGCTAAAATAGCAGAACATACTAACATTTAAGGGAGAAAATATGAAGAACACAGCTGTTTAGTTTATCACAGTGCAAAGTTCACTTGGTGGATGACATCTCTGTATTTCTCAGTGAGCACATCTACATGAGATATTTACTGCAGAGCTAATTAGCTCCACAGTAGACATCTCAGCATCTACACACGTTGCCTCTATTAGGGTGCAGGAAATTAATAAACTCTGCAACAGGGTAGTTATTGCATGTATAAGTACTACCCTGCTGTAGAGGTTTTTTGTGCACAGCTGTGCACGTGTAGACACTGAGCCAGCTGGCTGGGGCACGAGCGTGCTTCAGTGTGGGGGCGGACAGCGGACCCTCCCCTCCCAAGCTGCCCCCTCATGGTCCCCTGCACCCTCAGTAGTCCCCCTTGCTCCTCCACCTCTCCCCCATCCCCTACTTACTTGGCAGAGGCCAGGTCCCGGTTGCTGCAGGCAGTGTGCTTCAGCACTGGACAAAGGGCCAATTACAGAGATGCTCTGGCAGGCTACCAAAGGACTGAGCCTCCGGTTGCCTCAGGCTGCCTCACCTCTTGCCTCACCCCCTACCTGGCTACAGCAACCCACCCCCCCCATGCACTCCCTGCCCAGCTGCAGCCTCCTCACTTGCCCCCCATCCAGCTCCAAACCCCCTACAGCTTACCAGCAACAGCAGCCATGCTCTTGGCCTCATGGCTCAGCCTCCCTGCACGGACTGTGTCCTGTCCCACTTTTATCTGCTGCAGTTTTTTTCACCCCTGGATATCCAGGGATCTAATTTTGTGCCCATGCTGCAAATCTGCAGTGTGGAGAACTTTTTCTCATTCCCACACGTGCCTCTTAAAGCATCTCAGAGGGCTTTGAGACTCTGGAAGACACATGTGCGCGCTCATGTGGATGCACCCCATAAGGTTTCTTTTGGCCCAATCCTCCAGTTTCTCTAGGTCACTCTGAATTCTAGCCCTACCCTCTAGCATATCTACTACTCCCCACAGCTTGATGTCATCTGCAAACTTGCTGAAGGTGTACTCTATGCCTTCTTCCAGGTCGTTGATGAAGACATTGAACAAAACCGGCTCCAGGGCCAACCCCTGGGGCACTCCACTGGCAACTAAACATTGAGCCACTAATTACTACCCTCTAAGCCTGATTCTCCAGCCAGTTGTCTATCCATCTTCATCCAGCCCATACTTCCTTAGCTTGTCTGAGAGAATGTTGCGCATGACCATATCAAAAGTCTTGCTGAAATCGAGATATACCACATCCACTGGTCACCCCACATCCACAGAACCAGTCATCTCATCATAGAAGGCAAGCAGGTTGGTCAGGCATGACTTAGCCTTCATGAATCCATACTGACTATTCCTACTCACCTTCTTCTCCTCCAAGTGCTTTGAGATGGATTCCTTGAAGATCTGCACCCTTGGGTGCCTCCCATCCGGCCCCATGGACTTGTACACATCCAGCATTTCTAAACAGTTCCTAATCTGTTCTTTTGCCTCTGTTGACTGCTCCCCTCCTCCCCAAACTGTGCTGCCCAGTGCAGTAGTCTGAGAACTAACCTTGCCTGTGAAGACTGAGGCAAAATAGGTATTGAGTATATCAGGATTTTGTGCATCCTCTGTCACAAGGTTGCCTCCCCCATTCAGTGAGGGACCCACACTTTCCTTGATCCTTCTCTTACTATCAACATACTTGTCAAAACCCTCCTTGTTACCCTTCATATCCTTTGCTAACTGCAATTTCAATTGCACTTTAGTCAGTGGCGTACTGTGGGTCTCCGGCACCTGGGAGCCAGTTCTTACATTTGTGACCCCCCCCCCGCCCACAGCCAATCACTGAGTGGGGAGAGGGGTCCCCCGGGGGCCAATCACCAAGCCTAGAAACCGAAGTGCCAATGGAGGACCAAGCAGCCCCGCCCCTCACCCGGCCAGGACCCAGGGACATGCCCCGCCCCCTATCAGTACACCACTGGCTTTTCTCTTCCTGAGTTCATCCTTGCATGCCCAAGCAATGCTTTTATATTCTTCCCTAGTTATTTGTCCAAGTCTCCACTTCTTATAAACTTCCTTTTTGTGATTTAGTTTACTGAAGAGTACCCTGCTAAGCCACGCTGGTTTTCTGTCATACTTGCTAGTCTTCCTGTACATTGGGATGGTTTGTTCCTGCACTCTCAGTATGGCTTCTTTAGAGTGCAACCTAGACTCTTCTCCCCCTCAGACTGGCTTCCCAGGGGATTCTGCCCATGAGTTCCCTAAGCGAGTTGAAGTCTGCTTTTCTGAAGTCCAGAGTCCTTACTCTGCTGCTCTCTGTCCTTCCTTTCCTCAGGATCCTGAACTCAATCATCTTGTGGTCCCTGCTGCCCAAGTTGCCATCCACAACAATTCTTCCCTGTCTGTGAGCAGCAGGTCAAGAAGAGCACAGCCCTCCTTGGCCGCTGTAGCACTTGCACCAGGAAGTTGTACCCAACACTCTCCAAAAGCTTCCTGGAGTGCCTGTGCACTGCTGTATTGCCCTCCCAGCAGATGTCAGGGTGATTGAAGTCCCCCATGAGAACCAGGGCTTGTGATCAGGAAACTTCTGCTAGCTATTTGAAGAAAGTCTCTTCCACCACTTCCTCCTGGTCTGATGGTCTATAGCAGACCCCCACCATGACATCACCCTTGTCAATCTCCCCTCTGACCCTAACCCAGAGGCTTTCAACAGGCCTATCTCCAGTTTCATACTGGATCTGTGAAGAATCATGGCTCTTTCACAAACAGTGCAACTCCTCCTCTTCTCCCCTGCCTGTCCTTCCTGAACAGTTTGTACCCATCCACAACTATCTTACATATAAATTGACAAATGGGCCACAGAAAAAAAAATCATTACATCTGTCAGTCAAAGGATATGAAAGACAAAGACTGAATCTGCCTTC
Source organism: Crocodylus porosus (assembly GCF_001723895.1). Classification (NCBI taxonomy): domain Eukaryota; kingdom Metazoa; phylum Chordata; order Crocodylia; family Crocodylidae; genus Crocodylus; species Crocodylus porosus. The sequence continues at coordinate 44,256,765 of NW_017728931.1, read as the reverse complement.
GTGAAACACAGGTCTGTGAAATACCAAATGTATCTGAGAAAAATAAACCACTGCTACCATAGAATTGATCCTTGCCATGGAAGTCCAGAACATGAGAGCAGTAACAGATCATTTTTGTAATTTTCCAGATTATATAGACTTTGCTGCGAATGGCTTGGAAAATGAACATCCTCTTGATGCTTAAAAGCGGTTCGTTTCTCTGGAGGCCACTAAATCACAGACACACACTCATTAGATGGCACAAAAGGTGTATTTGCAAATAGGGTCAGAGCAGAGTCAAAAACTCAGATTACTCTGAACC
>NW_017728931.1:44252740-44254022 GCF_001723895.1 Crocodylus porosus | reverse complement strand
CCCAAGGGAGGTGGTGCTCTCCCCTACCCTGGGGGTCTTCAAGAGGAGGTTGGATGGGCATCTGGCTGGAGTCATCTGAACCCAGCACTCTTTCCTATCTATGCAGGGGATCGGACTCGATCTATTGAGGTCCCTTCCGACCCTAACATCTATGAATCTATGAAACACAGCCAACAGTTGCAGAGATGATGGGGCAAATGGCCCTTTGTGACAATTAAGGACAGTGCAAGTGATGGTGACTGTGAACCAACTGACTGGGGGGCAGTGTCAGCACAGTCCTCCCTCACCCATATCTAACAAGGCCCCCAATTCTGTTGTAGGCCCTGCTCCCCTCTAGCCATATCCTCAAATACTCTGACCTGTCTAGCCAGATGGAACAGGCTAGACTCCATCACCTTCTTTGGGCCAGACCTGTCCCGCAGGCTGGATGACTGACACTCCTGAATTAGAAAGGTATCCCATCTTAATTTGAAACCGTTGTGATGGAAATTGTTCCAAACATTAATTAAACTTCACTTTTAAAAACGTGTGCCTTATTTCCACTTCCAAGTTGTCTGGCTTTGACCTTCATCCTCCAGATCTTGTTACAACGTTGCTAAATTTAAGAGATGTCTGCTTGCAGACATCTCCTGCCTGATGACCACAATCAAGTCTCCTTTTAGCCTGATTTTGGATAAAACAGACCAAGCTTCTTAAGCCCTTTCTCCAACGCAGTTCTCCAAGAAATCGGAGCATTCTGACAATTCTTTCCTGAACTCTTCTTCTATTTCCAACCCCTTTAAAATGTGGAGACAGCAAAACTGGCCAGAGCATGCCAGTAACCGTTACATTGACATTATGCAGAAAGACGATGCCACCTTTCTGCTACAACTTAAAACTCCTCTGTTTAGGCATCCAAGGAGTAGTGAATGACTGTGTTCATTGCAGCACTACAGTGGGGCCTGGTGTTCATAGGTTATCTGAGCCCTTGAGCCCTGTCACTGCTCCTCAGGATCCACAGGTGGATCTAGAATTTGGAACAGGGCGAGCTGCGTCTTCACAGATAAAGCAATACATATATTTTCTGCCAATTAAACTAGAAGCTTTACTAATATGCTAGAGGTCCAGGGCTGCAGTATTCAGTTTAAGATCAAAGTGACAACAAATATAACTTCATTCAAATGACCTATCACCTGGACAAGGGAGAAGAGATTGATGTCATATATCTTGACTTCAGAAAAGCTTTTGATCTGGTATCCCATGATCACCTCTTGGCCAAACTGCCCAGTTGTGGCCTTGGCTC
>NW_017728931.1:44244235-44252729 GCF_001723895.1 Crocodylus porosus | reverse complement strand
GACTTCCTGCCCTTTGGGCAGGGGGCTGGACTCGATGATCTCCCGAGGTCCCTTCCAGCCCTAATGTCTATGAAATCTATAAAATCTATGAAAAACAATCTGCAGGGCTGTGAAATAGGAGCTTCCGGACAGGGAACAGATAACAGCAGAAGTGCAGAATAAAGGATTCATAGACTCATAGATATTAGGGGCTGGAAGGGACCTCATGAGATCACCCGATCCAGCCCCCCTACACTTGGGCAGGAAAGCCTGCGTGGGCCATCGCTTATCTGGTGGAACATCAAGACCATTCAAAAAAAGAAAGCAACCTTAACACTGGTGGTATGAAGAGTTTAGAAGGTATATTATGTATTTATTATTGTTATTATTATTGAAAGGGTAAATTATACCGAGCCATGAAGTCAATCAACTCCCTCAGCGCTGCCTGGGAATGCTACTGCCACTGCCAAAAGGTCCTGGCAGAGGTGATATCTTTTATTAGACCAACTAGATATTTGCACCAAAAATTTTTTTTAACAATCTTTATTTGCAATCTTTCAGCGCATTTGGGGTGGAGCAGGAATCAAAGGGAGTTGTAATGCAACCCCTGGATCTGCCTCTGCCCCCCTCCCCTCAGCCCTGCTGGCTTCACTGATGTACCCGCTCGGGGAGAGGGGGGCAAATAAGAGGCAAGGGTGTGTTAGGACGACATCTTTTATTGAAACAACCAAATACCGCAGATCAAGTCAGACAAACAAGCCCTCCCCTTAATCTCGGCCTCTTTAAGAGGTGGAGACGCCAGAACTGGACGCAGGTGGCCTTTAACCACGCCTGCTGGGGGTGGGGCGCCTCGGCGGAACTACCACTCCCATGGTGCATTCCTTTAGCGGCTTTCCCGCGCATGCGCAGAGTGGGGCTGGCCCTGTGGAGGCGGTTTTGTTTCCGGCGGGCGGAGGTCAGAGGCTGGGAGCTGCTTCTAGCCTCTGCCCTGGGGGATGGACGAGGACGGGTTGCCCCTGGTGGGTTCCGGCATCGACCTCACCAAGGTGCGGGCTCGAAACGCAAGTTTTCGTGGGCTGAAGCCCGCTTCATCAGATGCGGCAGTGGGAGGTGCTCTCCTGCTCGAAGCTGGGCGGGTTTCCCCATGTAGACGTTCGGGTGCAGACCATTTCAGGTGGCTGCGCCTGGGGTCCTCTGTGGGCAGGGCCTTGGTAGTCCGAAGGCAGGCAGGAGGCAGGGTAGTGGGAAGCTCGTGCTGTAGCTGTCTGTCTGCTGTGGGTAGCCTGTGAGGTGCCAGCGGACTCTGCCTTCTGCTTGGGTATGGCATCTCTCCTGCCTGAAAGACTAACCAAAGTGGGTGGATGGCTGTGGAGATATCGATATGTATATCTCAAGCTTTTGTGGACTGCAGCTCACTTCATCAAAGCTGTGATGAGAGGTGGTCAAAGCTGAGCTTGTTTCCCAGTGTAGATATTCACAGGAGTTCCGGGCTGGAAGGGACCTGGTGAGATCAGCGGGTGCAGCCCCCCTGTCGTGGGCAGTCCATTTCACTTGCTGCACCTGGTGCTGTCTGTGAGCAGGGGAGTGTTGGTCTGCAGTCCAGGAATAGGCAGGGTAGATCAGGCACCTTATAGACTAGCCAAAGCAGGTAGATAGTGATAGCACTAGCTATTAACGTCTGGGGTTAAGAGGAGGATATTAGCTGATCTGTTGACCTTGGAGCTCAAACTGTAGGGGCCAAACAAGGTGGTAGTTAAACTCTCTTTAAAGAATCACTTTCGTGAAACTTGTTTTCTCTTTCCCAAATATCTTTATCCTTTTCTTTGCTACCTCTGAACAGTTTTGGCACAAAAAGAGCTGTCAGTGGTAAGTCCTCTGCTGCAAAAGCAGAATGCAGCAAAATACTTCATCTATTAATACTATCCATGTAAAATTTTACTGTTTCACACAGTAGTATTTCTCAAGTTGGTGTAGCTTTTATTTAATTTCGGAGTTCCTTACGAACCGCAAAACAGAATGCAGAACAGTTCAGATTGATCATGGGATCCAGTAATCTCCCAGGTGTTTCTGAGAGGTGTTAAACCCAAGATAAACTTAAATATTTTCTGTCCAATTTTTTTATGACATTGCTTGGGTTGGGGGTAACACAACGCTAAACAGAACTACAAAATGGGATGAGTAACTGAATAGGTGATTCCTATATTTGTCTTACACTTTTCAACTTGTTAAATCTGGATTGCTTATGGAACCACCACTATTTTTACAATAGTCTTAGATGAGATTGGGGTGTAATCATAGTATTTTGATTGGGCTGCGGGTTCATATTCTCGCATTTTTACCCAAAGGTTGAGACTTTACATATTGTTTATATTTCAGGAGTTTTTGCCGGTCCAAATCCAAGCCTTATTGTACCGGATGCTGTACATCTAAGAACAACAGAAATTCAGTGCCTCCGAAACTTCCCATTTTGGGCCTAAGTAAACATTTGCATGAATGATTAGACCTTCTCAAAATACATAGAACCAAATAGTTCACAAGGTTAGGTTTCTTAGCGTGCCCCCCGGCAAAGTTGGGAATTTGAAACCCAGCCAGGGATTATATACAGCTGCTGCAGTACTCCAGCTGTGGGCCATGTCTTTTATTTGAAGGGGTGCTGCTTCTCTAGTCATCTGCTTGAGACTGTTGATGAGCTGTAGCTGTGTGGAGAAGTGGCATCCTTTAAAATAAAAGCTGCAGCAAATAGCTGCACATGTGTCCTTCATTTAACCTTCTGACAGTTAAGTTGCTATCTGATGAAATGATGAGCTCTTGCTCACACAAGCTTATACAGTATAAACTCATAAATCTGGCATGCTTGGGGCCGAGCACTTGCTGGAAATTTGAAAATGCTAGATTTTTTTAAACTGGCATGATGGCTGGTCGTGGAGCTGGGGGGAGGTTAGCGGCAGCTGGTCCTGGAGCAGTGGCCGCACATGGAGCAGTGGCACAGTGTGGTGAATGGCAGTGGCAGCCACCATCTGCAAACTTCCTCCTCCATGTCCAGGGGGGCAGTGCCAGATTTTTGATCATTCTGGATTTTTGGTATCCAGATTTATGAGCTTATACTGTACTTCTATAATTCAGTTAGTTTATAACACTGATTTTCAACCAGGTACCACAGCATCCTGGGGTGCCTTGAGTTTCTTTCGAGGGTGCTGTGAGGCACCACACAGCACTACTAGGTGTGCAAGCATGCTTCACAGTATAAACAGATTTCAAACAGGAATCCATAGTATTAAAACAGTTCTGCCCTGCTGTGGTTTTTCAGAGTTCTTTGCAACAGTAGAATTGATCTACTATTTTTCTGTACTGAAAAAATGAGTGAAAAATAAGAGATGGCATTTTCTGAAGGTGTCTTGTGTCTAGCTAACAAAGTGCATCGCTACCCTGCCTTCTGCCTGAGTTCACGCTAACATGGCTAACAACTGCTTTGTGTTCCCAATTGTAACTAGATACTAGTTTATGTAAATGTACTTAATTTCCCCAATACTGAGACCCAAAGGGAGAGACCCTGATCCACTTCCTTTTACAGTTTTATGATGACTTCCAGAAAGCATTGCTCTTTGGTTAAAACATTCTCTTTTGTGATGAAAACTTCTTTGTTTTTTCAGGTGGTATTCCCTTGTCTCTACACTCACACTTAGAAGATTAAAATATTGATTGATTTTTTTTCATGTTCCTATATTCATGGTATAGTTAGGACAAATGATTAAAATATTTTCTTAGCCTCTTTTATATAAACTTCAAAATGGGGTCTTGAATACAAGGGTAAGAATTGGAAATGCATGTTTTCTGTGTGTAAATTCTGGGGTTTTTTTGTTTTGTGTAACATAGGTTCCAGCTATTCAGCAGAAAAGAACTGTGGCATTTCTAAACCAGTTTGTGGTTCACACAGTACAGTTTCTTAACCGGTTTTCTACTGTTTGTGAAGAGGTATGTTCATATTGCATCTTTTTGTATTGGGTGAACAAATATTACCTATAGAACTGATTCCATTGATATGTCTCGGTACCAGATAACTATGTGAAGTAGAACAGAAAAACTCGATCCACAACCTGTTCAAGGTTTAATTTGAGTAAGTTAATAATGAAAATGCTTTCACCTGTGTGAACTCTAATTTTACCAAGATAATAGCAATTTCATCTTTGGACATGCAAGGATTTGTTGAGGTATGGAGCTTTTCTGATCAATTCTGTGTGCAGAGATTCTTATTCCCCATTTCAGTGGGGTTCAAGTGTTCCTCATTTCAGTTTGGCTTAACCTGCTCTGAATAACAGTATCTCTTCCAGCTGGGACTAAGGATGTCATGCCAAACCTTCCAGGCAAGTTAGCCTCCACCTCAGCTTTGAAAGTGGGCTAAGCTAAACTGAATGTAAATTACTCTGATATTACAAAACACTCCCAAAATTTGGCAGGTGACTAGCACATCACATGAGCCGGTTGTTTTAAGAAGTTTTAAACAAAAAGAAATGAAACTGAAGACTGCCGATACTGACAGATTTTTATAGTAAATGTAGCATCCATGTAAATGTTCCAGATTGACAGCTCTAGAAAGCAGAGTTTTCTAATTAGTCACAGAACTGCATTGTACAAGCTCTTTCCCTTCTGAAAGGGCCTTGTCAAAAGATGAGAGATTAATTCAGCTTCCGTATGCCTTGTAGATTCATCATTTTGCTGAAAGGTTCTGTTATTTGTGGCCCTGAACTTGATCCTTAGTGTTTAAGAAAATACAGAGCAAATTTTCATGTTTAAAATGTCTATTTAATATGTATTACAAAGCACCTATATATGAAGCTGTGGGGGGGTGGTTCCCAGTACAATAAAGTTGTGAAGTCCGAGTGACCCACAGATATTAAACTGTGTAAATAAGCATTTTGTGAAAGATAAATTCATATTTACATAAACTTAAATTCATAGTTACATAAGAGACTAAATACTTGTTTTATAACCTCCAAGAGTGATATTTTTTTTTCATTAAATACAGAACCTGTTTTAGCTGCCCAGGTCACAGCTTAAATTGACATAAGCCAGGAAACTCAAGGTTAAGGTCAACACTGGCCTTAACTTTGAAATTTCTAGCTTTTGTTAAATTAAGACCGACTTATAACTCTGTATAATTTATTTGGGTATGTACCACTTATTTAAGGGGCCTATGGTTTCCTTTTAAAAAGGAGATTAACTCATCTGGAAAGGACAAAACCATCTGTAAATAAGTCGCTATGTTGTCAGGAAGACAAACCATGTCCCTCCTTATTTTTCTAAAGCATTGGCACAACTGCCACTTTCTCTGGGTGTTAAAACTTCTGCTCAAGAGCCAGACAGAATCTAGCTAACCTGCCAGAAAGCTGTCAGAATGCTACGTAACTGCCAACCAGCATGCTAGCCAATTTTGCTTGGATGCTCTGGCTGAACATGGTAATGATTAGTTAAAGAAGTAACAGTTTTTATGGATGAATTTTTAAAAATAAATTGCATTTAAAAAGAACTTTGCATGAAATTTGATTGAGGGGCAGTTGGAGCATTTGATGCTTTCAGTTTGTTTTGGCTGTAAAGGGTTTTGACCATAAATGACTTCCATTCACCTCCCTGTATTTGTTATCAGATTATTCTTTTCTGCAGCGCCTCCTGGCAAGTACAGTTACATATATACATTTCACACCCTTTTCTCTTTGGTTTTGAAAGAAAGCTTTTTGAAGCAAGTAACATTTACGTCTGAGGGTACAGTAGGTCCAACTTTATTACCACAAAACTATGAAAAGCTTATTTACAATAGCTTTCTCATTTACTATGAAACTTATTATGGCCCCATATCCCCTCTGTGGTCTGTTGGCAGGGTTACCATTAATTAGAAAAGCATTTTGTGCAAGAACATTATTTTCAAATATTAACTATTGCTATAAACTTCACTAGCCAACAATATTCATAATTGTGTAATTAGCCCACTTAAGTTATTTTGTAACAAGAGATTCCGTGTCACTTATATTGTATCGATGAGCTAAGACCATAGAACAGTTTCCTCATGTTCTAACTCTCTCCTAGAAACTGTCAGCACTCTCCCTCCGTATTCAACAGATTGAAACAACGCTTAATATTTTGGATGCAAAGGTTTGTCTATACACACAAACTTTTTGTCTTTTGGTTAGACTTTTAGAGCATTGTACGTTAACATCTCCCTTGTAAATAGTAGTTTATTGTACTAGGCTACAAATATCAGAATCTTACTGTAATGGAATTAATCAAACATAGTAAAAGCTTTCAGAGTGACATAAGTTTCACTGTCACTCTGAAAACTAAATCAAGCTAAATCAAAAGCTTGTGGGAAATTTGCTTGTACGTGATCTGCCACAACAGATTTATCTTATAAGAAAAAAGGACAAGACAGCATATAGTGGAAATAATATCTTTATCATTTTGATTGCTTCTGGGCGCAGCATTTACATGTGTGCCTGGGACTACAGTATGTTGAGCTCCGGCGGGCAAGGGACCCAAGGGGTTAGTCTGCCCACCTGGGGCTGCTCCAGTCTCACTCAACATGCTGTGGAGAGGTTGGTTGGGGCACAAGGGTGCTCCAGTGCAAGGCTAGCTTGCAGGCAGCCCCGCAGTGTAGCACCCTCATGCCCCAGCCAGCCCTAGTCACCATCTACACATGGTTTGTGGTGGAGTAAATAACTCTGCCATAGAATAGTACTCATGTTGGGCACTGCTAACCTATGGTGCAGTTAATGGCTCTGCACATGTGGATAGGAGACACTTTTCTGTGCAGCTAATTAAGCAACTCTGCAGTAAGCAATTTATGTAGATACCCCCATGAAGCAGGAACAAGCGCCTTATTTAGAACTGTTCATTCAGACTTCTGAGAGAGTGTCAATACATGGAGAAGGTTCCATGCTTTACCTTTTTTCAGAAGTTTTTTGAATAGGTGCTAATCTTGAAAAATTGGCCTCTACAGGCTGAATTTGAAGTTGTCCTGAATAAATGTGCAGTGCTTTCAATAGCTATAAAATGTGATCCTTAAGATTGTAGAGAAGATTTCAAAGATGCAGAGTAGCTCTATCTGATTTCGTGCAAATGCTGGTTTGTGTAGCCACCCTTGGTGCATATTGTAGGTTGTTCTGCTTACTGGTTCTTCCTCCATAAAGGGAGCAGCACAGCAGATGCCACATTCTCTGTGGATTACCAGTTTAACTAAAGAAGCCAAAACTCATGGCAGAGGTGATATCCTTTATTAGATTAATTAGATATTTGCACATATATATTTATTTGCAAGCTTTTGGGCACAGGCACCCTTCATCACGCATAGGATATTGCAAAGATTGTAAAAGTTCTACGTAAAAATGAAAATTCATGTTTCACTGGAGAGCTGAAGATATGGTAAAGTCTCCTTTTTGAAACAGTTCATTTTGTGCAGATTAGGATCAGAGAAAAGTTGGAAAAGTCTTTTTACTTCAAAGTTGTCTGGTGGTAAGCAGGATGTAGAATCATATTTTCTTTAGGTTATGATGTTTCATAGTTCACAGAAGAGTGGAAAGATGGAATGCTCCTCTGGGCAAGAACCTCTCTTGTGTAGTGGTATCTCTGTGCTCTGTTAGAATGCAAATTGGTTCAAACTAAAGTCTTCCTGCATTAATGCTATCCCTGGTGGTAGTGTAAAAATTTCACATCTGTACTATCTAGACATGTTCAAATCAGTAGGTCCTGACAATCTCCACCCCAGAGTGCTAAGGGAATTAGCAGAGGTCATTGCGGGACCCCCGGCACAGCTTTACAAGCACTCGTGGTGCTCTGGTGAGGTGCCGGAGGACTGGAAAAGAGCCATTGTGGTCCCCATTTTCAAAAAAGGGAGGAAGGAGCACCGAGGAAACTACAGGCGCATTAGTCTTACCTTGGTCCTGGGGAAGCTCTTTGAGAAAATTATCCAGGAGCACATCTGCAAGGGACCAGCAGGGGAAATCATGCTTGGGGGCAACCAACACAGGTTCATTAGAGGCAGGTCCTGTCAGACCAACCTGGTGGCCTTCTACGACCAGGTCACAAAATCTTTGGACTTGGGTGTTGCAGTAGATGTAGTCTTTCTGGACTTCAGGGAGGCCTTCAACACGGTCTGTCACCCCATTCCCATTAAAAAATTAGGCACAGTCACATGGGTCGCAAACTGGCTGGAGGGTCGCACCCAGAGAGTGGTGGCGGACGAGTCTTTTTTGTCCTGGAGGGATGTGGGCAGAGGGGTCCCCCAGGGCTCGGTCCTCAGGCCTGCACTGTTCAACATCTTCATCAGCGACTTGGACGAGGGGGTGAAAAGCGCCTTGTTCAAATTCGCGCATGACACTAAGATGTGGGGGGAAGTGGGCGTGCTGGAGGAGAGGGACAGGCTACAACTAGATCTAGACAGGTTACAGGGGTGGGTGGATGAGAACAGGATGGGATTCAATACTGACAAGTGCAAGGTGATGCACCTGGGGAGGAAGAACCAGCACCA
>NW_017728931.1:44242135-44243925 GCF_001723895.1 Crocodylus porosus | reverse complement strand
AATAACAGCCATAAGTTGACTGAGAGTAGATTCAGGCTAGATATCGGGAGGCACTACTTCACAGTCAGGGCAGCTAGGATCTGGAACCAACTTCCAAGGGAAGTGGTGCTCATTCCTACCGTGGGGGTCTTCAAAAGGAGGCTAAATAATCACCTAGCGGGGGTTGTTTGACAGCAGCATTCTTTCCTGCCCATGGCAGGGGGTCGGACTTGATGATCTGCTCAGGTCCCTTCCTACCCTAGCAACTATGAAACTGTAATGTAGGTAGCACATGAGAGAAACAGAACACCTTCTCTCCTCTGTTTTTCAAATTGAAATCCCAAGCTAATGATGAAGCTATTGTTCTACTTACTTGGAACATCGGTACAAAATAAATTGGTGATTGTAGCTGTGTGCTAGACTGATATAAAGTGTTAGTTTCTAGGTAGGAGCCAATACATGTTATTCCTTTATTTAAAATTTCATGCTCACTGTTTATTTGGCAATGTCTTCTGCATTCAGTTATCTTCAATTCCTGGCCTAGAAGATGTCAAATTTGAAGTATCCAGTGGAAATGTGAATAGTGTTACAAATGGTCCAGTTCTACAAGCCACTACAGAACAACAATCAACATCTGTATCTCCTCAATCAGAAGTAAGTATTGAAATAAAACAAATATTTTAGAAAGTATATTTCTTCTATAGAGCTCCTCTTTGGCTGAACTAGCTGGAGCAAGCAAGTATAATGGAAGAAAGAAACCAAACCAAATTATAAATCTGAAATATTAAAAATTACCTTGGAAACTAAAGAGGAACTTCTACTAAGTAGGTCGTGGATGTCAAAGATCTGGCCTTCAAGCCAGATCTGGCCCACAGAGCCCCATCTTCCAGCCCCCAGTGCTGCCCCTGCATCTCATAGTTGAACCACATGATGCATGCAGTGTGCACTGGATTGGTCCTATACAAATGGTCTGCAAATGCTGCCTGCAGTGACTGCTTCAGCTGGGTTGGGACTGCTGCCCATGACACCTACTCTAGGTAGTCCAGGGTGGTGCTGCGTGTAGTGCCTAGCTCAGGACCTGGACTGCTTGCAGTGCCCTTCCTGCCTGATCCACGGTAGGTGTATGCAGTGTGGGTCCTGGACTAACCAGAGCAGATGCTGTATGCAGTGTGTATCCTGGACCAGCCCTACACGGGCACTGCATGCCCTGGATTCAGGATGTGGGGGGATCTAACATTGGTGGACCAGACCCGTGCCACGTGTCTGGCATGCAGGAATGACTTAAGTAAACAAAGTTGGGAATGATCATGAATGAAACAAAAATATCAGATCCCATATTCCAGATGATAGCATTATGGAGACTACCTGTACTTTAATCACACTTCCCCTTCCACCTCACACTGGGCTGCCTCCCCTCCCATCCCATGGGGCAGATTGGGCCTGCAGACAAACTAGGCACTGCTCGTCCAGCCCATGGGGCAAAAAGATTGGTCACCACTTGTCTAAACAGATACTTTATTTGTGCTAATAATACATTTACGTGTGTACCACCCATGCATTCCCACCCCACCACCTCCCTTCCCCAAATAAAATATGCATTTATTTGTAGACAAAAACATTCCAGAATCATGGATTGGGCTGATTGTGACGTAAAATAAGTGCTCCTGGAAACTATGTCCACGAAGTGTGGCATCCCAGAGAACAGTCCTGGTAAGATGGCCAGAACTACCTACTGTGGCAGTACAGCAATAAGACTAGGCCCCAGCCCCTTGTAAAAGCACTAGCAAGACTGTAGGCAATGCATAGGGGAG
>NW_017728931.1:44236583-44241785 GCF_001723895.1 Crocodylus porosus | reverse complement strand
TTTTTTCTACACCATAACTCTCATCAAGATACTATGTACTGCATGTTGCAGCTCATTTGCTTTAGTCACCCCAATTGCTGCTTCAGGCATGAGCTACAGAGCTCTCAGACTTAACAGCTTTTGCTCCCTTGGGCCACAGAAACAGTAGCCATCTTAAAAGCAAGCAGACACTGTGTTCTTAATGGCTGCTGTCCCTCCCTGTTTCTATTCCAGCCAAGAAAAATGTGCTTCCCTGCCTACATGCACCTCAGTTTTGGAGGGATGATTTTTTGGGGGGAAGGTACAGGTGGTATGCAAGTAAATATAATATCTGAGGTGTTTTAAATGGCTAGTGATTTGTTTTCTGCATTTGCTGCCTATAAAAAAAACAAAAAACAAAAAAACAAAACAGCCAACTCTTGGGTATTTTCCTCTTTTAATTTACCATATTTTCTCTTATACACTGAATAGACACTCACCTTGTTTTAGGAAGGCAGAATGAAAAGAAAAAGGTTTTTCCATTCATGACTGAATCCTGAATATTGCGGCTCAGCCAAAAGCTAGTTTCAACCCTTTCACAGCCACTGCCGAATTGGCAACAGCTTTTGTCTGCTCACCCAAAAGCTATCACCTATTCAGCAGTGGCTGTGAGAGGGTTAAAACCAACTTTGATGGTGAACATTCCCTCTCTCTGGAAAAGGAGGACAGCCCTTACAGTGCCCCTGTGTGTTAAACGTGGTTCAAAAATTGGCTTCCTCACTTAAGACACACGCACACATCCATTTTTGGAGCATTGTCTTTTGTGGAAAACCTGTGTGCATTATATAAGTAAACATGCATTTGTGTCTATTCCAGTACATGTAGTGATTTATTATTGTCATTATGAAATGCTGTTATTATTTGATTTCGGAAGTGCTTCATTTGAATTCATTACAGTTGTTTTGTTAAAATCTTTTTAACGTGAAAAAAATCATCATACATAAACAATTTATGTATGGCATCTTTGGTGCACAGAAATATTAGAAATCTATAATCTTACACTGGTACAAAAATAAGTTATTTACCATGAGGTTTAAAGTCTTACTGATTTTTGAAGTATTTTTAGTCTGTGTCATTGACTTATTGGTTTAATTTTCTGTATGTACAGCAAAACAGTATACATGAGACAGGATTACAGAAAACGGAAGCAGCAGAGGAAAATGTCATCACTGTAGCAAAGGATCCAAGATATGCCAGATATCTCAAAATGGTTCAAGTTGTAAGTCTGTTTTTCCTCTAGCTTCATTTGGAGCTCCATGATAGTTGTCATGATTCACATACAGATCTGTAAGTTTCATGTAATTGTATTTTCTTTGTTTCCTGAGAATTTCTACTTTAGAAAATAAATAGCAAGGAAAACCTTAAGATGTTTGCACCTATTCATCTGGGATATTGTCTGCCCATTTTTTATTCATTTGGAAGAGTGTACAGTCCTTCACAAATCTGACTGATAGTTCTTAGAGTCTCAAAAAAACCTTGATGTAGTGTTCCAGCTCTAGAAAGAGGATTTATTACTTTGAAGATTGTCTTCTCTGCTTGGCCTTGCAAAATCTCTGTGTTAACCTGTATAGATCGGGTGCTTCAGTGGGGCTTTTTTGGGGGCTTTTATCAAATAGCTGATTGAGTCTGCTTTAGATAAAAGTGCCAGATTGCCCCACTGAAGCAAATAGTCTATACAGATGCTGCAGAGCCAGATCAAACTAGTGCACTGCTGCTTCTGGTAAAGTGACTTGTGTTCATTGGGTTTTTTTAAACCTCTGTAAGCAACCTTTAAGCCCCAATTATCACTTCAGATAATTAGCCCTCTTGGCTGCATGCTCATGAGCAGGGATGTGCATTTCCCCAGGGACAAACAGCAGCGGCACAGTATGTGCCGCTACTACTTGTCCATGGGGAATGCCCATGCATATGTGCTCTGGCATGTGGCATGTTGCCTCTGGAGTAGGGGAGACTGGGGCCAGCATCTGAGCTGGCTCTAGCAGCCTTACCTGGGGGCCTTTGGGGGCTGCAGTGGCAGCAATCCAGATGCATGGAGAGTTGCGAGCTCCCAAGAGTGTGGCACTGGCTGTCCCGGCTCCAGTTTCGGGTGGGAACACATTGCCACCACATACGCTGCCCCACTTTTTTTTTTAGGTGCAGGTGTTTTTCGACACCAGGGTCTCCCAGTGTCAAACCCACCCCGTGCCGCAAATTAGCACAGGGATCTCCTGCATGTGCAATGTGTGGTGCCATAGATAGGTCTGTAGGGCTGTGTACAACACATGCACGCTTGTCTGGACTCACCCTGTAATCAATCTAATATGCTTGGACTATTTCAGATTTCACAGCTAGCTTAGGTATTTTTGCATGGTGTTGTCTTGCACCACCTTACTATGCCCCATCTCACTGACTCACTTATTTAAAGGGGAGAATAATGAACTGGGTAGCCCAGTGAACTTAGCTGTTCTTTATAATGAGAAGCCTGGAAGCAGCATGAAACAAAAGTCCAAGTGCCACTTGACCTGCAAGCACTTTACTGACTACTAGGGGTCCCATGTGTGAGCCACAGTTTGAATTAGATACTCAAGAACATAATTAGCTTATTAAACTAAATAAGGCTGTGGTGGAAGGAAAATACCATACCGCGCTGTACCAAACCATACCATACTGTACCGTACCAACGTGTCCCAAAATTTTAAATGCGTTCTTTGTTTTAAAAGACAGAACGAAGAAGAAAAAACTTACCTTGTATTACTGTATTTTTTTTATATCCTCATTCACCTTATCCCCAAAATCGCACTCCCAACATTGGAGTACATTTATTAAACGAGGAAACTGATTTTCTGCCAAAGATAGAAGCATCCTATTTAGCTTCCTACTTCACAGTGCAGCAGCCATGGTATTTTTGTGCCGGCAGCTGAGTCAGTTGATTTAATGACTGTTGTTCTTTACTCCACACGTGTTAATGACCTCTGTTTAAAGGTCTTGATGTTCCACTAATGGAGCTAACTTTTTCTCAAAGCAGTCTTTATGTCTGCCAGCTGTTCCTGGTCCCTCTTCCTCTTCTGTTAATTGCTGCAGATTTTACTTTGTTTCACCTGTAAGTAGTGGAACCTGCTCTTACTATATTTCTCACATATAATGTGTACTCCAATTTCCAGCAGCTTACCTTTGGGGCAAAGCGGGGGAGGTGTGAGTCACATGTGAGGAAAAGATGATATATTCTTCTTCTCACTGTGAGTGGTATGAAAGTCACTGATCTACATTAATTTTCTAACAACTTAAAGTGCTCATTCCATTTAACTTATTTGATCGTCAGCTTTTATGTGTGTCGCATTTACTGTAACATAAGCCTTTTAGCTCAGTTGATGCCCAGACCGAATTAATCTCTAATACTATGGATCCCAAACTATTGGACGTTAATTTTGGTTGTACATACAACTAGCCATATACACTGGAGCATACTTCTGCTCAGTTTAATGGGGAAATACTAGCATTGATAGAGCAAAGAGTTTTGGGGTGATGAAGATGTCAACACCAAACACTGGTTTGCTTCTGCTGTATCTCTTTGTAAAAAATATGTGGTTGCAGGCATGTAATTGTGGCTGTATAAACTTTACTCTTGGTTTCTCAGGTAGTTGACTACAGCAATCTCCTTTCAGAGCAAAATGTAATTTTTATAGACAAGGCTTTGTGTATCTAGTGCTACTTTTATTAGGTATAAAGAGGACCTGAACAAACTGTAAAGACCACCCCTCCCTTCTCCCCCCCCACCCCACCCCCTTGTCTTGAAACATCTGATGTAAAATTTAGCAGTCCTGTTTATCTGGAGATCCAGAGATGTGGATATAGAAGTATGCAGGGTAGATTGGCACCTTATAGACTAATTAATCTAAGATGTATAGAGAGCACAAGCTTTTGTTAACTCGAGTTCACTTCATCAAATGTGGAAGCATGACAGCCTTAATTGTTGATGCAAGCATTTAACTGATCTAGCAACTGAGATTTAAGTATTTATTGAAGATGCTTTCAAATACTGTTTTAGACAGTCTTTGACCAACCATGGCTTTGCTATTTTGGTACGAGTAGCTTTGGCAGTCAATGTGCATCATGGGCAAAGGGAGAAAATATTATTTGGGGGGTCTGAGTGCATGCTTGTTGTGGGGAAGGGCTGTGGGAGGCGCAGATCAAGGCCACCGCAATGAGGGAGGGAGTGAAGCAGGGTTGTGGGAGGGTTGGAGCCCCCATTCCCTGGGGCGAATGGGGCCCAAGAAATGGGGCGGGTTGTGGGAAGGTTGGAGCCTGGACAGCTCATTCGGGGCATGGGGGGAGCTCCCACCGCTGCACATATCTCAGCAGAGGAATGGGGGGCACGTGCCCTCTGGATCTGTGCGTGGGGTGGAGGTGGGCTGCTGCTGTGCCCTGGGCTCTTGAGCACCACTGCCCAGGAGTGGTGCGATGCCATGTGCCTGTGCCTACCCCTGCCAGGCAGGCAGGGGGCAAGGCTCAGTCAGTGCATGGCAGACACATGGCACTGCGCTGCTCCCAGGCAGCAGCACTCAGAACCCAGTGAGCAGTGACAGCCCACCTCTACCGGGGGCACATGCCTCCCTGGGGCTCTGCTGAGATGAGTGCAGCGGCAGGAGTCCCTCTGCCCCTGAATGAGCTGCCTGGACTCCAACCTTCCCACAACCCACCCCATTCACCCCAGCCCTGCCCCTACCTCACTCTCTCCCTTCCTCACCATGGTGGCCTCAATCTGCCCCCCCACTCCTTGCATGGTCTTCCCCATGACTTACCTGCTGTGATGGGCAGTGCTCTACATGGCACGGGGCTGCTGCAGGCTGTGGCTCCGCATCTGTCTGTGCACACTCCTTCCCTCCACCCCCTACCCCACTGCAGCCACTCGGAGCCTGCACCCAGGCTGCCCTACCACCCTCCTTGCTGCACCATGTTTGTGGGGGGCTAAGCCCCCTTATCCCTGGCCTTCGACTGCCTGAGATGTGCATCCATGTTAAGGGTGCTATAGCATACTGGTATTCCTCAGTGCTCCTAATGTAAATATAGTCTTAATACAAATCACATTTGTCTTAGTCCAGCCTCAGTAACATGATAATCTGACATTTATCTAGTCATTCATAGTATTGGGGAAATAGAAATTTGGGGCTTCAATACCTGTTATTGTGTTTAAAAAAAAAAAAAAAA
>NW_017728931.1:44234868-44236483 GCF_001723895.1 Crocodylus porosus | reverse complement strand
TTACTTACTGCAAGGCAAAGAGTTTTTTTGTGTGCCTTGCTTGTTCTTTTCTTACTTTCAGTAGTTTTATTTTAGATATAACTGAATTTTTCTGGATTTATAAGGTTTGGTCTGGGAAAATTACAGCATTCCTGTGGCATTTTACCAGTAAGTTACTGATGTTTTTACTGAACCCTAACTCCAATTTTAAATTAATCATAGGCTGAAAAATTTGTCTAGACCAGGGGCGGGCAATTATTTTGGACAGAGGGCCGCTTACTGAGTTTTGGCAAGCCATTGAGGACCACATGACAGGCAGCCCAGGGCAGATAAATGTTAATTTTTTCAATTTTTTAAGGGCTGCATGGGCCAGATAAAATGGCCTGGCGGGCCTCATCCAGCCCCCAGGCCGCGTTTTGCCCTCCCCAGTTTAGACTCATCTAGACTAAAAAAAGTCAACAGCATTGAAGAACTTGTTAAACTTTTTTTTTACACAGCACTTTTGTCTTATGTAAGTGAACATAGTGATTGCTGATTTGTTGGTAATGAAAACTGAAGTGATCTCTCTAGTCCTAGTGTATTGGTTCCCAACCTCAGGGCGCGACCCAAATCAGTGTCGCAGGGGGTCCTCAGTAGGGTTGTGAAGGGCCTGCACACATGCACACTCACGCCCCGGCACGCCTGCCACTCCGGGGCTGCTGCACACAAAGGGAGCAATAGCAGCTCTGCTGCCGCTGCCGCACTGTACTCCCAGAAGCCCCTGCAGCGCCAGGTCAAGAGGTCTGGTTGGTGGCCAATTTAGGGTCGCAGCAATAAAAGGCTGGGAACCACTGGTCTAGTGTCATACAGTTAGTACAAATGTAGATTTTTTTTTTTGCTTGTCACTATGCTTTAAGCCTGTTACAGAAGGATTACTACTGAGGAGCAGAAAAAGTAGTTCACTTTTTATGCCAGTTCTTTCTTCTCTAAGACTGTCAACAAATGTGCTAACTTGCACTGGTCATTCTGCATGTTTTTGCATTAATATCTAACATTTATGTACTGGCTACACATAGATACTGGTCATTAATGACCTGGGCTAGGTATAAATTATTGTTAAAAAGGTTGTAGGGATGGCTTCATCTATGAGCCATTCCTACCCTCTGTAGTTATATCTGTATTTAATTTTATATGCCAGTGATGGTAGTGTGATGCAAATGGCGTTTCTACATTTGAGCAGCAGTCCTCCTTTTATGTTAAGGAACATTTTTCAAATTGTGATAGGAAATAACCCATTGGCAGAAAAATAGTTGAAAGAAATTCCTTTAAAATGATCAAATGCACCCGAATTAAATAATCTGAGTATTTCAAAAGGCAGTTGTGTGTGCCAGAAGGAGTTTATGTACTTATGAGCAGATTTAATTTTTGGTGGAACATTTTAAATTTAAGATGAGACATAGGAACCACGCAGCTTACCTCATCGTAAGTCTTTAAGAAATAGTCTGATAAGATATTTTGGTTCAAGACCACTTTCAGCCTCTTCATAAAACTCCAAGCTACCAGGTCATCATTCTTTAAAGAAGACTCTCAATTTCAACATGATCTTAAATTCCTCTTGTGTTGTTTGAGGCTAAATTTAATTTGATTGACAAATTCA
>NW_017728931.1:44232508-44234253 GCF_001723895.1 Crocodylus porosus | reverse complement strand
CTCGGAAGGTGCCAGAGTGCTGGCATGGCAGAAAAACAAAATGAGGGCAAGGAGTATGTGGCAGGATGCCCTGCTTGTGCCCTTTGCTCCCCACCCAAAGCCCTTGGCCCCCAGCCCTGCTGCCCCTTGCCCCCCACTTACAGCTGCTGCCCCTACCCCCCAGTCCGGACTCTGTAGCTGCTGAAACCTGGGCTGCTCCAAGCAGGGCTTGCAGCCTCCTGCTGGCAGCAGCTCCCCAGAGTCAGGGCGGCTGCAGCTGGGAGGCTCCAGACAGCTGTGCCAGGCTCTGGCATCAGCTCCATACCCGCGTGAGCAGGCACGCTTTGGTGGAGGCGGGGCCTGAGGCAGCGCAGCCCCGGTCTCTCCCCCATTCCTGTCATGGAGGTGATGAGCCCAGCACAGCTGTTTGCAGCCAGCCTGCTGCTGCAGCTGCCCAGAGCCCGGGCTGGCTACAGACAGCTGTGCCCAGCTCATCACCTCCGTGCCAGGAATGGGGGAGAGACTGGGGCTGCGCTGCCTCAGGCCCCTCCCCCACCACCTGCTCTGAGGTGTGTCTGCTCACACGGGTGCGGAGCTGGTGCCAGATACTGGCACAGCTGCTTGGAGCCTCCCAGCTACAGCTGCCCCCGCTCTGGGGAGCTGCTGCCAGCCAGGATCCCAGGCTGCTCCCAGCAGGCAGCTGGCACGCTGCAAGCCCTGCTCAGAGCAGCCCGGGCTCCATTGCTGGCAGCAGCTACCTGGAGTCAGGGCTGGCTGAGGTGTGCCAAGCAAAATGGCCTCACGTGCCATGCTTGGCACGCATGCCAGGGGTTGCCGACCCCTGGTCTATATCAAAGGATTTTTTTAAGTCTTTTTTTTTTTCTGTAACCTTTTTTTAATACATGGGCAAAATCCCTTACTCTTACTCTCAAATGGTTAAAACTATTACTATAACTTTAAGTTGGTTGTTAATGCAAATGCACTCAGAGAAATATTACCTACAGGAACAGGACTAGCTTTTGCTGTTATGGTTTCAGGTTGACTGCACTGTGTACTGTCTTTATTGATACTGATACAGACATGCTTCCTTAAAACATCAGCCATATCTGCCACCTTTCTTCCTTCTTTTATTTTGCTTGCTTTGGATAAGCTGCATTTGTCCACTGCCCAAAGAATCCCACATTAATTTTCATTTAGTTTTGAGGTCTCCTATCCTTTCTAGACCACCAGTGACTCAGTCCCTAATAGACCAGAAGTTGGACCTTTTTTTTTTTCTCCCCCTTGACATACAGTGATCCAAATGACATTTCTTAACCCCCTGCAGCTGAGGTTGGCAAAGCAACAAGTCAGTCTTTATTAACACCCATTGAAACTCTGGAGTAGTTTCTGTTAGAACTTGCCTTGTAAAATGTTATGGGTCAAACTTCTGGAGCATTTTGCCCAGGAGGATGTTTAGGTTTTGCTGGTTAAGGTAAAATGTATAATGGTGGAAGTGCTTGCAATGAAAGGGGAGCACTTTTCTCTAAATGTTACCACACAAGCATTAAGTATTTGTCTATCTGTCCCCCTGCCATTGCGCATCCTAACTTGAATCTTCTTAGTACTCGGAGAACATATTTTAAAAGGATGCTTCTCTCTTTATGTCCTCTTCCCCTATCACATCATTTTAATAATTTCTCCAATCCAGTATCTCCTTAAAATGTTCTCTCTGACTTTTAACAGATACCCCGCCTCCTCCTTTGCCTGCCTCTTGGGTTCTCCGGTTC
>NW_017728931.1:44220924-44232133 GCF_001723895.1 Crocodylus porosus | reverse complement strand
ACTGAACCGTCAGCTGGCGGGGATGGAGGAGAATTATTTCTGACAAACCTCTCTCTACCTTGTTCTGCACGTCCAGTCTGTGTCTTAATCAAGTTGTCTCTCCTTGCATATTTCCAACACCTTTTAAATGTTTTATTTTCAGTCTCTACATCTGAAATTCTTTCAGATACTCAATTTCGGTCTCCCAGTTCATTCAAAAGAGCACTGTTAAGGTCATCATCCTCTCTTTTGCTCTTGGCTCTGACACCCAGTGCCTCTTTCAGCTCTAAATCAAATACGTCTGGCCTTTGAGTTTGGACACTGGCCTAAAGCAAAACAAGGACCACTTTGGATCCTGCTGAGTCACTGAGTGGGCACTGTGTACTGTGGAGAAGGGCCAGCTGGTATGTGAGAATGGAGGAGGCACAGAGGGTTTCCTCATTCTCATTTTATTTAAATTGTTCTTTGTTTGTCATTCACTTTCATTACTAGTTCTGTGGTTTGTTTTTTAACCTTTTTTTTTTTTTAAACTTATAATAAAGGTTAATAAAAGGCCAAAAAAAGGTTTCCCTCTCAGCTTCTCAATCTCTCTTGTATACCCCACTACTTGAAACCCTTCACTTGTTCCATATACTCTGCTACATCAAGTTTAGGCTTCTTGGCTTTGTTTTCAAGGCCTTATGTAAATGTTCCCTCGTATTTTCTCACTTTATCTTTTTTGTGTTGCACCTAGTCACATCTCCACTGCTGAGCGTACATCTTAGCATTTTCTGTCTCTCTTCCAGCTGCACCCACATTCCCTTTCCTGCCTCCCTTGCAAAGGGAACATTTTTTGTTAATTAACTCTATCAGCATTGAATGGTTTCCTGAAGACCCGCTTTCACCATAACATATATTAGAAACTAGCCATCTCCAAGTGGGTTAGGTAATATAGTAAGAACACCTGGACCCTGACTCCAGTGTGTATACCCTTCTTACTGCTGGTGGAAATGCACCAGTGGCTGGAAATAAATCAACTATTTTTCTAGATAAAGTTGATCTAGTTAAAATACAACTTGGAGAGACTGCTTGTAGCAATGAGAAGGCAATTCTTTCATTTCTTATATATTACATGATGGCCATTGCATAATATGGTATGGCCCAAAAAGCTATGTCATCTGGCCCACGGGGCTCCCCATGGTTCCAGAGGCTCAGCAGCAGAGGAACAGTAGTAATTTTAATTGCTCCCAGAGCGATGGCAGTTAATGCTCCCCTGCCACCAGATTTTCTGGAGCAGTGGGGCATCTTGTGCTCCAGATGACCTGGTCCCACATCCCAGATTTGTACACAGCAACTGCATGCCCGTGGAAATCCAGCAGCACACTGCCCCTCCTTGGGATCTGGCCCTGCACCAGCCACTCAGCCTGCAGTGCTAGAGAGGTTAAGCCCCACTCATCTAAGAGAAGAAAGACTTGTATTCTGTTACCAGCACCTTCGACATCCAGTGCCACTCCCTGTTAAACAGTGTATTCAAAACTTTTTGTGCAAAATTATCAACTTTACTTTTAAACATATGTAAGTGTGATAACAATTTGTGTACCATGTCACCTGCCCTTTCTACTTTATTTCTCTGGCCTTTAATTCAGGGTGCAGTAACTTCAGGGATTTAGCAACACTGGATTTGATAAATCTTCACGTCATTGAAAGGCAATTTTGTAGAGAGTATGGAGATGGGCTTTTTCTCTGTGGCTGTTGGGAACAGGAATAGGAACAAAGGTCTCAGACTGGAGCAGGGGAAATTTAGGTTGGAATTTAAGAGGAACTACCAGACTATGAAGATAATAAAGCAATGGAACAGAGGTGTTGTAGAATCTCAATCCCTTGAAAATTTCAAGAGCAGGTAAGACAGACACTTGGCTGCAATGGTTTAGTCGGGGATGATCCTGTCTTCATTGCAGGCTGGACTAGATTACTTCATCAGGTTCCTTTCAGCCCTATTTTCCTATGAACTGAAACTGATGCATTTCAATTAATATAGTAAATCACTGAATATCATCTTTTCTACTTTACTTATCTGTAGAAAGACATAACTTTTTCTACCTTTCTCCCACTCCCTATCCAGGGTGTTCCTGTTATGGCAATAAGAAACAAGATGATTTCTGAGGGGTTAGACCCAGATCTACTTGAGTAAGTAATATTACTGTCTTTTAATTTGATGGGGCTAGTGCTTCTAGAGTTTCTTCTGCTTCATACAATGGTAATGCACTGTGAGAAAAGCAATGATAATGTTGAGCCCAAATCATAAAGCAAGCTGTGAAGATACCTCTGAAAGCTGCTGTTGGAATAATTTCATATAGTGCTACAACTTCCTAGTAAAAGTTGGTCAGGATCGAAAAAGTGGCAGAGAGTACATTTTTGGTTTTCTTGGTTTTTAAAGGTGTTTTATCCAGGATTGTTTTTTACTTTACAACCAAACTATTAGCACTTTGTTCGATTTTGCGTCTTATGTGATAGATGGCATGCTTCTTGCCAGATTCTTTACTTTACTAATGCACATAAATTGGCTGTCATCTTGACTTGAACTTGCAGTTCCAGAAATTTATAATAATTTTGAATGTAAATCAGCGGTGCTGGAACCTTTTTGTTAAGCAGGCCAGACGGGCCATGCCTGGTCCCTCCATAGACTGGATTTGGCCAGAAGACCCAATTCAGCACCCACAGCAGGTGCAGCAGGGCTCGATCCGGCTGTGCAGAAAGGGGCAGCTTGGTTTCAGTCCAGCTGTGTGGAGGAAGGGTTGTGGCCCAGCTCCAACTCACTGAGTGGGTTTTGGGATTTTGGTGGCAGGGAAGAGTGGCAATATTAATTGCCACTGCTCCCCTTCCACCAAATTTCCCAATCCTTGTGGTGAGCCCCATGGGCCAAATTCCAAGGCTTCATGGGCCAGAGGTTAATTTAATGTTTAATAATTGATTTAACAAATTTAATGTGCAGGTTGGGGTGGATATTGAAAACAAAGATTCTATTCTATGAAGTCGCTTGTCTGCCCATAAGCACATTACCTTTGCATTTCTCTTGTGTTTATAGGTGGAAGGAGCAGGTATAACTTTAGAATCAATGTAACTGTAAAAGAAGTTTACTAAAAAAAACTAGATGTTGTGTTGACAGTAAGCTTCATACATAATGATTGCTAAACTGAATATGTAACACACTTCTGAGCCTTTTGCAAAAAAAAGAAAAAGTACCAAGATATCAAGAAGTCTGTTTCTTCTTTTTAATTTTGTGGAATGAGACTTGTATTTTACAACAAGCCTGACATGAAACAAACACTTCTTTGTAATAAGATTTACAAGTTTATCTTTAGGAATAATTGCGTAAACAGAACATGTTTATCTGATCCATAAAACTGTTAAATAAGGAAATGGAGAATAAAAGTGTAAGGGGAAAAAGGAGGTGAGGAAAACTTTGAAAATCCTAGATACTTGACAAGTTCTTCAGACTTCTCACTATTACTTATTTAGAGAAAATTGGTAGTAGTCCAGGCTTCTAATCAAATTAATCTGAAAGAGAGAGTGTGAATAGCAAAATAGAAGCTAGAAGTTCTTAAAACAAACAAACAAAACAAAACCTGATATTGGGGGTTTTTTTGCTTTTAGAAGTACTTTAGTACACTCACTCTCCCTCCAACACTGACACTTTTTGATTGAGACAAACAGAACATTGTTTGGGATCAACCTCAGTCTCTCTCTAAGGTCCTACAAATCACTTAGGTGATTATTTTAAATTTGTTAATATGAAAATCTCTTTCTAACCAACTAATGTGTACAAAAAAAACTATTGGTGTGGGGGAGGACGAATATCACTTGCTTTTAAATCTGCAAGCAAGCGTTTTGATAAACTTGAAAATGCTAGAAAGTGTTTTAGTACCAAAAAAGGGCAGCCTTCTCTTTCCCTTTGTTTATCCACACAAATGTGGGGGTTTTTTTGTTTTGAAGTAAGGCTTCTATCTTACTTAACAGCCCTAATGCATGGCATTTCAGAACACTATGTTAGGTCTTTGGGACAGTCTGGTCTGTTCTTCTAATTTCTACTCTTTTATTAATAAAGGTTACCATCATACTTTAGTTTTTTTTGCAGGCAATCTGACTTCTCCAGATGCTTTATAATGTCAGAGTTGACTTCTCTGAAGGCAGCACTTCCTTTCTGCACTGGAGAGAAAAGCCATTTCTAGTAGGGTAGAGTTCTCTTTCTTTGCTGTTGACCTCTTTGTCATCCATCTCTCTTGCCTGCTATTGTTCCACAACTTTCTGAATTCCATCTTTTCTTTCCATATCCAAATTTCTGTGCATGGCCCCCCCCTTCTTTCTTGTTGTTCTTTACACTTTCAGAGGGGTATTTTCCTGCATTTTCAAATGTCAAGGCTCAGTACCTATCCCTCTGATCCTACCAAAGTTCCTCCTTGGTCGGTCTTCCCGGGTTAGATCTCTCCATAGTGCTTTTGTGTCCCTCCATTACAATGAAGGTAAAAAATAATGCTGAAGGGTGGCCTCTAGATGGATTTGCACAGGAAAGCTTTTGCTTTTCTAAAGGTATTTGTCAGGTACTTTAGAGTACTGCCACATATCTTTCGCACTTTTAAGCACCTAAATCAAAGCAAGTAAAATGTAAGAATTCTATGGCAAGAAGTGGGAGATGAGCACTAAATATAGAACTCCAGCACCATCACTGATATCCCAACTGCTAAGATAGTCTGTGTTTTGTCATATGTTGTATTGTAGATACCAGTTTACCATAAGCTCTTAGTTAGTTTTCATGAATCTAAAAATCCACACCTAAGAGGGAGGCATCTTCCATCATTTCATGTAGACTTTATGCGTAGTTTTGTCTGGATAGCTACTACATCAGTCTTGGAACCTGACAGATTTTACAAGCTAGGCAGTGTTAAGCATGGTGAGTTCTTGTGAGATCTCCAAGGAAAGTAAGGCCCCCTGCTGCCAAATTTGGCTTCTTAGCTGCCAGATTTCTGGACCCATGGAGAGCCCCAGGCTCTGTGCACTGGATGGGACACCCAATCCCAGCTTGCCAGGCTGGGCAATGACAGAGCTGGGTCCCTGGAGCCCAATTCTGGTGCATGGCAGGGTGGAGGGAGCAGGACTAGGTTCCTGGGACCCAATTCTAGCATGCATGGGGCAGGAGGAGATAGTGCCAGTCCCATAGGATCCAGCCTGGCACATGGGGGCCAGGAGGGGGCAGTGCTGGGCCCCAGGGCCCAGTCTGGCCCATAGACTGCCCCTTTGCCATTTATCTGGTCCATAGGCCCACAGTGTTGAGCACCACTGTCCTAGTTTATTGTCATACTCCAAGTGCCCAAAAATGTTGTAAGAACCAAAAGTAGTCACAGTTTGTGATGCCTGAAATGGGAGGATGTCTGCTTGCTTATTGTAGATCAGGAATTCCCCTGCAAGGTATTCTCTTGGCTCACATATCAGACTACTTCTCCTTGATTTTGGGAGTGGTGTCTACAAGTAGGCTACCTCAGCACTCATCCCAGCACAGCTGATCCAGCTCTAAAAATGATGTCCATTTATAGTAGGGATGGGCAAAATACAGCCCACAGGCCAGATGCAGCCCACCAGGCCATTCTGTCTGGCCCATGGGGCCCCTAAAAAATTTATATAATTAATATTTATCTGTTTCTGGCTGCCTGTCAGGTTCTTGGGGTAGTAGGACCCAAGGGAAGCTGACAGGACTTAGCAGCCCAGAAACAAGGCCCCCCCCCCAGCAACTGGAATCCCCATGCTTAGCAGAGCCTTCTGGTCTGGGCCTTTGGGGCTGTTCCTTCCCCCATGCGCCCAAGAGGGAAAGTCCAATAAGAATGAGGATGGGAGGGGGAAGGCAGGGGAGGGCCGCAGGTGATCGCCCCAGTCCTCAGGGCTGGGCCTAGCCAGCTCCTGCTGGATCCCACAGTCCAGCCATGCAGTGAGGAGTCACGTGGTGCTGGAGTGGCCGGCAGTCATCAGGAAAGCAGGGAAATGGCAGCTTCAGGTCGGGGCGAGTGGGAGCACAGGGACAGCTGGGCAGGAGTGCAGGGCCCGTGCCGGTGGCCTGGGGCCAGCGCTGGCAGGGCCCAAAGTGGGGCTGCTGGAGCACAGCGTCCAGCACCAGCTGTGCTAGAGGGGGACAGGGGTCCTCCGTCCCTGGCATCCCACTCTGGGCTGCACTGGCACTGCCCCCCACCCCCCGGTACCTGCCGTTTCGCTGCTTTTCTGCCAACTGCTGGCTGCTCCAGAACCACGTGGCTCCCAGCTGCACCACAGGAGCACAGGACCTTCGCCGGTACCCCAGGGTTAGGAGTGGGGGTGCGTGCATGTTTATTCATAGGGCAAGTCCCACATGCACACCCCACCATACACATGTACCCCACATATACCCCTTTGTACTACCAGACCCACAGATCCACTCACACTCACATGCTCCCTCACCCCCCACACCCCCTCCACAACCCTATACCCCCCACAACTCCCACAATATACAAGAGTAGGTCTTCATTTTAAGCTATTGTGCAGTCATCTCTATGTACATTACACAAATGCATGTAAATCGGGACGAAAATATTTTTTGAAATCAAATTAATGAATGTTGTAGATGTTTGCTTTTTAGAATACAACTTGGTATCTTTCTGGTTCTGAGACAGCAAAACCCCTTGCTGAAAAGAGTACTTCTGGGGGCAAGGGGAGGGACTTCTGGTCACAGGGGGCAGGGCACCTGTCAAGGAGCAGGGCTACCCATGCATCCCTCAACAGCTTGCCAAAATTCAGCAAGCGTCCCTCTGTCCGAAATAATTGCCCGCCCCTGATTTATAGCCTTAGTGACCTAAGCAGTTTTCTGACAGGTTCCAAGATGTGCTTTCAAATTGACCTCTGCTAGGTCTTAAAATCTAATAACTTACAGGCTCTGAGACGTAATTCCAGTTGTGTGAAGTAATTATAATCAAAATTATAAACTCTTCAAGTATTAAATTGTAAACTATTGACTGACTCTTTGTATAAAATGTATTTACTTGGGTACAGATGGTAAATAAATGAAGCTATTGATAGTACTACGTTCATCATCATCTTCTTCCTGTTCCTAGAATTTAATCAGTATAATCTTTTTGTCACTTACAGGACCCCAAATGCTGCTGTTCCTGCTTGGGGAGATGATGTAAATGCAGAAGAAAGTTCTGATAGTGAATCTTCCTTCAGTGACTAAAGAAATATTTCAGCCTTTAGAAACTTCTGATAGATGGTGATGTCTGCAGTTGTATCATAATTGAAGATTTGTTACTCATGGAGTGTAGGAATATTTGTATACCAAATAGCTTTCTTCTGTTTGTTTGGGTTTTTTTATGGAAGTCCTCCACATTTTCTTTCAAAAAATTTTAATGGGCAGCATGACTGTAAATTAATTTTACCATAAATATAGATTATAAATTCAGCTTGTGTGATAACATGTTATCTCAGAGTCTTTCCTCTTGCAGAAGTAAAATATATGCTATTCATATACAGGTTTCATGCAATTAATAAGGTCTTTAAAAAGCTGTTTGTATGATATTACTACATTTGTATATAATCATGTTTTATTTTTAATGTCTTTATGTTCCCCAGCTAGCCATTTAAGTAATTTTCTAAAATGGAATACTTTAATCTTGGACTGCTCCACTGTGAAGTCTCCTAAAGTATGGATTAATATGTACATGATACAGCAAGTGTAGCAAGGAAGAGTGAACTAATTATGGTGATCATGAACACTTGGAGTTCTGTTTCTAGCAAACTGATCTAAAAGTATAAGAGGTATTAGAAATTATCTTCTATTTTCAAAATGTAAACTACTGTTCCAACTACATGCTAAACTGGAGAATCTCCTGCTCTAAGAAGACAACTATAGATTAGTTTTATGTATGAAGATTCCATGGTTGTTCTGAAAATGGTACTGTAAAAGAATTAGTGACCAGAAGACTCTTCTTCTTCTGAAATGCCAGAACCTTTCACTGTTGGTTCACTGTGACACAGGTGGATAGCAACCAAAAGTAGAAACCACTTTCTGACAGCTGTTTGATTTATTTGAAATGAAGTGTGGTCTGTCTAGGTTGTTTTGGACAGGAAACCATCTCAGAATTCGTGCCCTTATTGAAAGTTTCAGTAAGGAATCAATAATTAAGTTTACATAGATAATCTAGCCTCTTGCTTCTGGAAGTGGCCTCTCCAGACCAAGTTTGAGCTACATTTTTGGCAATAGAATTAGGAAACTAATTTTGTGTGTGATTTACCCAAAGAGCAAACCTGTTTCCAGAGCACTTAATTCACTGCATGGACCAAAGAACATGAAATTCTTTAAACTCTTGCATGGTACCAAGTATTTTACATCAATGTCTTCACTACGGTATATTTGGTCTCATTGGGTTATAAATTAATTCTTATCCTCAAGTCTTCTAGTGTGACTATAACAGTGCTACCATGCTGGTGAGATCATTTAAATATACTTCTGGGTTTTTTCGCATTTGTCGTGAAACAGAAGAGGCAAGACCTATAAGTATAACTGATTACTAGGCAATATGTCTGCTTTTATTAATAAATCAATAGCTTTTGCCTTGAGCAGCTATTTATGCCACTTTACTCCAGCAGGTCAAATGCACTTTCATAAGAATAACACGTATATGAACAAAATGGACAGAGGGAAATTGTATATCTAAAATTTATGAATGAGTAAATGTTAAGAAATTAAGTTTAAACTAACTTGAGCTAACTAACATGTTTAGCAAAAGATAAGAAGTATTAACATACATTGGCAATAAATAGTTATTTCAAAACTTATATGTATGTTGTAGTGGTCTTTCAAAACCATATAGAGAGAGAGAGCTGAGCACGTACTAGCTCCTGAGGGTCTAATAGTGTCTTCAGTCTTGTTTTAAGTTGATGGCAGCTGTAGGTGCCATACCATTTATTTATTGATTGCCTGTTTTAAACTTCTTTGAGTAGTTCATACTTTGTCGTCTGAAAGAGCCAACAGTTACTGGGCAGAACAAATCTTCAGAGAGGAATAGTATGTGGAATATTAATAGCCTTGGGGCATTTATACATGTGCTCCGGGAAAGGGGGGAGAAGGGGGTGGCACTATAATTAAGCTGCACTGGGAGCTGCTGTAATTAAAGTGCCTGGAGCATCATGTGTATCAGTATCCCTGCACTGAAAATGGTGGCGGGGCACTTTGTCTAAAGCTCATCAAACAAGATTTAGTTAAAGTGCCCCCGCTGCCATTCTTCAGCACTGGATCACTGATGCACATGACACTGGAGTCTGCTAGAGTGTAGTTTATTAGTATGCTCCAGTAGACTCTATTAATTGCTTGGGTTTTGTTAATCTGTGTTAACCCAAATCAAACATTTTTTCTTAGTCTAGACATAATTTAGTTAAACTTGTATTACAAAAGAGCTGGTATCAACCCTAGGAAAAACATCATATTAGCATTAGATTTTGATAGTCTGAACCCTCTCTCTCCAAATGAAAACTTTTTCAAAGATGAATTTAGGATTGTTTCAGGTTATCTCTAAAAATCCTCCCAAAAAGTCTTGAAATACCAATCAATATCCTCGTAGCAGACATTTTCATACAGTTTTGAATTACAAGTGTACAGTAATTCAAGTCTACTCCGATGCACTGTACAGTGCATTGGAGCAGACTCGCTGCACATGTATAAGTGCCCTTGGAGAATTAAACTGGAAAGTTCTAGTAAGCATTTCTCCTGGTCATAATGGCACATTTTACACTGGGAGAGGTAATCCTGCTGGTAGCCAGGACTTAAACACTAAATACTTAAAGATTAAAACAAGTATCTGAAAGTATATTGGCGGGCACTAAGATTTTGAAGTATGGAGTTTGAATTATGGACATTACAAAGAACGGGAGTCATTCTCCACTTAAATGCATGGTCTTATCCTGTCTGAGCTTCAGTCAGTGAACATTCTAGAAAGACGTGGATTATTGTTCTATTTCTATTGGACGATGGTTTTTTCAATTAAATCTAAATGGTAGTAGGGAGAGGAGTCTTGACTGTTATTTCTGTCTTGCGCATTCAGAAGCAACCTATGTTGTAACAGTGCCTAGATTGCAGGCTTCTGTCGTGAAGAGCAGATGACCTTCTTAATCCAGGCAAGGTAACATAGTGAGTGCATCTCTTCTAAGTAATATTTTATATTATTTATATGTCTTCCTCACTCTGCGTTTACTGGATACTGGTAATTCAAAACTGTATGCAATGTCTGCTATGAGGATATTGATTGAAAATGTTGTGTCTAAAAATCCTTCAAAAAGTCTTCAAATACCAAACATGAATTAGGATTGTTTCAGGTTTTCATTTGGAGATAAAGGATTCGGACTGTATCGATTCCTAGCCTTAATGTGACTTTTTTCTAGGGTTGATATCAGCTCAGTTTGAATACAAGTTTAACTAAGTTATGTCTAGACTAGGAAAAAAACGTTTGATTTGGGTTAGTTAACACAGGTTAAGTAACTCCAAGCAAACATCTGCCACTTCCCAGCATAGATGAGCTCCAGAAAAGTATAAGAAGGTTTTGAGGGGAGGCAGCTATCATGTCTTGACCAGTGAAACTAGTTTGCAGATCATTGGCCTCTAGTCTAGCTGGAGTGATTATCGTACAGATTTGGATTAGCACATTAGAATCTTTGTAGATGCATCTACACAAGATATTTTTTGCGGAGTTGCCTAATTAGCTCTGCACTAAGGTTTCTGCATCTACATGTGTGGCCCTATTAGACCACAGTAAACTAATTAGTCACACAACAGGTTAGCAAGTATTTACAAGTACTATCCTGTGGCAGAGTTCTTTACTATTCAGCAGTGCATGTGTAGACATCTTGCTGGCTAGCCCTGTGCCTCAGCCAGCCCCTCTGCAGCACTTTGAGCCAAGTCAAAACAGCCCTGGGCTGGCAGGCTTTCCCCTGAACTCTGCGCACCAGGGCAATGCTTCTTCTAAGGCTTAGCAATCCATGAGCAATCCTGCCTGGGAGTGCAGAGATATCTCAGTTTGCCTGCCCCTACCCATTCCTGCAGCAGCCTGTGGCCAAGTTGGGATGGGTGGCAAGCACCCTGATGCAAAGCCAGTGGCAGGGGGAGCGTTGGCACCCCCTTGCTACAGTACTGAGCGTGTGTCCCCCCTGCCCCGCCCCCAAGGCTGGCACCTGGGGGCCATGGCCC
>NW_017728931.1:44210559-44220824 GCF_001723895.1 Crocodylus porosus | reverse complement strand
TTTTTTTATTTGCGGCCATGCACATGCACACCTTAGAAGGAATGCTATACCAGGGCTTCTCCAACCCAGCTCTGTGCTGTGGTCCTGGGTACACATGTAAATGCATTACATGCTAAACTAAATGCCACATGTAAATACGGTACATGCCAGAATGTATTGCTGTGCATTAATTTCACGTGCGGACTTGCCCATTGATGATCAAACTCACCAGCTTACTGTATTTTTAATTTTTAAATACAGCAGAAATCATTCCTCAAAAAGAGTACTCAGGTTAGTATCAGTGCTGAATTGAGTATTTGCTACTGAGTTCTTTGGTATGAAACGTTTGTCAGAAATGCCGCTAATTAAGTGACTTCCAAGGCAGTAATACGAGGTTGATATGAAACAACGCAGTAATAGAGGTTGATATGCAACTATAATGGTGTTACTTGCTATTGAGCATGCTAGAATTATTTTTAATAATTCTAGCAATCCACCAGTAATGTGATTGCGCATTACTTCGAATGGCTTAATTCAAAGGAGTGCAGCAGGTAGGGAGTTAAGCTTGCTCCTGAGCTTGCTGTCAGGCCCATATGCTGGATGGGGGGCTATACCAGGTCCATCCCATGTCATTTAGGTTTGGGGCTGCTCATGGGGTCATACAATCTGTATAGGGGTCTCCCCATGGGTCTAGAAATTTGGTGGGGGTGTGGTAGCAGCATTAATTGCCATCACTGCCCAACTGCCACAGTTTTGGACCTGTGGGGAATCTATTTCTCACATATGATGCACACCCCAATTTCCATAAACTGGGGTGGAGGGAGACGGCAGATGCACATTATATATAGAGCATGTGGTATTTGAGCACCCTACAATATTTAATGTATTTATCCTTGAAATACAGAGTACTATTTTCCCCTGTTCATAGTCGATGAACAAAGAGAGAGGTCCAGATACATTTAAAGGTGTACATATACATGAAAAAAATAGGTGCAGAATAAGATTGTGCTCAGCATTTTATCTGCATCTTTTAATACCTAATATATTTTGGCCTTAACTGATTTGCCTAAATGTCATACAGGAAGTCTGAATAGAGCAGGGAGCCAAACCTGAGTCTCATCTGGCACCTTGTCCACTCAACCATCCTTTGTAACTCCCTTGTTCAGCTGCAGCTTGAAAAGAAGTTTGTTTGAAAACTTTCAATTTTAAAATATCTGGTGACTGGTGCAATTTTTTATCTTCCTGTTCCCTTTTCCTGAGATTTCAATGTTTCAAGCCTTTGGTAACTTTTGAACTATTGTACATTTGCCCTGTTTAACATTTCCATGATTGTCTGATATTTTTCATCTGCATTTCAGATTGGGGGAAACCTTTACTGCTGCAGTAGGCTTTTATAGTTTGTGTACAAAAAGTTGAACAGAAGATAAATTGTGAAATACCATGGTTGATAAGTGAAAGTTTATAGCTCTGCATTCCACTGACAGGCACACACAACAAAGCTTCAAATACAGTGCTTGGAAACAAGAATACCCATACTTATTCTAGTGACTCTACAGATATTTACTGATCCAACTTTTCTTTTCATAGGAATCTATGGCATGGATCACAGACTCAAGTTTATTGGATAGCTAATCTTCAGATTCATCCAGGTATTGCTAGTATGCAATTTTGTCTGCAGAACAGCATAGATGTTTGGTTTTCTTCACCTTTTCCACCAAATTTGGAGTCCTACTTTATAGATAGCAGGGCTGTGCAAAATTTCACCCGGCGTTTCGTTTCGAAACTATTTTGATGCATTTCAAGCCTGAAACAGTGAAATTGAAACCAAAACAAAAGCTGTGCCTTCGAAACAGCTTTGAAACAAAACAAGGGAACTCGAAATGTTTCAAGTTTCAAAGCCAGGCTTACTGGCTTCAGTGCCAGTCCCAGCTACTCTCATCCAGCAGGCAGATTGGTGGTTCGCCTGCACCCCCAGGAGGGCTGTGGGGGCTGTGCTGGAGTCCTACCTGGTGTGCATGCCCCAATCTGCCTGCCAGGTGACAGACTGGTGCTGGGCACAGCCTGCACCCAACACCAAGAAGATCGCTTCTGCTGCTGACCCTAGGCAGCAGCATGCGGCTCCTGCCATCCTGTGCACAGATCAGGGGCACACACCCTTGGGAGGACTCCAGCACAGCCCCCGCAGCCCTCTTGGGAGAGCTGCTGGGACCCCAATCTGCGTGCAGGATGACAGGAGCTGAGTGCTGCTACCCGGGACCAGCAGAAGCACCAATCTTCCTGGCGCCAGGCCAGCTGACAGGACCCAACTCCTGTCATCCTGTGCACAGATCGGGCTCACCCGCACCCATGGGAAGGCTGCAGGGGTTGTGCCAGAGTTCTCCCGGGGGTGTGTGCCCCCAATCTGTATGCTATGGCCCTAGGTTCTGTCCTA
The DNA here is from genome assembly GCF_001723895.1 of Crocodylus porosus. Lineage (NCBI taxonomy): Eukaryota > Metazoa > Chordata > Crocodylia > Crocodylidae > Crocodylus > Crocodylus porosus. The sequence continues at coordinate 44,218,414 of NW_017728931.1, read as the reverse complement.
GGGCCTATACTGTTTAACATCTTCATCAATGATGTGGACATTGGTGTCAGAAGCGGACTGGCCAAGTTTGCCGGTGACACCAAACTTTGGGGCAAAAGCATCCACACCTGAGGACAGGAGGGTGATCCAGGCAGATCTTGACAGGCTCAGGAAATGGGCGGACGAGAACATGATGGTGTTTAACACTGAAAAATGCAAGGTTCTCCACCTTGGGAGGAAAAACCTGCAGCATCCTTATACGATCAGCAGTGCTACGCTGGCTAGCACTAGGGATGAAAGGGACTTGAGGGTCGTGATTGACCACAAGATGAACATGAGCCTTTAATGTTGTGCTGTGGCTAGTAAAGCGAGCAAAACACTGGCTTGCATCCATAGATGTTTATCAAGCAAATCCCAGGCTGTCGTTCTCCCCTTGTACTCAGCTTTGGTGAGGCTGCAGCTGGAGTACTGCATCCAGTTTTGGGCTCCATAACTCGAAAAGGATGTGGAGAAGCTTGAGAATCCAGAGAAGAGCCATACGCATGATCAGAGGTCAGGAAAACAGAGATTACAATGACAGGCTGAGAGCCATGGGGCTCTTTAGCCTGGAGAAGCGCAGGCGCAGGGGTGATCTGATGGCCACCTACAAGTTTATCAGGGGTGCTCATCAGGATCTGGGGGAATGTCTGTTCACCAGAGTGCCCCAAGGGATGACAAGGTCGAACGGTCACAAACTCCGTAGCCGCTGATTCAGGCTGGACATAAGGAAGAACTTTACTGTCCAAGCCCCCAAGGTTTGGAATAGACTGCTGCTGGAGGTGGTTCAAGCACCCACTTTGAACGCCTTCAAGAGACAATTGGATGTTTATCTTGCTGGGATCCTATGATCCCTGCTGAATTCCTGCCCCCAGGGCAAGGGGCTGGACTCAATGATCCTCCGGGGTCCCTTCCAGTCCGAATGAATGTCTATGAGGATAACAGGAGCCACGTGGTGCCACCTGGGGGCAACGACAGCAGCGATCTTCCCAGCGCTGGATGCGGGCTGTGCCCAGTGCCAGTCTGTCATTTGGCAGGCAGATGGGGGCACGCATCCCCGGGAGGGCTCCAGCACAGCTCCCACAGTCCTCTCAGGGGTGTGGGCGAGCCCTCAATCTGCCTGCCTACTGCATTTTATGATTCCCCACTATAACCTATGAGTGAAAAAGCATCAAAACACCGAAACAGTTTTGAGTAAACGAAACGGATCAGTGATTTTTGGAACTAAACAAAACTTGAAACAAACCTGTTCCATCAAAATGGAAGTCGAAGCAGAACAATGCTGTTTTGCACAGCCCAGATAGATAGCTGTAGATGGCTAGGTAGTGATTTGAATGTATGAAGTACTATGCATACCATTTTGGAATTGCCGTATTTCATCAGATGTATGTTCCACCTTGTTCATTAATTTGACTCTGCTTTCCACTCTTCCCTCCATCTGTGAGAGGAGTTGGGAGAGTGAAGCCACAAGTCATTCACTTCCTCTTACTCCCCATGGCTGGTGGTAGAGTTTTCCATTCCAGCCATGAGATGGCCACAGGGACAGCATGCATGCTCCCCAGCTAAAATGATTCCTATTTTTTAAAGTGATTTCAAGTGTTTCCCTTGGAAATGTTTCAGTTGTTATGTCTATCCACACCCTTGTAAACCTTTCTGCACTTGTCAGGCTTCATAAGAAGTTGCTCAGTGTCACCTTCAATCCGTTTCAATGCAGATAAGAAACCGATGAGTCTTAAATGAGTCTGTCTGCCGCAATAGGAGAGATTTGAAAGGTCCATTGTAAATGACAAATCTATCAAAGGCTGAAGGTTTCTTCTCTGCTTTCACAGGAATATGGCCTCCAGTATTATGCCTTATTCCTGCCATGTACAGACTTCAGAAGCTGTTGGTCAAATTCCTGTAATGAAACTTGAAAGTTTACATCAGCTTTGAGGAGCAACAGGGGATCTTCCCTCATGAGGAAAGCTAAACATTCAAGGTTAATGTTTTAACCGGGATTATGCGTCCCCACAGTGTTCAGTTTAAAGCTTTCTTCTTTACTGTGTTAGGTTTATCTATTTCAAGAGAATGGTAGTGATAAGCAGAGGGAGAATTGGTGACAATTCTGAATTTCTGCTTTTTCCTGTTACTGCACCACTTGCTATTTGTTGTGCTGTGATTTTGGTGAGTTGCCAGATTGTGGCAAAGGAGAATTTTGTGAAGAAACCTTGAGCCATACTTGATTGTTTGCCCAGCCTGGTGCTGGCACTATCAATAGCAAAATATTCTGGTTAGCAGCCAACATTTTAACAATAACTGATTAGAGTGAATAAATTTAAAGTTCAAGTCAGTGAGCTCAGAGGTTGTATACAACCCAGCATGCCCGCAAAAGTATCAAATGTATTGAAAAGATTATTTCCAGCCAACTGAACCCATTTAAAATATCAGTGGTTTGCTGGGGGGGGTTTTACTGGAAATTGTATTTGCTGATTTTGCTTTAGCTGTCTACCCACCCAGTGCAATGAGCAGGCACCTGGGTGGAAGGCAGCCAGAGCAGCATGATGGGGAGAGGAGGAGGAGCAGCTGCTGGAAGTGGACAGGAGCTGAGCTTCAGCTACCCTGGGAGCAGCCCCTCTGAGAAGCTATGAATGCTGGCCAGGGCTGAGGTGGTGCTGTCCGGTGGGCAGGAGCATGGTGCGGGGTGCCCCAGGTGGGAGCAGGCAGGGCTCACCCCATGCAGAGCACTAGTTGGGGGAGGGCAGCAGAATGTACCTGCACAGCCTGGGTGAGCTGTGCCCTCTATCCACCCCCGCCCCCATCCCTCCATGCCCCTACCCCTTGGCAGCTCCTGGGACCTAGAGTACAGGCAGCCCCCCCACACGTATGCACACACCACCCCACATACACCCTACTCACATGTGTACCCCCATACCTCCCATGCGCACGCACACACCCCACACAATATATGAGAGTAATGCTTTATTTTTGTTTTTATCTATAATTTGTTAAAATTATATCTTCTGAAGTATTTTGTGTGTGGTCCACAACAGCTCACCAAAACTCGTTAGGTGGCCCTCCAGTAGAAATAGTCGCTCACCTCTGCTTCAGCGTCTTCCCTCACCTCTTACTCTAAATTCCAGACCCTTGACCACCCTCCCCAGTGTGCAGAGTGCTTGGATAAATAGTGATAAAAGAGGTGAAAGACCTAAAGTGAAATGAAAGATTTTCAATAACTTTTGAAGCCCCGCCACTGCCCCCCAATTCAAGACCAAAGGATTTCATTTAACTTTGTAAGGCCCCCCTAATTCAACAACCACTTTCTAGCTTATTATTACCCTAACACAAAGTTGCATTTACTGCTTTGAAGGTCTTTATATACAAGTGCATAGAAGATTACAGTCCTATCCTATTGACCTTCAGTCGGAGCCTGTTTTCCAGGGCAAAAACATGGGGAGGAGAGACAGTGTATAAAACATGGAGGTCTTATTTTCCTTTCATCAATAGTTCTACCCCAGGGTCCTGTATGAAACTTAGTCAGCCATACAAAATTCTGGGTTTTTTTGTTTTTTAAAATAAGGGGGGAAATGTGATTTTTTTTTTTTTTTTTTCATAATTCTATTGGGAAAAGACAACTGAATAATTTGCAGCTTGGTTATTTTCATAATAATTCTGTAAGGCTGCATGAAGGAGAACAGGAACATGGTACCTGTAACTCCTTTCAGTTTTCATCATTAGTGAAACTGAACTGAACATGAACAATAAATAGTAAAAATCCTAGCGTAGAAATATAGGAAATGCCATGCTAGAAAAGGCCTGATGCTTTTTTTTTTTTTTTTAATAATTTTTTAAAGAAGGGCAGGAGGGAAAAGAGAGGGAGGGGACAGACAGGAAAATATTCCCCTTGCCCTCTCCCTTCTCCCCATCTCCTACCCTGCCCTGAACCTCAGGACCTGCAGCATTATAAAGAAGCAAATTATATCTTCAGTCCATTTTTTTATAATGCAGGTAGCTTCTAACTTTTAAAGGTGAAGAAACAGCAAACAGGCCGGAGTATGAATAGACTAAGGCTCTGAGGGTAGGATCTGGTGAGCCACATTGGGCACTGACTGTTTAGCAGGTGTCCTCAGCAGGATGATTCAATGGACCAATTGGGTGCCTAAGTTCTTTGTTCTGTCAATGGAAAGATTTAGGTGCCTCTGAAGAATCAATCCAAAGAAATCACATTGAGTGAAGAGTTTGCTAGAGCTAGGAAATTCTCAGCACGGGGGTGTCTGACCTGCTTTTCTTTGAAGTTCGGTGTCCTCACTGAGGGCAGCAAATAGGGTGCTTCAGTCGACTGGAACCAGAGCTCAGAGGGTAAATGTTTCTGAGGGTAAGTGTTTGACTGATCAGCACTCACTCTTTTTAAAATACAGCTGTTGGTAGTGATGCCTGTGCCTATCCTTCAAAAACAGTTTAGTTGTTAGAGCCCTAAGTGATTGACCTGAGTCCTAGGTCCCCCAAAGCTTGAAGAGACTTAAATAGGTGTCTCCCACTTCCTGGGAGAGGTCTCTAACCATGAGGCTGTAGAATAAGATGGACGAGGACATTTGCCACCCTTCCTGTCAAGATGCAGGACTGTGCAGCAAAGGATGTAGGAGTCATTTGGCTAAGGAAAGTAAGAAAGAGGGAATATGGCTCTTTATAGTGGGCAGAACACTCAGCTGGGAAAAGGGATACCTATCTTTTGATTCCTATTGTCTGGGCCATTTTATATTAGACAGTCACTGGATTAAAAGACAGAAATGACGTTGGCAGCAGGGGCTGGAACCCAGGACTTCCTCCTCCTAGCTGAATGCTCTCACCCACAGCCTTCCTTTGGCCCAAGGAAGACTTGCTTCTTTGCTGGACAGTGACTCAGCTTCAACAGGAGTAGGGGAGGGTTTTGAATTTTTCCAGGCACCTGCCTCAGAGGGACTTTTTCCAGAAAATTTTAGTTGCAGAGATCCAACAGTTTCCAGGAGTGAGGTTAGGGAAAACTGGTGCTTTATCCACACACTTATCACTGAGGACCTTCGCAGCAGCACAAAGGGATCTTGGAGTCACTGTTGACTCCAAGGTGAACAAGAGTCATCAACATGACAAAGTGATCCATAAAGCTAACCATACTTTATCATGCATTAGCAAGTGCATGGCAAACCAGACCAAGGAGGTGGTACTTCCGCCTTTATGCGGCATTGGTCAGGCCGCAGCTGGAGTACTGCGTCCAGTTCTGGGCGCTGCACTTCAAGAGGGATGTGGACAACCTCAAGAAGGTCCAGAGGAGGGCCACTTCTATGGTTAGAGGCCTGCAGACAAAGCCCAACGAAAAGAAATTGAGGGCCCTTGATCTCTTTAGCCTCCACAAGAGAAGGCTGAGAGGTGATCTTGTGGCTGCCTACAAATTCATCAGGGGGCGGCAGCAGCAAGGAATAGGAGATGCTGTTTACCAGGGCACCCCCTGGAGTAACTAGGAACAATGACCACAAACTGACAAAGAGCAGATTTAGGTTAGACATCAAGAAAAACTTTTCACAGTAAGGGTGACCAGAATCTCGAATGGGTTTCCAAGGGAGGTGGTGCTCTCCCCTACCTTGGGGGTCTTTAGAAGAGGATAGACATGCACCTGGCTGTGGTCATCTAACCCCAGCCCTCTTTCCTGCCCAGGGCAGGTGGTTGGGCTTGATGATCTACTGAGGTCCTTTCTGACCCAAACATGTATGAATCTATGAATAAGTGCCATTATGAAACCATACCATGGAATTTATTTTTTCAGTTTGCCGTTTTGAAAAAGAAAATGCTGAGGAAACTACCAACCAAAGCACCACTAAAGGAATATTTTTTAGGGGTTCAAAACCAAGCATTCAAAAGTTAAGTAGTTTAGCATTAAAGTTGGCTATGCACCCCTGCTCAGCTCCATAGCTTGCATGGCCAAGACAATGCACAGTACAGACCTGCTCAGGGAAAGACATAGACTTGTGGAGTAGAGAGATGCTTTGGTTTCTGGGACTCCTACTTCATTTATAATAAATTTGGACAGTGTGTTGTAAAAAAAGGAGGCAATTGCAGGAAGAGACAGGACAGCCTCAGGCTTATGACAGTGGAATACTGTTCTGGATGATTCAATTCTCCGCTGTTGTCATAGAAATAATGTGTGATGTTAGGCAGGTCAGTTCAAAACATTTTTCCTATGTGGTCCTGGATTGTATGTACTTTACTTTCTGGATGCTCAGTATGAGAAATGCTGAGTTCTCACAGGGCTGCACTTGAAGTCAATAGGAGTTGAATATTTTATGTAAAGGTCTTTCCAGGACAGGGTAACTGGCTTTGTACACAGGAGGAAAGGAATGCACATATCTTAGCTTTAATATAGCCTTAAATACTGTATCCATAACATTGTCATAAGTATGCTAAGGAAATGTGGTCTAGATAAAACTACCTCCAGCTAGGTACATAACTTTGGATGATTACGCTCAAAGAGAAGTCATCAATAACTCAATCTCAGAACTGATAGGTGTCAAATGGGACTCCCCTAGGCTCTGTCCATAGTCCAATAATATCTTCAATGACATTTTAGATGATGGAACCAAGTGAAATATATTTAATTTGCTGGTGACACTAAGCTTTGTAGGATACATACAGCTTTGGGGGACAGGACATGGTCCAGCTGTACTGGCTGAGGCTTATAAACTATGTAAAAAAAGAGTAAGAGACCATGTAAGCAATAACTATCTCATAAATATATATGCAGAAATTCAGGATATTTAGACAATCACAATTCTGGCATCTCTAACTCCTGTACATTTTATGTTAAAAGACAACTCTCTATGTTCAGAGAAGCGCTTGGCTCATCTTGATATCATAAGAGGGGACAAGGGGGAAAAAAAGAAAAGACGACTAAAAAGCAGGCATTGGTACATATGACATAAATGCTTAGAAAAGGTCTGGCAAAACTGTATTTTAAAGACAAAAATAAATGCTAAAAACACCTGGTCAATATTATGGGGGTTTCTTCAGAAAAAAACTGAAAACACAGATTACAATAAAAGGGAAATTGTTTCCTGACAGCCATAACAATGTGTAATAGCATATTGCCTGATAAAAGCACTGGGTTGCCATAGGCACCTATAATGAGTCCTTTAAACATTTTCCTTTGGCTGGCGAAGTGGAAAAAGGGCAAGATTAGAATAGAAGAATATTACATCCCACTTCAAATGTCTGGAGAATGCCATGAAGGCAATCAGCTGTGTTTTTTGGCCATTCCCAAATGTATATGCTAGCTGCTGAGGAAATGATTTAGATCTGAAGTGTGCTCAGTGACAGCTTAGTTGTGGTTTTCAGAAATGTTGTTATTTCCACTAATAGGGCTAGTGTTGGTAGCCTAGATTTCTGGTGCCTTTTTTTTTAATAAACCAACAAAAGCATTTAAAATGATGACTGCATGATGCAATGCACATTTTTCCCAATTTGGCTTATGCGGGGTAAATAAGATGCTAAAGATTAGCCTTACTTTCAAAAGACTGTAAGAATTCAAATGTATGACACTATACCACCCATTTGTATTTTCTTGGGGACACATTCTTATATTCTATTAATACAAAAATGATGACAGTAATTGCTGTGTTCAGCAGATGAGAGTTGTTAATATTTATATCTTTTACTATAAATAGGGCATTTGAAAGATTTAGTGGAAGGTCTGAAAAAAAAATAAAAATCTGATTAATTCATACTCTGAGGGGACTGGTAATGATGACCAATTATTCTTAAGTGACTAATAATTAGTAGGTTACAGGGGTGGGCGGATAAGAATAGGATGGTTTTCAACACTGACAAGTGCAAGGTG
>NW_017728931.1:44187644-44189833 GCF_001723895.1 Crocodylus porosus | reverse complement strand
TCTATGAAATCTATGACTTAGGGTTTTCTAAAGCAACAATTTGGGTGCAGTGAACAGCTTTAATATGCTGTGTAAAACTGTAAATTACTGATTAAAAATCTGATTGTAATAATGGTGCACCACTCCTTTCTGTTAAAATTCCAGGAAAGTAGCAAAAAAAAAAGCTTTTGGATTGCCTCTTGTAAACGGAAAGCATTTTTAAATTAAATGCAAGGGGAAGAAAATTATGCTAATATAATATTCCTGTTTAAAATGTATAGTAGTTTGATGAAGAGTGGCACTAAGAATCAGCTTCACCCTTTAACAACTTTGGCAGCCACACTTTTTTGAATATGCTAGAATTCTATAATTGCCCAGTATATTTGGTGTAATTGGTGCTGAACTAACTAACTAACCAACGGAGCTACTGTAGGCAACATCTCAATTCAGAGTTATTTTTGGTAGGCAGTCAGGTCTGAGGGCATCCATAACTTTAAATGCCTGCATGGTCTGAAATATTACAAAAGCTGGATTAAGAGCACCACAAATTGGAGGAAAGTAAGACTAATTCGTTTACTGTCATGAAGACAGAGGACTCTTGAGCAGAAGAATGGAAACCATGTACTAATATGGATAAGCTAGAAGAGTTTACATTACTAGTGCAATGTGTAAGAACAGGATGTAAAATAAAACAGAATGAAAGTGGGTGGGGAGAGAAACGGCACCGTCTGTTTGCCCCCAAACCAAAAAAGGGCAAGTGCCAAAAGAAAACTGCTACACTCATGAGTGAGCTAAAGCTTTTTGAAGTCTGGTTCTTATTCATGTCTTCATCTGTTTCGGAACATTCACCAAAGCTACTTGGGGAATCTCTTGAGTGTTGCCAATTTATAACAGTCTATGCACATACCCACTTTACACTGAATGCCAACTAAATTGGGTTTGTGACCCAATGGAAACAACATCTCTTGGAACCTGTTACATTATTCTGGTTAGAATTCAACAAGGAGTTAATCTGTATTAGCGTACACATCATCTTTGTGAGCAGGTTAGACAAAAAGATGCAAGACTTTCAAAGTAGTCTCTATAGTTGCTCTGCTTTTGCTCATTACACAGTGCTTGTTTCTTTCTTTGAGGCATGAAAATAGATTGGCAGCTTATTATACCGAAATATTTAGACTTAAAGCTAACCAGAATAATGTCACAGATTCAGTGCTGTTGTCACAGCTCCCTTCTACTGGGAGTAGACCTCAGTGAATGAGTTGGGGGGGGTGGGCAGGGGGGAATATGGATAAATAGTCATTATTAGAAACTCTATCAGATTTAATTCAATCATTTACTATATCTTAACTTCCAGTTATTTATTACTTTGCAGAGAGATTTGCTATCTGCTGCTGTCCTCTACAAACGAAAGATTAAAGACAGGCCTCTGTTACCACTGCCAAGCAATGAAGAGAAAGGTTTAATCAGGCAGACCTCCTTCTATAGTTCACTCTTTACTTGAAGAGGACATTGTGTATAAGGTGGGAGGGGAGATGTTTTATTGTTAGACGTTTCCACCATATTAGATCTATGCAACAGTAATTATATTTGTACTTACATTTTCCCTTTTGTAAATGAATTAATCCATACCAAACCATTATGAAATATTATCTCCATTTTACAGTTTGGAAACTGAAACCAGAATTGACAAAGACCAAAATTTTATGATGCATCCAAAGATTTTGGGTGCTCGCTCGAGATACTGAGTACTCAGAATTCCTGTTAAATGTAATAGGACTTTGAGTACTTATCCCATCTCTAGATCAGCTTCCAGATGTCTCAAGATAGTCAGCTAAAGTTTCTAAAGGTCCAATAACTTTGGCCTATACAGCTTGCCCACATGCACGCAGCAAGTCATTAGGAGAGATGGGATTGGAAGTGTCTCAAACTCATAGAACTAGACTGTTCAAAAAGCCAGGTACTTTCATGTGCCATATTTACTTAACATAACTTTACAGTTCTTGCTCTTTGTGTTCAAATTTAAGCCATAATATGTTTCATGAATTTAGTTTTATCATTTGATTTTTCTCGTTTAAAAGAAAGAAGAGAAGCTCAAAGTAAATTTGACTGTTCAGTGCAGAGCTGTGGGTTTTAAATTCTTTCTCAGCAGATGTACGAAAAATACTGGTATGAAGGTAGTGACAAAGCCTAATAGCCATGTTTTATTGTTA
>NW_017728931.1:44185855-44187544 GCF_001723895.1 Crocodylus porosus | reverse complement strand
CACACACACACACACACACACACAAATTGTTAACAAATAATTGGTTCTCCCTTCAAATGCCACTATTCCTCACTGGGGATTGGCTGCATGTTACATTTAAAGTATTAAATTATGTTGTTCCTGAAATATTTGTCTGGAAAAACAAGTCTGAGGGTTTTTAAACAGTAAAATCATGTATTATTCTCAGATGCCTACCTGAAACATCCAGATAGCTTTTGGTCAAACACATAAACAAAATACACCTTTGGTGAGAACAGGAATGGAAAACTCCCCTTCTCTGCCAATCCTCAAAAAAAAGGTTGGTAATGAAGTTGGATTGCAATCTTGCCTGTAGCTTTTGCTATTGTTAAAACTATCATATGACAAGCAGCTTCTTTATTTCTGATAGAGAAAATCTATTTAAATATTAATGTCATTGTAAAAATCAGACTTTTCAATTGCAAAATGCATTACCTCAAAGTAGAAAGGGAGGGGGAGAAACAGCTTAAAGTGACAGTTATAAAAACTGATACTGCCCTGAGACACTTTTCTATTTTCCTGGTAGTATTGGAAAATAAGCTAATAACTAATCCTCTGAGCACCCATCAAATGGACAAGGTAACTACCTACAAAGCTGCCCCAGTTATTAGGAAAGTAAATAGTTTCATCTTCCTGAGTGAGGAAAATTCACATTGATAATGTGATCTGTTAGCGCCATCTGTTGTGATGTACTTACATTATAAACACAACCATAAAATGTTGGAGGAATTGTTTGTATTCTCCATTAGGAAGTGGAAAGGTCCTTTGCATACTCAAATTCAAATTGTGGATCTGCACCCAAAATAATATTTCTTTTAAATATCTCTTCTCTTCATTTTTATTATGCTATCAGCCACCTCCTTGTGTTGCCTGGAGTGATCTGTTGTGTATACCAGCTTTGTAACTTAGTTTTTGTAGTGTTATATTATTAAATAATACTGTTCTTTTTAACTTTGAAGTGCATTTTCAACTACGTGATTCCTGAAAGGTACCTGTGAGATGAGAAAATAGTTGCCTCTTTTTACGTAAAATAACTAATAATGATTCCCTGACGTGTCCACTATGCCAAAGGATTGGCTACGTGCAAACAAGAATTTAGTCCTTCGAGCTCTAGCTCCTAGTCAAATAAGTTCATGTCTGAAATACTGTATTTGACATAAACTCAAGTGTTCCCTCTCCTGCCTAAATTTATGCTCTTGATATACAGAGTTAGAAAGATGCTGCATTCTAGGAATTATCTATTTTGTATATATTCAAGAAAACACAGGATCATAGGAAAGTCAGGCTGGAAGAGACATCAGGAGGTCATCTAGTTCAGCCCTGTGCTAAAGGTAGGTTCATCCCTGATTTAACTGATCTGTTCTCAAAAATTTCCAGGGAGAAGGTTCCACAATTTCTCTAGGTAGCCTGTCTCAGTGCTTTACCATCCTGTTCCAAGGATTGTTTATATATTTTATCCAATGACTGTTCAGTGAAAACTGCATAATCAGTCCTTGGAAAATGGATGAGTACCTGGATGAAAGTACTGTAAGGTAGATACATAACTGGTTGAATGATCCGGGTTTGTTGCGGGTAGGTCTTGTTTGACCAATCTTATTTCCTTCTATGACCAGGTGACCTATCACCTGGACGAGGGAGAAGAGATTGATGTCATATATCTTGACTTCAAAA
>NW_017728931.1:44183701-44185000 GCF_001723895.1 Crocodylus porosus | reverse complement strand
CCCCAAGGGCTGACAAGGTCGAACGGTCACAAACTCCTGCAAGACCATTTCAGGCTCATAGAGTGTGTGACCCACATGTTTTATGAAAGGATAATCTCTTGGAGCACAGTGTACAGCCTACGTTTCATATTTGACGTAATTTATTTTAAAGGTCAAGTAAAATCCCGGTGTCCCAGACTTGTTTTAGATCTTAAGTTTAAGGAAATGTTCAGGTGAGATTTAAAATAATAGTATGTCGTTAGTTGTACGTCTATAATGAAGTCAATATCCCTGTATTCTTTCAAGGCCAGCGCAAGAAATAAAGGACAGGACATCCCATCCTGGGTCCCCTGTATAATTCAAATAGGAGATTCAAATGATATTAAGGAGAAGTTATCTATTCAGGGAATGGGGCATCTGTACCATATGGAATATAACTTGGAACAGAAAGTTCAAATATCAAAAATTCTCTCTGAGTCAATGGAAGAAAGATATCTTTGATTCACAGTGCCAGATCATTCTGAGTGTGATGTACTTCTATTTTCAGTTACTGTAATTGGTTAGCTAGTATTTTTTTGCTAAAACTTTATATCATTATATGGAATTGATATGGGCCCACAGATCTGTGTAACAGTTGGTGGGGAGGAGGGGTTCAACTGGGGAGAACAAAAGTTTTCCCGTGTAAGTTATGGAAGTTTCCCTTAATAAAACATGTCTTAAGATGTCTCCTACCTCCTTCAATACCTAGTAAAATTTAGCTTCTTGTTACTGTCTCTAAGACTTCATAATTAGTTTTTAAATTAATTTTATACATCTTTGGCAAGATTTTTGCTCTTGAGTAGATTTCAATAACTTTGTGGCTTTGGAGTTTCTGAAGAATATTTTAAATAATATGCAGAAAAAGTAGTACATATTTTATAGGGTGAATAAGTATCTTTTGTTGACTTATTTTTGTTTGGACTAAATGTGTTGGTCTTGTATCCAGTTAAGCTTTCAAATTAGTGATTTATCAGAATAACTTCCTGATTTTATAAAGCATCTGCTTGTTAAGGCAAAGAGCTTTTTCAATGTTATCTGTTATCAGTATATTTAGTTTTCACTTGCTATTAACTGTTTTTTTCCCCAAACCTATACTTGTTACGAGTATCTTGCAACATTTTTTTTCAGCTTACTAAAAAACTTGAAAGGTTTCTGGTTGTCTGAGAGCATGAACTCATGTGTCAAATGTGTCTTATTCCTAATAATATCGTATTCACAATTTGTATGAACTTAATTGCTGCTCGTAAACCTCCACCGGTATTTCCATAGAACTAGAGTGGT
>NW_017728931.1:44152154-44183601 GCF_001723895.1 Crocodylus porosus | reverse complement strand
AAAAAAAAAAAAAAAAAAAAAAAAAAAAAAAAAAAAAGCATAAAAGGCAGCAGCAAGAAAGTTAAGTGTGTTGTCATTGTCACTATCATAAATCCAGCCTTCAATACCTGTCTGGATTGTCCCAGCCAATGATGCACTCTTTGCTTCAGGAACTGCATGGCAGGCATCTATTAGCTCTGTGGCAGGAATAGAGCAGCCTGAGCTGCTCCTACTCTCATCACCTTGGAAAGATGCTCGGGGGGTTTGAGGGCTTCAAGCCCCCAGAGTATTGGCTTGCTTTCCCTGCTTACAGAGAGGGCCCCCAGCAAATCTGGGGTGCTCCTCTATGGGTAGGAAAGTCAAGATTCCCCACTCAGCCAGACCCACCCCACTGTGTTTATGGTGGATGGGTCTAGGTGAGCAAGGAAAGTGGGAAGATCACATTGCCCCTGGCCCTGCACCACCAATGGCAAGACAAGGAGCAACATGTTTCCTCCAGTGAAGCGGATCAGCTGTGCCACAACATTGTGGCACAGTTGATCCACTTCATTTAGCAATATCTATTTCTAGCCTACTGAATCACTGTTTGAGCCTAATAGTAGTTACTTTTTTCCTAAGAGCAAAGGGGGAAATTGGGTGGGAATTGCCCATTCTCTCTCAGCCATCTCCTTGATTTGATTTTAAGTCTGACACAGTGAGCGTTTTTCTTTCAGTTGGGGCAGATTATAAAAATAGTCTAGGTAGTAAATAGCAGGTGGTAATTTTCTGCATATTTCTTCTCAACTTTTAATTAGGAATGCTTTCCAACACTGAAGCTTGGAATTGAATTGTTTTGTTGACCATGAAGAGCCACTGGAAATGGATATATTGCTAGCCCTCAACCTGATAGAATTGAAGTCTTGCTGGTCAGCTTAGAATGGAGAGACCAAACTTTCACTTATGATCTACCTTAACGAAGGTAGATCTATGTGACTTGGTTGTTTCAGGATAAAACTGTCACTTAAAGCAGGGGTGTCAAACATGGCCCACAGGCTGGATCTGGCATACAGAGCTGTCATCAAGCCCGTGGGGCAAGAGAAGGCCCATGAGGAACTCTGAAGTCTGCATCTGACCTGAGGAAGGTTAAACTGGTTTGAAACCCCCAACTTTAAAGAATTTCAGTTCCTATTGCATGTCTATATTCATTTCTTGGCCAGGTAAAAATTAAGTACTATGAACTGATCACCATATCCAGTTTATTGAGTTAATGAATGTCAAGACATTTCTGGTACAAATTTGATTTACTGAGATTTTTTTGTTTTGCCTTAGAAGTATTACACCAAACTATGAGCTAAGACAGAAGAAGATGGAGAAGAAGTTTTCTGGCAAAAAACATACCTTATCCTAGGACTGCTGGCATTTGTAGTGTTTGGGCTGTGCTTTCAGGGACTGAGTTTCCCAGAGGAAAAAGAAGAGCACAGTTATCCCAGTGGTTCTCAATCACTTATTTAGGCAGAGTGCCAAGTCTCTTTCCACTTAAAATAATACAGAGCAAAGCACCTCAGAAATGCACGAGACCAGGAGTAAAAAGGAACGAAAAAATTCTTCAAATGGAAGAATGGACCAGTTAAAAACCATCCATACTGGCTCTCAACACAGTATTTAGTCAAAGAAACGGAGACACTCAACTGATAGGGTATTAGGTTTAATATACTAATTAAAGGACACATAGCAGCTAACAAGTCTTAAACATCACTCTTAACTGATAACTGACCAGACATCTGATAGAAAATGAATCCATACTCGTCAATTATCAACATTTCTACAAATGCTTGTTGTCATGACAATTCTGATTTTTGACTAATAGCAGTGTGATTAGTGCACGATAAGAGGCTAGTGAACAAGTATAAATGCTCCCTTTTTTCTATAGTCCATACAGAATATTGCTGGTTTCAGCTACCAGAAAGCACAAGAATCTGGTTGGTTGTAATACAATATGATCTTTGATTGGTATAATGATTGCAGATTTTTCAATTCACAAAGAATTCTTTGAAAAAAATTAAAAACATTAATGGCAAAAATGTTAGCAGCAAACATGGCATATTTCAACCTCAAAAGCCCCTCAGTAATGACTGTCAATTCCTTTATATAAATTAAACCTGCTAATGCATCAGTGCTTTCCTTTTCCCACTCCCTCACTTCTTTATGACTGTAGAATAAGCTCTCTTCCTTCCACTGTCACTAGTGCATATACTAATACATATATATTGGAATAATTTTGCCCTGCTACAAAGTTGGCTGTAACATGCTAAACCTTCCAGTTTTCCTAACAGATCTTTCAGAAAACTAATATTGTACTATACTTTCCTTCCTGCTTCCTTATTCAGTATTATGTTTCTCATAGCCACCACTGAAAGGAGGTGTTAACCTTCTCATAGTCTTACAAAATAACTTAAGCTGAGCAGAAATATTTTTCAAGCAATATAAACAGTTCAAACTTTCAATATAAGATACTTATCCCATTATCCTGAATGCGGATTATAAATCATGGAATACTGTAACAAATCTATAGGCCTTTGAAAAATACATCTGTCTGCTCATAACATGCAAATCACGTTTTTCCTTTCAGTTCAAGATTAGCATTATGGATCAGATGATAACAAATGGAAAACAAGAATGTGTCCAAAAAAGAAGAGTTGAAGAGCCTCCACATGTATGAAAGACTTTGAAATTGCAGGTCACCTTTTGGTACAGTATTCTTTTTAATTATCAAACGGTATAAAAATACAAAATATTGCAAGGACACAGACTAAAGAGAACCCTCATAGGGGAAAAGGAAACTTAAAAATATTCTTCATTTTAAAAAAAAAAAAGGTTTTGTAGATATGATAACATAGATTGCAAAGTTGATTGCAGTGGTTTTCATGTCAGCACTGAAAAGCCGTTTCTCTGCATCATTTTCTTCAATAAGAAAAAAACTGTATAATGTTCATTGAAAAAAAACCTATAATGTCTCTCCTATCAGAAGTCTTCATGTATTTCTGTTGATATCCGTAAAGTAACTCGCTATAAGAAAAATAAAAGAAGATCAGTTAAACATCATAACATTTCACAGTATTTCAATGTACTGGACACATGAGTAAATACATTGGTATATGTATGGCAAAAAAGTGTGATGCGAGGGTTTGAAACAAGGAAAAGAGGAAGGCTTTTTCGTTATAGTCTGCTATTTAATTTGGAATGAGCACTTTGGTTTTCTGTCTGTTGGTAGTGTGAGAGCGGTTGTGATCTGAAAATGCACTGTGTTTAAATTACGCACAGTACTGAGACATAACTCTTCTGAGTTGCAGTCTACATATTGTTGCAGTCTGTGTATAAGGATAAGAGACTTGCTTTTTAATATACCCACCTTCTTCCATTTATTTAGAATATAAATAGCATAAGTATTTAGTCATGTCTTCAGCGCTGGAGTTCTTTAAAGGTTTGTGCCAATCTCTGTGTTCTGCAGACCACTGCACTGTGGGCAAAAGTGACTTTATGGCCAAAGCATGCAAGTCTTACAGGTGACAGAGAGAACCGATGCTCTGTGTCTAAAAATCCCTCACGTGCAGATACCATTTTCAGAAAATAGATAAACAGCTGGTGGAATGGCAATAAGTTTCCAAAAGGACCAACAGTAAAAATTCTGGCCTTTCTGAACTAGAAGAAACATTACTGCAACCTGTAAAAGGCACTGTATTCTTCTGTGGCAGCTGGTTCACTGTGACTTTATGAACCACTGCTTTTTCTGGACACTGCCTTTTGTTCTCCAGAACAGAAACCAAGTCTTCATTTTTAATAATTGAAATCCCTGGCTTCTATGAAATCCAAGACACATGCTCAGCTTGTATGTAAACTCAGTAAAACATGAGTTAGACCATTTATCTTATCAGATGTACTTTTACAGGGCCTACGCAATTAAGCAAGTAAGTAACTTCACTCATTTACCAAAATGTGATCTGGATCTGATGCCGAGTACGTGATATTATAACATTTAACTTTGAAAGCACAAACATTCATGATGAAAAGACAGAAATAAATCATGTGGTGCTATAAAATCTTCATCTGGATTTCTGACCTTTTTACCTGAACTAGAATTTCCACAGTACCTATTAATATGTAGTCTGTAGCTCTTTTTAGGTACTATCAAGACTTATAAATACCAACCTGAAAATCTCTAATGAAGGTTAAGAAGTAGAAGACAAAGCCGAAAGCCACTGTCCATTCACAGATTGCACTCACAAAATGATAAATATACCCCTGATGAAAATGAGAAACAAAACAGACTTCCATATAAAACATTAAAACAAAATTCAAGTGGAATGCTAGACAGCCTGGTAAATCAAACAGAAGTAGAAATCCTCTTCCGTGTACATATACAGAATATAAAATACTTTCAAGGCTGGGATTTGCTTCAGTTTTTTAGATTAACCAATTAACCTATCCTCAATGTTTGACTAGTCAAAAGGCATTTACAGTAATGAGCATCTTCTAAATGCCTGTAATGAATGAATAAAAGCTGTTGGGCTATAATGCTGCTTCTACCCTTATCCTTTAATTTTTTACCATGTAGCTAGTTGTCATGGAGGGGAAGGAGAGGGGTTGGATGATATAACCTGTTTATTTCAAATCCTATGTACAATGTTCAAATGTTTTAATTCCAGATTATTCATTGGGGTTCTAAGGTGCTGAAAGTCCTTAACAGTCAACTTTTTCAGGAGTTGAAAGCTCCCAACATCAGAAAAATAGATCCTTCAAAGTATTGTACTAGTGGAGGAAGGAAATCTTTTACTTAAGAATGTAAACTCCTTTGGGAAGGACTCTCCTTGGATTCCTGGTCCATAGTAAGAACTCTACATTATCCATACATTGTAGTATTGTAAAGTAATAAAAGTATAAGAAAACTAGGGCCTGTATAAGTAGTACACAGGATTCTTGAAGAATTGTTGCATTTAGTTTATACAGTATCTAATGAATTATAAATTTCCAGAGTTCATCAACTTACATTTTAAAGCAAAGAGAACTTTTAAAATAAAAGATCCCTCCATTTCCAGTTAGATTAATGTTTCTTTATAAAAATGTTCAACTGCAGCAAAGATTTTGAAGCTCTATATTGACTCAAAAAGGTCTGCTCAGCCATCACTTTCTGAAAGCTAATATAGCCTTAGGCTTTTACAGAGTACTTAATAGGTTATAGGCTTTGCATACAGTTCCATCAAGTACAAATAGGAAGAAATAAAAACACAATGAATAGGAGATAAATAAGTCTACTTTGGCTATCACGTATCCTGCTAAATGTTTAGTTATATGTTAGGGGTATCATGAAAGGTCTACAGCAGCCCGAATTCAAGATACTCATTCAAAGCCACAGAGGTAAATGGAGTGAGGCCCCCAACAAATGCATTGCATTATAAAGATGGATGGCCATCCTTATTCAGGGCCTGATTGAGGATGTTTCGTAAGATTTCTGATAGAAAGTCTCTTCAAATGGGACACAAGTAGAATAAAAGTGGATTCTTTTCAGCCAAAGTATACCATCTGCTTCAATAAGAAGACACCCCTTCCAGAAACACAACAAACTCAGGGGATTGATATTACTAAATATATCTTTCTTGTAAGACTTATCTTCACAGCTGTCTTCCCAATTTTGTTTTAAGCATGTTGCCGAGTTTACCCTTATTTAAAACCTCATAGCAAGAAGCAGACACTGCATTCTTTTACTTGATTTGTGCAGAAAGTACTCCCCACCATGGCATAGTTTGTCCACAAATACACTTTTAGATCCTTTGCAGTCCTCACCACAAACTCTCCAAAAGTCACTGAAGTCATGAGGCTTCATAAGGAAGTAATGTGTTGACATTACCTCTTTCTAGAAATGAGTTGTTATTACAGTTGTATATTTTGATTGTGGGAACTTTTAGGAGCTTGCTTAAAATGAAAGTCTGATGTTTTTGAGATGTGCTCATTAGCGATCTTCACAAGCCGATCTGTTAACTATTGTTGCCTAAATAGGGAGTCATTAAACAAATAACATAGTGTACAGGTTTGACAGCTTCTGTTTACTGTAATATAAAAATCCTTGTGATATTTGCCCTTATGTTTTATCTAGAAGTATATAGCATTGCAGAACCAAGCTATTAGACTGCATAAATAAGTTGGTTACCTAGTGAGGTTTTACCTTTTCACCTGGAATCCAATCAATTTTTGTTATAGAAATTCGTGAAGCAAATACAATCACTGGGGAAAATAGCATAAAGGAAACAATAACGAACTTAAAAGTTTATTTTTTATAAAGTGCCCAATTTCCCCTTCTGCAAGACTGAACAACCAGTTACACTATAGTAAAAAACCTGAATATTACAAAGCCAAGCAAACAAAATATATTTCTCAAAGGGGATGATCATAATCAACACAGCACGTGTCTCTGAATAAATAAAGTCACTATGGGTCTTCTCAGAGTCAGATGGATGTGAGATGAAGCATTTCTGTTAGAATTTTGGCCTCACTCCTGTACTGTGAGCTATCTGAGCAGAGTCTTGCATGGTAAGATGCAGAACCCCACAGCTTCATCCAGCCTCCAAACGGGTACTTAGATCTATTTGCATAGCTCCAAGAACTAGATGAGGGCCCTTATTCAAAAATCCTTCACAGCAGCAGAAACCAAGAACACACTTAGCTGTGTGACTGAAATGGGTAGTCATTTTCTGTTCAAAGTAATAAATAGAACATTGTGGGCTTCAACATGAAAGGGCATAGTAGGACACTAGGGCCATGCTTTAGTCAACCTTTGGTTTGGGCTTGGAATGGCAAGAGACAGCCTATTGTCAGGGGATGAGAGTGATGGTAATGCCTTAATAAGAAAATAAATTGTATGACATCCCTAAACCACCAGCCTCTTTGGAACCACCCTTCAGGTAGTTGAAGGCTGCTATTAAATCCTCTCTGTCTTCTCTTCTTCAGATAAAAATAAATTCATATACATTTTCCTTCCAAAGCAGGGGTGCCAAACTTATATGGCCTCCATGGGATAGGTCTGTGGGCTTCAGCTGCTGTGTAAGTTCCATCAGCCAAGAATTCAGTGTTGCCACTTCTTAGCCCCCAGAATCAGAGCTGCTGCAAATGTCAGTATGGCCAGGAGCCCAAGGGTGAACGTTACTGATTTTAATTACTAGCAGCAACTAAAAACATTAGATTTTTGCAGTGTTCTTCACTCTGTGGATGCTGGCTATGCTGATGCTGTGACTCTGGGAGCCATTGCATTAATGCTGTGTGTTTGATACCCCTGCTCAAAAGCAGCTATTACTTGACATGTTGAAAACCATTGGTCTGATTCTGTATGGCACTGCTTATGTTCTGAAAACATTTTCTAGCCTGAATCACGACTAATAGTTTCTCTGTGGTTTATTTGTCATCAGATCTATAACATGTTAATGCCTAGTTATTAACACTGAGGACAGTTCTCAACTGTCAATTGAGTTAACTGCTAAGTCAACTCAAAGGGCAGTATCTTACAGTTCGGTTATCTGTACCAGAAAAGTAAAACACAAGCTGGAACAGGTGATCTCTTTTCTGGAGAGTTGGGTTTTTTTGGGGGGGGGAAGGGGGGGTTGTTTTCTTTTTCAGATAAATCTAGTAGTTGTTAGTACTAATGAGTTTATATTGTAACATGCCTATTAGTCTGAATACATGAATAGAACAGTTAGCTCACTAACAAATACTTTTCTTTATATAACAGCTGATTTTTATTGTGATAAAACACTAAATTTAATATAAAAGAAATGTTTTCAGTTCTTTTGACAGGAATTTCTCAACAAAGTTCCTTTTTCTCATGAAGACTGCTGCTGCTTTAGCAGAAGCAAAATCATGACAGTCATCAATAGATGGATTTTGCAACATGGGAGTATTATTTTTTTTCTACTTTGGCCTTTTTTAGTTTCTCTATTGCATTACTGTCATAATAAACCAAACATTAATATATATCCAGACAACTAGTTTTCTGACCTCTTCTTGTGGGCAAAACTATTACAAATCATTATAATCTAAACCTTCTATGAAATACATTGACATGAGAAGGTAAGTGTCTAGACATATTTTATAGCATTATTACAGTGTTGTAGGTTATACAGCATTCTGTAAATAATTACTGCCATTAAATAGAAAAGTTGTGAATCAAAAAGCAAGACTGGCAATAACTAGTGTTTTGGTATGGGTTAAATCATGGGTGGGCTAAGAGTTTTCTGCAATATGAGCTAGACAAGTTGTAAATTTCAGTGCTGGGGGGGACATATCCTAGCTACTGAAATGTATGTGTTCAGTTGTTGAATGCTATTGTTGAATGCTATTGCATACACTATGGTGACAAGGGTTTTAAAAATACCTAGCTGACTAGCCTTTAGGAAGATGGTTGACCATGAGCACCAAGGAAAAAAAATGACCTTTTGCCTTTCATAGCTTAGATACTATGATGACAAAGGAACAAACTTAAGGTTTTAACCTTTTCTTATTATTTTGCTCCCCTTGTTAACCATCTAGAATTGCTTATGGCTGTGGTGCTCAAACTTTCAGGCTGTGGGCTGGATGACTGATGCAGAGCTAGTCCATGGGCCGAATCCTGCATAGGTTCGGGCCCCACATGCCCAGAACCCACCTTGTGCTGCCTGGGTCAAGCCCCACACATGCAGATCTTGCCTGGCTGTGGTCCTGTGTCCCAGCCCCATGCACCAAGATTGGGCCCTGTGCCGCCCCAGCCCAGCAAGCCTGATTTAGCATGCAGGGCCGTGCTATCTGCCTGCAAGGGCTCACCCAAGGGTCCAGAAATTTGGCAGTTAGGGTACGGCAATGAATGCTGCCAACCACTCTCCTGCTGCCAATTTTTTGGACCCCTGGGTGAGCCTTAAGGACCAAATCTTCCCGACAGGCTGAGGATTGAGCACCCCTGACTTTGGCATTTATCCAAGAGACAGTTTAGGTGGGTGGCTGCTTGCCTTCTCAGTTAGAGAACAAAATGGGGCTTAGGTCCCTTCTGCAGTCAAAATAACTCTCTAATGGATGCTGCTTCACGGGCCAAAGAGAAGTGATGTGCATGGACCTTTGGTATAAATGGCCTGCAGTGTGATACTTAGTACAGGATAACCTTTTGTACCTGCTTGCTGAATTATTTTGTATTTTTATGGACCAGCTTTCCTTTAAAATAGAAATTCCTCTTCTCTCCTTCCTTCCCTCACTACCAAATGCACAGAAAATGAGCATGAAACCTAGGCCATGAGCAGACTATTACACAGCCTAGTGTAATTTATATAATTTTGTGTACCGATGTAATTTTATACCAGGATCAAGAAGGAACAGAAAGCATAGTTAGCCTGAGGGAGCATGCAATGTAAGTGGCTATTGCCGCATCTTGCATCTAGGTAGCAGGGGAGCAAGTAATAGCAACTTTGCCTTTAGCAAAGAGACAACAGCTGGTAAGGTCTGGCAGTAGCCATTCATGTTACGGATGCTACCCACTTGCTAACCATGCTACTTGTATACAGTATAAATCAAAAGGGAGTCCCAGGCAAAATACGCTAGCTTAGGTTTTATCCTTTTTAGTAGTGCTTTAACACCAGAGGAAGAACATATTTAATATGTAAAGATAAAACATTGTGAAACGCAAAAAAGGATACTGGGAATGACAGCTATGCATGACACTACAGAGATGCTTATCCGTATATAACATATACAGCGGCTGCTCCATTGTGGATATGATTTGTAAGAGATGATAGACTGAAGTGTAATGTATACCACACCAGCACCAAAAGCCATAAGAGCTCCTCCATCATGGACGCTGGGAACAGCTAGCTCCTAGAAACATAATCAGCACAATAGTTACACATTGTATCGCAGTAAAGCATGAAAACCCACTGTAAGACTGAAACCCCATTGTGCCAGGCACTGTACAAACACAAGAGTCAGACACAGTCCCTGCTCCTAAGAGCTTACAGTCTAAACACGCCAGACTGATCTAGGGTGATAGAGCAATAGGAGAGCAGAGAGGCGAAGTGACTTTCCCAAAGGTTCATTACAGAGCTGGGAATAGAGTCCTGGTCAGAGCCCTGTCCACTAGATTACACTGTCTCTCCTACTGAGAAGGGATACAACATTTGCAGCAAATATTTCATAATACAGATGAGAAAAGAACAGGCAGTTTTGTCAGTAATAGCGTGTGGATAAAGATATATTTATAGCACTTTGAAAAAAAGGAGGGAGACCCAGTGCTCCAGATCCAGCAACAGCTCCTATGCTGCGACTTGTGTGCATTAGCCTGTAGTGATACAAGTGAACTAAATTGCTCTTTGACCCTCGATTTAACCAAAGTTAAAGTTCGAGCAGTTTTGCTATACTTATATGGCTGCAGGATTATGCACATGTAACAGTTACAGTTAATAGCTGCCTCCTGGTCTGGAGCAGCAGCTCCTTGTCCCCTTCTCAAGCTGTTAAAATGTACCTTTGTCCATCCCATAGTTGTAAACCTATTTCACAGAAGTGTCAATTTAAAGATGCTGGCAAGTTAAGTACTATGTCTACAACACAGGTACAACTTCTTTCCCTTCATAATATGGAGTCATTTTCTCCGTTTTCTGCCTTATAATGGTTTCTTTTCCTTGAGTTGTTTTAGCTATCTTTTGTTTTACTTCTTTCTCTCCATTTCTCCCCCTCTCCACTTTGTCCTCTGTTCTCATATTTTTAAATCATGCTCCCCATTATGGTGCTTGTGTGTTTCCTCTTTGATTCTTATCTTTTTTCCCTTTCGCGTCTTTTCCCCACCATCCTACTCTACACCCCTCCATCTGTATATGAAAGCAACACAGTGTGGAAACTTAAGCAAATGTAATAGTAAGCATTGCTACCCAGGCTCTACTTTTCTGATCTCATTTCTTTCTCCTATTGCTCCCACTCAGCCTCCCCAGAACCCATCAATACCTACAAAAGGCTCTAACATTTTGCCAGTTTTCTAAAAAGAAAGCATGCTATCCAAAAATAAATATTCCTTTTATCTAGAGGCAATGTCTAAGATGCTCAAACCCACAACTAAGATTTTTGCTTTGCTTAATTCTTCATCACATTGAGGAGTTTCTTCACCATGTTGAGGAGTATTCAATGGTCAGTTTTCTCTGAATTTCACACTAGTAATTGTTTTTCACTTTTTAACCCCAGTGTGATGTAAATAGACAACAGCCACCTGACTTATTGCTACTGTTCACTTCCATAGCAAATCTTTTGCTTTTAGGGGACATTGCTAGCTCTCTTATCCTTTCTGCCTGGTTTAATGAGCATTCAAGAGAAATGCCATTAAAATCATGCTTTCTACTCAATGTTGTTCTACATCAGAACAGAATTTAAAAAGTTAACTTTCTACAAGTAATTTTGCTAATCAAATATTCAAAACAAATGTCATGAGCTCTGTATAGATGAAAGCAAATCATAAAACATTTAGCATGTGTGACACTTTACAGTTAAGGTTTTCTATAAAACATGTAAAAATTTGCACTGAGAGAAAATAAAGTGATGTCTAGGAGTCTCTCAGCTCTACTGTACCATTTACGTGCAGGTTCAGTTCAGTAACCAGGGAAAAAATAAATGTTCAGGAAAGGTAAAACAAAGAAACAAGAAATACGCAACATAAAATACTGTATATGAATTTTCTAAATGAATTAATGTTGCACCATAGTTAGGGGCCTGCACAAGTTGTGGCAAGACAGAGGGTTTTTCATGGCTTGGTTGTGATGTGCAGCGCTGATTCTGAGGGCATTTTGCAGTGGCCCTGCCCCTCGCCACTGATTGCCAGAGGGTGCCTTCACTCAGTCCGCATTACTACCATGTTTTTTTGCCTCACCCCTCACTGCTGATCAGCGGAGGGCACTTCCATTCAGTCTGTGTCACTACTGGGGTTTTTTTGTTGGTTTTGTAGAAAATCACGGCCAATGTCAAATTTTCCAATGATCATAGACAATGCTGTTTTTCATAGTTTATGCAAAACCATGATTTAGATAGGTCCCTAACCATAATCCATTGGTTAGCGCACTAGACTGAGCACTTATGAGACCTAGTTTCTCATTTTAGCTATGCCGTTGATCTTTTGACTCTAAGCAAACCACACAGTTTCTTTGTGCCTCAATTTTCCCATGAGTAATATGGGGATAAATATACAGAGCACTTTCTACCCGGGTGTCCCAAAAAGATACAAAAGCCAAGTGCTGATGCTGTTCAACTCACATACATCTCAGAATGTTAAGCACCAGTCCTGCAAAGTGCTGTGAATCCATGATTTCTATCCAATCCTTGGCAAACAAGAGTGTTTAGAAATTTCTGCACTGCAGAAATGGAGTCCTTACTATGTCTTGTATGAATTTATGAAAAGTCAAAATTTGGGGGAGAAAATATGGAAGAAAGAGAAATTAAAAGATGAAAGCATAAACTAACAAGAAATAATATGGGAGAGGGAGTCAGGCAAGAATCACAATACCTCGTGATGGGGTTCCCTCTTTGTGCTGTATGTCAAAGTTTTATTTTCCTGACCACACACTATTTTTATTTGTTTCCTATTTTTCTCCTTGGTTTTGTTTTCTGATGCAGATGATTTTTATTATGTGGCACCAGTGAAAGGTGATCTTAACCACTACAGTAGTGATTTTTTTTCTTTTGCCATCTATGAACCAAATCCAAGAGTAGCACAGGGTTTTTTTAAGTGATAAACAATGCCAAACCTAGTGTGTAAGTGTTTTGTTGCAAAGCATCAACCATTCCTGCTCCCACAAGGTAAAATTAACAAAGAAGACACCATTGTAAGGAAGTGGAGGAAAGGTAGGAAAGGATGTGTCTTTTAGCCTGAAAATAACCCATCAACTATTTTATGCCAAATTTAATTCCTTGTTTTTTTTTTTAAATCCTCCATACATTTTCTCCCAAGCCTTAGTTTTTCTGTTTTTCTCAGCTCTTTCTCTTTGCCCACCCTCATTACCCTCTTTTCTTCTTTCCCTACATACAGTTATGGCTGTTAAGCTATTTGGTAAGCACAGTGCTGGCAAAACAGAAAGATGACATTGTTCTCCATCCATTCTAACAAAAATAGTTTTCTACCTTTGTGCCTCCTTAAAATGATTTCCTTTACTCCACATGAGAAATTATCTGTAGTCAATATGTAAAAAGTACAGAATATATGTTCATATGAGTTTATGCAAGGAAACTTGCAAACAACAGATTATTGACTCAGTATGTATGCAAATAAATTAAATAAATAAAAGCTTATGACAGCTAATTCAGACACGGGTGAAAATGGCTGCAAAATGTTAAAAAACTTTACTGTACTATGATGGTTATGCTAATAAATGAAAAGTTCAGCTGTCCTGATTTTGGAGGTGAAATCAAAGCTAGTGCAGATTATTTAAACACACTATTTGGCTCAGGCTTTTGGCAAGTTATTGTTAACATGCAGCAAGTTACATGACATCCTAGGAAAATTAAAAAACACTGTCTAACATCCCATGGTTCTTCCCCCTTGGGACTGAATCTACTGGATTTTATACTAGGTTTGCAGAAGGACTAACACAGAAATATAGCAATGACTGTAGAACACTTGGTTTGGATGGCCTTTTGCAACTCTCAGTGGTGTTTGTACTGTAGCTTAGAATGTGTTTCTCAAGCTAAAGAGGATTTGGGAGAAATGATGAAATTTAGATGCTTTATATATTAGTTATTTTTCTCAGTGTTCACACAGTTCTGAGTAATACTTCCTCTATCCAGCACAGAGAAAAGAAAAGTAAAGCAATAATGAGACCTCAGTAGCAGCCTTGCCACCATCAAATGAGAAAAAAATCTTAGAGAAAAGACAGACTTATGATTAAGGTACTGGACTAGGCCTCAGGAGATCTGGGTTGAGTTCTGAACTCTCTATTAGGTTTTTTTGTGTAGCCTTGGATAAAGTCACTTAATCTCTCTGTGCCTCAGTCCCCCATCTGTGAAATAGGGATGAAAACATTCCTTCTTTGTTTAGACTGTTAAACTCTGAGGCAGGGGCTAATTTTACTATGTGTCTATACAGCATAAAGAATAACAGAGCCCCAGTCTTTGGTGTTTCCAGATACTATTTTATTAAAAATGGTAAAATAAGTGAGAACACTATTTAAACTTTGCTATAAGATCTCAAAACCATATAAAGAATTTTCTTTTTTTGGAAAGCTTCCAAGAATTGGAGAAAGAGTTTTAAAATAAAACATGGATAATAATGGGTAGGGATCTACATTTTTCCTTCTTTTCCTTTGGTCAAGGACAGGTGCTAGAAAAAGTGTACACCTAGAAAGCACTTGTACTTTTTTGCTGAAGTATTTCTATCCTCCCTTTTTCCAAGATATCAACCTCTCTGCCAGGTCATGCTGCTTACCATCTTACATTTTCAATCCCTTCCCTGCAGTGATGAGAGCTCTTGATATTGCACTGTTATTGCCAAGTCTGCTCTTGAAGTATTTCTTGCAGTTGGTTCTTCTTTCTCCACTTGCCTCCAACATACTGAGAGAAAGAGGAGCAGAGGACCACAAGGAGTACACCCAGCATCTTACCAGCATGAAGAGCACTAGTAGGACTGTGGGCAATATAAATGGAAGGGGCTATTTCTGGTTCAAGACTCTTCAAAATATTTGCAGCTAAGATGTTTGCGAAATCAAGGCTTTGAGGAAGACTAAGAGGGAAGATGGAGAAATCATGGGGATCAAACTGCAAAGGGCTATCCAGACTTCACAATGTCCATTGGTTCCAGAAATCCTCTTGGTACCACAGCCAGGTTTCCTTGCCAACAATTCTATTCTAGCCAACAGTCCTAGAATATGTAAAAACTTTGCCCTCACCTCCAACAACCTGAACAGCATAATAAATCCTGAGTTTGCAGCTCAGGTCAAAGTCTGCTGCATCCTGAACAGTATTAGTTAAATGATAAGAAATTGATCAGCAGCACATTACACTTGCAATATACTTTTAGACACCTTAATGCATTTTCAAGGTGATTTTAATTTGGTAATTGGACTGGCTGTGTTCTCTTTCTGAATGAAAAGACTTTAGCTACTCAATATGGCTAAGTACCTTTAAGCTCAGGAAACAGCCTATTTTCTCTTTTAAAAGGAAGAGAAATGGGCAGAAAAATGGCATTATTTTAGTTGCTTATTTACAGTTCAAATTGTTTTGCTTTTGATCAGTGATTGGTTTACAAAACAAAAAAAAATACAGGTATTCTGAAAATAAGACTTCCTTTCATAAGCCAAAGATACTAGCTCACACAAGCTGCAGTTCAACCTAGCTCAGCCATAGTAGTTGCAAAAGTTCTGTGCCGAATGCATCTTCCTTCAGATATCTCCCTAAGCTATATGTTCTTGTTTGTTCCTATAGGCCCCAGTTCAGGAAAACATGGAATAAATCATGCGCTCAAGTCCGTTTCTACTCAGAAAGCAAGGTACTTAAGCATGTATCTAAACCCTTGTCTGTATTACAAAATACTATCAAACGAGCTTCCCTGGGTATGTTGTATAGCTCGAGCAACAAACCCCACAGTGCGAATGCAGCTAGCTATTCCAGTAGAAGGCAGATTGTGCCAGCCGAGCTTCTGTTATTCAGGGGTGCTTGTGTAGCTCTGGTGACAGAAAAACTCCTACTTGCACCAGAAGGCCCTGATGCTGGATTGCTGCATCCACATTTAAAGTAGCAGCAGATCCTCTAGCATAGACTGAGCCAGTATTCCAGCACACAAGACCTATTATGTAACCACATGCTTTGCCGAATCTAGGCCATGGTGAGCATGCCTTAAACATAAAGGTATACTTAAAAATATTCTGTAGACTGACTGATGCACTTTTCCTATTGCCATTGCAATTTTAAAGAAGAAACTTAACTAATAGTCTCTAAAAAGGCTGCAGCCATAGGACCCTTGTATTTACTAGATCTCCCAACTTTGCTAACAACTATGGTGTTGTCAGCAAAGTACCAATATAGGCAAGGCCTGAAAGATAAGAGCTTAAGTAACTGCTTCTTAAATTCAATTCCACAAATCTGAAGGTAATAATTTCTCATAAAATGCCCTTTGCCACTTGGCTCTGTAACTCAAGTTGTCCCTGAATTGATGGGCTCTGTGCAATTATTCTCACTCTTTCCAATGGGTTTAGTAAGTCTCAGCTACAGTCCGTCTTCCCAGATACTTTTTCTGAAACAGTTAGTAGTAGGATTATTTCTATTTAAATGTTTTCTTTCTTCCTTACATTTCATTTTAAACACTCTCTTAATCTTCCTCTCCCATCCCCCACCCCATTTACATTAGTTCTCTTTTTACACTTCTGCCAATATAAAAGGGCAATATAAAAACAACAATTTTTCATGTTTTTATCAGACAATTTGTTTGTTTCCCTCTCTTCTTCCGACATTAAATGATAGGCTGACAATTTTCAGATTGGTGGTGATAGCACCCACTTTGTATTTGCCCTGGACTACATTAGAAAAGGTTTCCCAGTATAGCTATCCTGGTAGTGTGTGTATACGTTGCTTATACTGGCAAGAAAGTGTTGTTTTCTAACATAACTTATTTTGATTCCCAGATAAGCACTTTTATCAGTTATAACTGCTTTTATACTATAACTTTTGCTGGTTTAGAAAACTTTGCCAAAAATGGTACCTCTTAATCAATTTAGTGCACTGTAAAAAATATCTAGTTTAAACCTGACATTGGATGAAGCTAATGTGAAGGTGAGAGTAAAAAAAGAACACTTTCTCCTGATGCCCACTGCCCACAGTTGTGTATTAGACAAATACTTTTATAATCTTGGGGGTTTTTTTACTGTGAAAATGTTTAAGCTTGATTAATGATGAAAACTGTACCATACCTGAAAAGTTGCAACAATGCCCATTCCAATACAGCCCAGCAGTCCAATGCATAATGTAATTAAGTTAAATAAAGAACCAACAAAATCTGATGACTCTTTTTGCTTCTCTACTATTAAATATCTGATGTACATTGTAACTGCACCTAAAACAGAAAAATACACCTTTTATTCAATAATCATGTAATTCTGTTATATTTAACATTTTCTGTGGAAAAATAGCATATGAAACAAAATTAACTTAAAAACATTATATACTGAGATGCATCTTCTGTAATTCAACTGGGATGAGGATGGGGAATATTTAAATTCTTTATTTCAGATACTACCCTACTGCTTCTTTAGATAGCTTTGAAGCAGTTTAGGACAGGGGGCCATTCCCATCCCATTATCATCAGGATTTTAGAAGCAGGTAATGTTGACATGTAAGCATTCCACATCAGGAAAGGTTATGACAGAGCTATGAGCAGTAAATCAGGGGATGTAGCATTTGTTCTGAGCTGAGAGATACCTCTGGGATCTATGCTGCTTTAAAACTGACATCTTGACTAGCACATACTTTACTGGATTTGAACAGAAAAAAAAAAAAAGCCCAATTACATTGTTAGAAATTGTTATTAACTCTGCATGCCCAGTTCACCATTGCTATAGCCCTAGGAGGCCCCCAGGAACCCAGGTAAGGCTGCTGAGACCAGCCCAGGTGCTGGCCCCAGTCTCCCCTACCCCACCCAGAGCAATTTGCCATGCGCTAGAGTGCACATATAGGTGTGTTCCCTGGGAACAATGAGCAGTGGCACAAATATGGGCCACAGCTAGTTGTCCCCAGGGAAACGCACGTGTGTGCTTGTGGGGACATGCCCTGAGAGACTGGTCTCTACAGGAAAATTGACTGCATCAGAGGATTGCTTATAACAGAAGTCTCACAACATGCTACAAATGTGACCCTTTGAAGAGCAGCACTATAACAGTTTGTTCACATGAAAGAACAAACCATATAATATTTGTGGCACTGCTGTTACAAACAATCTCCATACACAGTCAACTTGCTTCTGCTCACAGGCCTTTAGAGGAAGTATGATATGAAGGTTGTGTCAGGTCACAGTCATTTGGGGACCAGGTATAATCAAGGTTCACTTCATGATTCCTTGACACCATTGAACCCACACCCAACCTTCTTCTTCTCCTTACGCCAGTGATATCCAAGAAGTGCAGCTATTTGGCCAGAGCAGGGGTCAGCAACCCTCGGCATGTGTGCTGAGCACGGCACATGAGACCATTTTGCTCAGCATGCCACCGCCAGCCTGGGCTCTAGGCATCTGCTGCAAACCCATGAAGCCCACGCTGCTTACAGCAGGGCTTGCAGCTGCGCCCACCTAACTCCCACCCGCTCTGAGCCCAGCCATGGCCCAGTCCCCCCACAAGGATGAGGCTGGTGCTGCCTCTTGCCAGAAGCACCGCACCTTTTGTGGGCTTAGCTGTGTGGGGTGGGTGGGTGGTTGGGCTGATGGGCACGTTCCAGGCTGAGGCCTTGGCCAGCTGCACTGCAGCCTGGGGACTAGCTCCCTGGGGAAGCACAGGGGCTCTTCTGGCAGGACCAGGGCATTGTTGGGTCAAACTTGGTCCAGTGGCCCAGGAGCCTGGCTCCATGTGCCCACACATCTGGCTCTGTGTGTTTGTCTGCCTCTGCCTTTGTCTGCACACACGTGTCTGGTCCTGGATGTGTGTGTGTGCATGTCTCTGTTCTGGGTGTGTTCTGGTTCTCCGTGTTTGTGCACGTGGTTCTCTGTGTGCGTGTGTATGTGCATGTGTCTGGTTCTCTCTCTGCTCTCCTTTTACTTTCTCTCTCTCTTTCTCTCTCTCCTCTTTCTCTTATTTGTCTCTTTTTTCTCCCTCTCTCACAGCAATGTTCTCAACAAAAAAGAAATACACAACAACAAAGGCAACATTTATGGTTATTAAATATACTAATACGCAGTGCGTCATGCCATGTACCCCTCCTCCCCCCCCCATTTTAGCTTTCTGGCATGCTGGCACTCTGGCAGCTTCCAAGGTAGACACTGGTTTTTTTGGCACTCCAGCCAGAAAACGTTGCCCACCCCTCAGCCAGAGTTTTGGTAGCTGACAGTTTTCTTCTGTTCACCTTTGCAATTGTAACAAAAGTGTTCTGCATGGATTAAGTGACTTTAGGAGACAGGAGAACTGGCCAACTGTCTACCCTCACTGATCCACTGATCATATCCTGTAGTTCCCACTCTGGCTGTTGTTACCACTTCTGAAGTGGCCTTTCAGCAGTATTTTGGTGGGCCTGGTAGAAGAGCAACCACCATCTTTCAGGCATCCCATTTTAGCTGCAGAAGCATTTTTACACACGCTTTCATGGGGTGGGGGGCGGTCTTTAATTAGAGCGGCTCCAAAAGGCACTCTAATTAAAGCATTGCAGCATCTCATGTAGCAGTGTCCCTGCGCTTCAAAATGGCAGCAGGGGTGCTTTAACTAAAGGTTCTCAGATGAACTTTAGTTAAAGCACCCCTGCCACTATTCTGAAGCACAGGGAAACTGATACGTAAGATGCAGAGGCTGGCTGGAACACACTAATTAGCACACTCTGGCCCACTCAATTAATTACGTCTTCTCCAGTGTGCTACAATGGGCAGTGTGTAGGAGCAGCCTCCCAGCACGTGTACAGGTACCCCAGGTTCTCTAACCTGTTCAGACCAAATACACTAGTCATACCTAAAAGTGCTGAAATGTTAATCATAAATCCAAAGATGCCACTCTCTGGAGGTTTTGTTCCTGTGTCACTGAAACGAGGGAAAAAAAAGGTTAACTGACAGTTGCAAGATTTAGTCTGAAATTATATACAAACCCTAGCACTTTATACAAATTACATGTCTGCGATAGTCATTTAAACATCAACATGTAATGTTTCCTGTTGCCTGCTTATGCGCTATTTGTAGGATTAAATCTTTATTTTTTAGTGGAAAACTATTGCTTTAGTCATAAAATAGTTTTTGACCTGTATCCCTCCCATAATTCACTAGTACTTGTGTTGGGTAGTACTATCCTACAGCACAGTTAATTAGTTTACTGTCGTCTAATACCACTGCACAACATATAGACATTGATCCTTTACTGTTGAGCTAGTTAACTCCGCAGTAAAGCACATATATAAATGCCACCAAGGAGAATCAAGATCAAGGTGTATTGTTAATATTCAAGCCTAACAACTTGAAACTAATATTCCATCTGTAATTTTTCTTTTTTTTTGAAGTACAGATAGCGTTTCATTTTTCTACCACAAACACAAGGTGTTTGATTTTCTAACGCATCTGCACAAGTGCTGTGAAAGCTGGCATCATGGGCTACTAAGAGATAAAAGTCAACATCTCAAAAAGGTGTAAGGGGTGACCACTCTTAGACTTCAAAATACAAGGCAAACAGGATACATTTGATGTGATGGTGAAGGAGCTGATTTATAGATTCCACTGAATGAAAGGTGTAGCTGCATGGATGAACTGGAAAACCTGTATCTTAGAAATGTTATGTAAAAGAATCTGTAAGACCTAGAGTTAGATCTGGACAAAGAGGGAGCCTGAGCTATACAGAATGGTGATATTGTCCACAGTACTGAGAAAGCAGGTAACAGACAGGGCTGGAGGTGGAAAATTATTGGCTCTGTTAATCATATTTATCTTGAGTAAAAGCTAGACATCCCTGGCAATGTTTCAATTTAGACAGAAGGAGGCACGTCTAAGAGACTTATGCAGGGTTGGCAGTTCAATTTGTTTGTAGATGAAATTGTACACAGATACAATGTAAAGGCAAGAAAAATGGATTGAGAAGCATGAATTGTGACTATCTGAAATATAAGTAAGATTAGCAAGTTAGCTGTACATGAACCCAATGTGAACAGAAGACTTACAAAAATTGGTACTACTCTAAACTATGCAAAACTTTAAATGTATAGCAATGTCATTTTGTGATGGATTTTATAATTATCCTGTATTTGGATCTATTTGAAGGGAAATACAAGTATAGCAAAACTCAAACTCACAATTTGAGTACAGTTAATAGAAGTTTTCCAGTTATGGAAATCAATGCAGTATCAGATTCAGAATGAAGTAATAAAATATACAGAAAACAGTAGAAGCATCTTAAAAATAGGAACTGGGTTTTCTGTCTTTATCTTTATGTAGAAGTTTTCCTTTCTATACCAGTGTCTCAGACAGGTACAGAGAAACCCATAAAATTACTCTATGACAATCAATAGAACATTACCTTTTACTTAATAAGAAAACCAGAAAGATTTCAGTCATTCTGATTATAAAGATACTCTGTATATTCAAAGTAGCTGCATTTATTATGCAATGTGAAATTCACAACCTTTCAGGAAGAACTGTCTTGTCATAGAGCCGGTTAAGCTTTAAAAAGTAATTTTTTTAAAAGTAAATTAGAAAGAATATTTTCATTAAAATAATGATTTTATCCAGTAGGGTGACAGCTACAGCTGAAATCAACAGGTGCTTTTTAACTGTAAACTTATCATAGAATAGTCACAGTAATCAGATAATAATTCATGAAGTGTCATGGAGCCACACGCAGAGATACTCAGAGGATTCGCTGATTCCCCTGAAGGTAGGTATGTGTGTTTGGGAAGGAGTGAGAGAGTAAGGAGAGCTCCCTGTGAGGACAGGTGGACTGAAAGTCCCTGGTACAGGAAGCTAACTGGGACTGAGAGGAGGCTGGCCATAGAAATATGATGAGGGCTAGGGATAGTCTGAGGGTAGGGTAAGGATTTTGTCAGTTTTGTTTTACCACATTCTGGTGTCAAAGCATTTGATCGCTTTTTCTTTCCATGTAATAAACCCTTTATTTGACTGGAGTGCTTGTAAATTGTAATTTCTGGGCAAATTAATAACCTGGGCATACCCATTTGGTGGAATGGGGGACGAGTAAGCTTAGATAAACCCATGGTGTGTGTATCTGGGAGCTCCCCAACACCCCAAGGTTTTGTCATAAATGGCACTGAAGCTTATTAAGAAATAAAATGAGATGACATCGCCCACCACAATGCACTTAGTTGGTTCTTAGTCCAAGATAAAACAACATCAAAGATGATAAATGTGTTTAGTAAAAGGATAAAACAACATCAAAGATGATAAATATGTTTAGTAAAAGGATTTTATTGCAAGAACACAACGGCATGCTATATCCACAGACCTCTTATTTTGAGGAATACTATGGTAGTTATAATGGCCAAAACCCTAACTTACTTTCTAAATTTCAGGAATAAAATGTAACATACTATACACAGTAATTAAATTTGTGGTTGCTTCAAGCTGGACAAAGAGTTCTTCTCAGTGATATGCATCCATCACTCTCTTTTCACCTTCCCCAGGTTATCCTTTTAAAAGAAGTCACCAGCTCATTCACAGAGAACTTTTGGAAGAGTTTATTGGTGTAATAAATACTTTCCTGTACCTCAACGCAGAAAGACAAGGGGTCAGTCCAAAACCCAGAAAAATTAAATAAAAGTTTGAATCCCTCTTAAATTGCCCTACACTGCCACTTCTAGTTATTGACAATTGTATTTCCAAAAGCACTCATTTAACATTGGCTGTTTCCAGTGTTTGGATACCTCAATTGGATGATTTTTTTCAGAAGTATGGAACACCTCTAGTTTCCATTGATTTCAACTGAAAAAAAGAAAAAGACATGTGGCACTACTGCAGAAATTCAGGCAACCACAAAACAAGGTGCTCCAAGTCAGTAGCCAATTTTTTAAAGAAAGTTTGGTGAAACCAGGAATGAATGAGAAAAGCACATTTTTCTTTGTCTGCAAAGAGTTAACATGCTATGGTAGAAGTGTTTGACTAGTCACTTCTTTACAAATTGGCAAAAAGCTAGAAAGATTTATCTCAGACGGTTATTTAAGTCCTCATCTATTTCATAGAATCATAGAAGGGACAAAGTCAGAAGGGACCTTGTAGATCTTCAAGTCCGACCCCCCGCCTGGGCGGGAGAAAAGACTGGACTCAAATGAGTCCAGCCAGGTAGTCATCAAGCCTCTTCTTAAAGATCCCCAGGGTAGGAGCCAGCACCACTTCCCTAGGAAGCTGGTTCCAGATCCTAGCCGCCCTAACTGTGAAGTAGTTCTTGCGGATGTCTAATCTAAATCTACTCTCTAACAATGTGTCCATTGTTCCTTGTCATGCCAGGGGGCGCTAGGGGAAACAGTGTCTCCCCTAAACCCTTCTGGTCCGCCCTAGTGAGTTTATAGACAGTCACCGGGTCTTCCCTCAGCCTATTTAAAGAAAGTTGTTACAACCAACAGTGAAAATTCATTGCTTCCTGACATACGTTTGCAAACTCATAGCAATCAGCAACAGCTTGAGACTGCAGCATTTGAACAAGTTTCTACAGATTCTCAGAACAATGCTCTATTCTAATCTTACTCTCTCCTTGGTATGCCTGGTGAAGGCCTGCTATAGCATTTTTTTAATATTATTCATATATTCCCATTTTTAACTTATCCTCATATGCCAGGAACGGTTTAATAAAATTGACAGAGAACATATTTCCAGAGTAAACCACTTGTAAAGATTTTGAAGGACTTCTGCAAATTGGAAACTGCTCTGTGTTAAGTGCTGAACTGGGATCACTTCAAAGGATTTGAAGTGCTTCAGGTGAGCAAAGAATGTATCTGCACACGTGAAGAAAGAAGCAATTTGAAGTTCTGGGAACACTTTACATTTAAGAGCAATCCAAATAATTTTAAATTGCACTGAACTCCATTCATTTTTGAATGAAAGCTTTTTTTAAAGCAAACTTTTATAGCTGAGTTCCACTGTTTCAAAGAAACTCAGAAGATTATAATCACAGATGTGTTTAAAAATACTATAGGAAGTACAATACTAGATGCCTGGGTATAAAATAAATGAACTTCATACTTATCACACTGTATAAAAATTAATGTGAAATGAAAACTAAAACATAATTGATGTCTTCAGGGTCAACAGTATCTGTACACAAATAGTTAACATTTTGGAATTTTTGCTCTCGAGTTTTACTTTAGAAGTGCATTTTATAGTAGATATTTTTAATTTTTATTAAAATAACATGAAGCACGTAAAATAAAACTTCCTATTCATTTCATTTGCAATAATTCACAGATAAAGACAACCTCTGTCAATGAGTTGAGGGAACCAGAGAAAAACTATGATATTCTTGTTAGTCTGGCAGTCAGAACTCTGTTCAGTAAAATATTATTTATAAAGAGAAGGCAATGATGTAAGGAAGCAAGAGAAGGAATATTTAAGATCTGAAACACTCACTGTCTTAAAATGGCTTAATGTCTACAGTACAATTAAACTGAAATCCTAAAACGTATCTTAAGTTGGCATGTTGTGTATCTCAAACAATGCCATTTGTTGTTCTAAAAGTACAACTAACTGCAATCTTATTGCAAAAAATATCCCGAGGACTGTATCATTACAATTCAAGCCACCAAGTAAAAAAAAAAAAAGCCATTCAAAGCTTCAATCCAGTGCAACCTACTGCGTGATTTCAAAGTCTGTAAAGATCATCTTGGATGCTGAAAAAGGTAAGGAAAAGAACTCACCCTTGCATACACAATCTCTGTTTTAGGTCCCATATACATAAAACACTAATAGTGGGGGACTTTCCCACAAAGTACTTTTTGTAAAGAGTTTATTTAATTTTTTTAATAATTTTTGTAATCAGTGTAGGCAAAGACTCTGGCTTAATGTGATAATGGTTACATCATAAACCAGTAGCTCTCATCATTTGTGGGATGCATGCCCCTTTTGAAGGAACAGTTCTATATATGTCTATACTTCTGTTATGGATAATTAAAACATAACACATCATTACAATTACACTGTAATCTCTCAAATGACCTAAGAAATACTGCAGAGTTGTTCTTAGTAATTTTTCCTCTTTTTCCTTCACTTATATTTCTGCTTTCCCTTCTCCTTTCTCATGCCTTTGTCTCTTGTATACTTGAAAAGTACTTTCAGAGGCATGCATATCCCACTTTAAAAAAAACAGCCACAAAAAAAGAGAACTGGAAAAGATGTGATTGGGCATGTGTGGAGAATCAAAATGAACATAACTGCAAACTTGAATTAAAATTTCCAATGCCTTAATCTAACTGGAACTCTCCTTGCTAGAAATTGATTTCATTTCTTAATATCCTGCAACTGAACCATGTTTGACATACTGCACAACGGAAATCTTGCAATGTTCTTCCTCTTTCTTTTTAATCATGCAACAGGCAAGGATTTCTTAGGGTAATATCTTTTATTGCTTGTCTGACACTATCCCAATTATGCAATTGGTCCAATAAAGGATATCACTCTAAGGAATCTTTGCCTCTTACATAGTTTCCAGTCCATCATAGATACAACATCACTCTCACACTACCATTCTTAATAATTTATGCTAATTAATGTCTTTAATCCCATGATCTAGCTACTTAGAGGGCACGTCTACACGAGATGCTACATCACTGTAGTGATGAGCTATGGTGGCATAGCTCATTGCTACAGCAATGTAGCATCAGCAGGCATCAAATGTGACGCCATCACTGTCATTGTAGTGATGAGCTATTTGGCCATAGCTCATTGCTATGGCAGCATAGCGACTAAAAATAACCGTGCACCACTGGAACTGCTCAGTACCTGCCAGGACTGTGCAGTCAGGGGCGCATGTAGACATGCCCAGACAACAGGAATGAACTATATTATTAAAGAATATAAGAATGTATTATAATTGCATAGCAAGAATCGTATCATGAGTATTACAGGCTCTATCAGTTTCCTAATTCACCATATTTCCCCTCAATAATTAGATTCTACACATGAAAACTATACATTTGTTATAATTCTCCATGGCTAGAATCTAATTATTGAAGGGTCATTTTAAATTTGTCCCACCCCCCAGGAAAACAGTGGCAGGAGAGAGCCAAGTGGTTTGACCCCTGCCCCACCACTTGCTCCCCATGTCTGCCCACCCCTGCAGCCTCTGCCCTTCCCCCTTTTCTTTTTGTTATCACTCATTTATGGATTAATTTAGATATAATGCTAATTTTATTCAGTAGTATTTTGTGACAAAAATCTTACAGGCAACTTGCAAAGTATTTAAAACACATTAAGCTTGCGTCTCTGAGCTTCTAAAGAGGGCTCAGAATTTTTTTAATGATGATTATTTATATTTTTCCAATTTTTCCTGCTTCGTTTTA
Source organism: Crocodylus porosus (assembly GCF_001723895.1). Taxonomy (NCBI): domain Eukaryota; kingdom Metazoa; phylum Chordata; order Crocodylia; family Crocodylidae; genus Crocodylus; species Crocodylus porosus. The sequence continues at coordinate 44,157,453 of NW_017728931.1, read as the reverse complement.
CCTAGCTTGAGAATTCAACAATTTTTCCCTCTCAGGTTTTATTGGGAGTAGGTTTTAACACCTTAATTGAGAGAGAATAAGAATACTTGATTTTTAATGTGGGCACTTTCTTAATAGTATAACTGTATCATTTAGGAATGCAAGTTGAACCAAAGGTTTGCACCTGCTCAACTTTTATACTTGCTCTACACCAGGAGTTGTTCACCTTTTTAGATTTAAAGACACCCCTCCATAACTTTTTCAGAATTTAGTGGCACCCTATTGGAAAACCAATCAGTAGATCTCAACTGGGGTGCTTCCCCCACCCCCCTTCATCCCCCCACAGCCAGGTGAAAGTGCCCTGCATGTCTTGTATGAAGTCTGACCAGGAAGCAGCTGCAGCACTCCTATCTGATAAACCTCCTGCCTCAGCCCTTTCTTGTTCACCTCTGCAAGCTCCCCCTGGAAACAGAAGCGCACGGGACTGTTCCATCCAGTGGTATTGGAGCAACCAGGCACAAAAAACAAGTGGAACTGTTCTGCATATCTTTGTTTTGAGAAGGAGGATGCAGGACCGGATTGGAAAGGGCTGTGGCAGGAAGTTTACTGAATAAACCTAATGCAGGCAGGAGTGCCTGCTCTTGCACTAGCTGTTTCCTGGTCAGGCTCCGTGAGGCCCACAGATCAGTTTTAATGGGTTGGGGTGCCAGCAGTGCTGGCATCACAGCACCCTTGAAAGGGTGTCACAGCTCTGTGGCACGCCGCTTGAGAACCACTGTTCTATACCAGTGATGCTCAGTCTTTTGGCCCCACAGGTCAAATGAATAGGATGGGGTCTGTTGGTGGGCCAGATCGGGTCAGGCACACCAGGACTGGGGCCCATGCTGCCTCTGCCCAGCCAGCCTTACACTGCTCCCACCTGCCAGGATCAGGCTCCACACTTTCCCCACCTGCTGGGATTGGACCCTGAACTGTCCTGTGCACCCAGTGCAATATACAGGGCCACTCTATCCAGCCTGCGGGCTCCCCACAGGTCTGGAAATTTGGCAGCACGGGAGTTGGTGCCACCAGTACCTCACTGCCAAATTGGGAAGATTTGCAGGCCAGGTGACATGGCACTGGGGACTGGATTTGGCCCACAGACCAGTGGTTGAACATCCCTGGTCTACACTCTTGCCAGCATAGGTTCTTGGTTAGGAGTGTGAAAAAACCCAGACTTCTAACGGGCCCAACTATATTCTCAATACCATACTGCGGATGTAAACATATTGGCAAAGAAGTTCTCTGCTGGTAGTTTATCTGATGAACCAGTTTAAGTTCTGACCAGCAAAAGGACTCTTCACAGAATAAGCTGTCTCCCCACCAGGGATATGCAGTGCAGACAAACCTCTAGTGTAGAAGCAGTTTTATCATATAGGTTAATCTCTTAATCCATTCAGGTTTATAAACACTACATGAGTTGTACTGTGCACATGCTGGTGGAATCACTTTAAATACAACTGGTATAGTTAAAACAGTGCAATGTTTGCATCTAAAAATGATCTGAGGTTTTCCTAATTCAAAGTGTTAGTCATTGACTAAATAGGTGTCAATGCATTAAAAATGTGCTTTAAATGGTGAATATATGTCCTCTCTCACCTTACATTTTTATGCATTACTTGACTTGGAGTAGTTCCTAGAAGCCCCAGTAAAAGGACAGGGCTCCACTGCATTCTGAATTTCACATACTATTGGTAATTTAAAAACAGAACAACAAAACAGCCCCTGTCCAGCTCACTTTTTTGATGTTATCACTCTGGGGGGATGCAACGGGGTGAAGTGACATGGTCACATATCTGCCCTCCCACACCCTCCCACTGCTTCAACAGTCTAGTTCACCCTCTTGCCTAGCAGGGGATACCCAAGAACAACAAGCAGAAAGCAGATAAGGAAAGGGGGCCCCGCCTGCTACAGCTGTTGTCCTTGGCTGATCCTGGGGTGGGGGAAGCCACAGGCCACTTGTACTCTGCTTTAGTAGGGAGCAGCTACATGGAGTGCTGGGTTTGGTGGCAGCAGCAACAGCGGGTAGGTTCCTGCTTCTTGTTCTGTGTGCCAAGGTCAGCAGTTCCCAAACTGTGGGTCATGGCCCCAAATGGGTTTGCAACATCAGCAGATGGAGTCACGGGACAGCTCCTGCACCACGTCCTGTCCGCTTGGCTGCAGAGGCTCAGGGAAAGGGCAGCAGGGTGGGGAGCTGCAAGCCCCCTGTGGACAGCCTGCATCCCCGCCCCCCTACCCCCAACCATGGGCTCCACTCTGGCCCTGCTGCCCATGGTGGGGGCAGGATATGGGCTCCATGCTCCAGCCCCAGTAGCTGCTGCTTCCTGTGTGCAGCAGCCAGATCTCAGGAGCTGCTGGGGTTGGGGGGCAGAGGGCTGCAGGCCCTGGCACTGGGGCACTTGGGGAGTGTGGGGGTCTGTGGATCGGGAGTAAGGGACACCTGGAGGGGGTGGGCTGTGAGTTGGGAGTGAGGGGCCATGGTGAGGAAATGGGGTCATAAATGGGTTCATGCCAAGGAAAAATTTGGGGAACACTGCCCTAGGTGCTCTAGGTGCAAGAAGCTACACAGGGTGCCAGGCTGAGCTGGGGAAGGTGGCATCAATGGACGGTCCCCACTTCCAGCACCTACTCCTAGCCAATATGGAAACACGAGGGGACCAGGCAGGGTGCACATGATGGGAAGGAGGACCTGCAAGCTGCTGTCCCTGGTTGAGCCTGGCACCATGTGCAACCACACACCACAGCCCCCAGCTGGAGCAGCTCTGGGGCTTTTCCCACCCCATGTCACCCAGGGATGGCGGCAGTGGTGGATGGGTCCCCCCCTTCCTATGCCCAGAGGCAACCCCTACTGGAAAGGGGGAAATGGGAGGCATAGGGCACTGAGCACAGGATGTAAGGGGGTGCCCAGAGTAGGGTAGGACAGAAGAGGACAGGAGAGTCACACCTGCTTTGGATTGTGGACAGTTGTGGAGCTCATAAGTCTGAAGCCAGAGCATAGCCTTTGCCAGGAATGATAGCATCTCTTTTTGCAAATACAAGTGTAGCAGAAAAGTGGCTTTCTGATTAATTGGAATCACAGTCTGAGAAAAATACAGTTGTAGGAATCTTCTTCATTAATTATGAAATAAATATTAGATATGAAGAATTCACTTGAAAAACTGTTTCTCTTCCTAGTCTAACTTTCTGTCTGCCACTAAATCACACACGAGATTCTTCACAACTTGAAAATGCAAGATGAAATTTATTTACAGGCGTTAGGTGCCTCTAGAGTTTGGACTGCCAGGTCAGCTATACCTATGTGCTGCCTGATTGGCTGGGAAAGGCAGTAGGTCCTCAACTCTTACACTCTAGATTCAATCACGTTATCAACTTGTAGTAGTGTTCTGGGCATGACCATGGCTTCCACTTATGCATATGAGAAAAGGTGTGGGGAGTCATTATGAACATGAGGATTTTCACACGTTTGCAGGACTGGGACCAGGATCTTCCAATCTGAGCACAACTTTAAAAAAGGCAAAAATAAACCTTTACGTATGCACTACCTGCTACAACTTTTAGGTCCTTTTTACACATCATAAAGAAAAAAACCCAAAAAGGCATAGAGCCATTTTTCTCTTTTGTGGGTCATTTAATCCACCAGAGGCCAAAGCATAATCCTCTGCTGTTCCAGTAGAGAGTCAATGCTAAATATGGACCGTCAAAACTAACAGTAGTGTTTATACTATTGCACATGAATAGTAATGTTACAGAAAACAAAGGACAATAATAGTTAGGGGCAGATCAGCCCTGCTTCCCCAGAGAAGCTCCTGCACATCCTTTGCTGATGTGATTGACACATTCCCCACCTTGAAAATCCCAATTAGCAGAGAAAGAGATAAGCAAAAACCCTGATTAAAACCTGCTTATCACTTGTAGGATTAGCTAAATCCGGGATCTAACACGGTGAGGGCCAACCTATTTGGCAAGACAAGCTGCCAATTAAACCTGTGCCCTCCCCGAGATCCCCTTCCGCTGCCCTATCTATCCGCTGCTCTGCTTTCTGCCCCTGTCCAGTCTGCCGCTCTTTCTGCCCACCAGATCTGCCACTCTTTGTGCCCCCTAGCTGTTCTCTGCCCTGCTTTCTGCTGTTGTCCGATCTGCTGCTCTGCTTTCTGCCCCAGGCCGCTCTGCCGGGCGCCGCACGCGGAGCTGGCGGCCCCGGGAGCAGGGGAGCGGCGAGGCGCTGCCAGTGACGAGCCCGGGCGCGGAGCGGCGCAGGCCCGCGGTCCGGCCCAGCAGCGCCGCCGCGGCGGCCTGGCACGTGCGGTGCGGGCCCGGCTCACCTGATGTAGGGCACCAGCGGCTCGACGTGGCCCTCCAACACGGCGATCACGTAGGACACGATGAAGGCGGCCGAGGACCAGCTGACGAGCAGCGCGGGGACGAAGGCCAGCCCGGGCAGGCAGCACCGCATCCCGCCCGGAGTCGGCGTCGGCGCCTGCCCCGCCAGCAGCGGCTGCAGCCCGGTCCCGGCGGGCATGGGCCTGGGCATGGGCACGGGGCACGGGGCAGCGCGGCCGGGAGCGGCTCTGTGACGGCGCCGTGAGCTCACAAAGCGCCTCTGCCGCCCCGCCAGGCTCCTGTCCGCACGCGGGTGTCGCCCGCGCCCCGCCACACCCGCCCCCCGGCCGGCGTCTCCTCAGCCGCCGCCTTTCACTTTCGTTTCCACGCTGGAAGGGCAGCCCCTCTCTCTCGCTTCCCCCGCGGGATTTTTCTTCGTCGGTTTTCTTTCTTTCCAGCTCCGTTTGGGGGCTCTTTTCCCCTGTCAAGACCAGGCAGCCCCCACGGGGAGGCGGGGGCTCCAGTGGCTGGACGGGACAGGGCTGACCACTTCCACCCCCGGCTTCCCCCGCGAGGCCGGCCCTCCCTGCCCACGGCCCTCCCAGCTTCTCGTGGCGGGCACTCCACCTCGTTGCCCGGTGGAAGAAAAATCAGTTGTTTCCCCTTCAAACTGATGAACCAAGAGATATCTCCAACAGTGCAGTTTTGTGGGGTTTTGTTTTTATCGTGGTGAGACCAGGATTTTTTGACAAAATGGTTAGTGGGATGTAAGGTGCAAAGAAAAGGCTTGAGAAGCGCTGGCCTACAGCAGTGGTCTCCAAACTTTTTTGATCGTGCACCCCTATCAGTAAAAAAATGTTGAGCATGCACCCCCAATATATGTATATTTATTTATTTCTAAATTATATACATGTATTACTGTACTAATATATTATGTACATTATAAAACATACACAAAAAA
>NW_017728931.1:44149421-44152054 GCF_001723895.1 Crocodylus porosus | reverse complement strand
GGGAAAGTCTGTTCACCAGGGCCCCCCTTGGAGTCACTAGGAACAATGGCCAGAAGCTGAGGGAGGATAGGTTTAGGTTAGATATTAGCAAGAACTACTTCACGGTAAGGGTGGCCAGAGCCTGGAATAGGCTGCCCAGAGATGTGGTGCTCTCACCTTTCCTGGAGATCTTCAAGAGGAGACTGGATAGGTACCTGGCTGGGGTCTTATGTCCCCTGCCAGCCCCAGTGCTCCTTCCTGCCCATGGCAGGGGGTCGGATTCGATGATCTGTCTAGGTCCCTTCCAATTCACTGATTCTATGAAAAAAAGCAAATATGCTGTCTGTCCCCTCCCTAACCCAAGCAAATTTTACCTGCTCTTGACCTGTTCTCTGAACATGATCACAGTTAACATATATTTCCTTGTTTGGATGGATCTTCCTTTGACATTTTGTAAACTATTTCTCATTTCTCCATCCTCCCTTTTTATACCTGCATTTTTAATCTAATACACTTTGATGGAAAAAAATATATGTGCCTCTACTTTCTTTCTAGTCTGTTCCTTTCAAAGACTGGTGGGGAAAAACGAGTGTACATTAGCCATGGCTTGTTATATAGCACCAAAGTTATGATTTGTGTTTTACAGACACAAAAGAAAACTCGGTCAGTATCCCAAAGAGCTTAAATCTAAATAGATAACACCTCAGCATTTGAGATCTATACAAGTAAAATTTTTTCAGTGATTGTCATTAGGGCTAAGTACAGAAATTCAAAAAGTCCAAGGCTGAATCAATTCAGCCTTTGCAGGTTAGTCTAAACTGCACAGATTAAATTGCAACAGACATTTACTTTTGATTCAGGAAATGCAGCCACAAGCCTGCAGTGGCTCAGGCCAGAAGCCAGGGGGTGCTGGAGCACAGCTCTCTGGCTGTGTGTTCACTTCCTCTTTCTGCTGCCCCTGCAATCTCTGGGATTTGCAGTCCAGAATTACAGCAGCAGGAATCTGCAGGGTTTCTCATCACTTCCTCTTCCTCTTCCTGCTTCCAGGTGCCTCTGGGATTTCTAGTCCACACTAAGTTAAGTGGGTGGAAGGGGTATTTAACTCCCTTCCCTGGCCCCAGATCCCAGTCAGGGTTTGCCTGAGGGGGCAGTCCCTACCCCCCATAGACTGGGCTGCATCCCAGCTGGGCTTGCCCCCTGATTTTTTCTGCCAGCCCTCACTGCTCCAACTAGGGAGCAGAGGAGTGGGGCCAGCCCTGCCCTCTGGAGCTGACAGCACAGCCCAGCTTTGGGCTGGAAAGCATGCTGGGATGCTGTAGGACTCTGATTTAACTTGAATCAGGAAGGGGTCTGGGACAGAAGTTTTAAATGATTTGGGTCAAATCAGTTTATAAGTCTGATTCAACTAGGTTTATCTTAAAGCCAGTTTCAGCTATTTTGAAACTGGTTTATGTGCACTGAGCTTCTGTTCTGTTCCAGATTTAAACCATTTTCTCGTCACTTAAACTATTTTATGTGTAACTTCTGTCCCTAGCCAAATCCACAGAGGGAAAACCTGGCAGCAGTGAAGTCAGTGGGAGTTTTGCACTTGATTGAAGTGCTGTTAGTATTTCACCCATCTATTTTAAGGCCAGAAGAGACCATTACAAAGTTCTAGTCTTGTTGCATAAAGAAAGTCTTGTTAGAGCCACGGTGTGCTGTGACTTGGAGCTGGGCTAACTGATTATGAGCTAAGGTGTAAGGGCAGATGTGGATGGTTAGAGGTAGAATGTTTGCAAGTATTTACATGAAGGACTTGAAGCAAGAAGGCCACTCTGGCTTGGCACATTGGATCAGGAAGACTGTTCCAGGTTTAAGGAGCAGCATGAGAATTTGTGACTGAGAAAAAGTAGTACACTAATTGAGGTTTCATCAGACAGGAGCTGAGCAGTAAGCAAGGGTGGAATTTTGCCTGTTCTTGGAAATAAGGAAAAGGAGTTTGTAGCTGATAAGTGAGACAGGAAGCTTGAGAAGACCAAATATATGTTCAGATTAATTGGTTAGAATCATCACTTAAAATATTCTCTTTTTATCATTGGAAATATACTGTGCACTCATGATACTTTACAACAAAGGGTTGCTCAAAATTCTAATGGTTTACTTTAATACTCTTACCCTTACTACTTCACAGTAAGGGTGGCCAGAGCCTGGAATAGGCTGCCCAGAGAGGTGGTGCTCTCACCTTCCCTGGAGATCTTCAAGAGGAGATTGGATAGGCACCTGGCTGGGGTCTTATGACCCTTGCCAGCCCCAGTGCTCCTTCCTGCCCATGGCAGGGGGGTCGGACTAGATGATCTGTCTAGGTCCCTTCCGACTCATTGATTCTATGATTCTATGAATAGTTAATCCACTTCTGTTCAATGACCTAACCCAGGAGGTGCTCTGTTCAATGACTCTAACCCAGGAGGTGCACAGCCCCACCAGGGAGGACGCCTTGTTGGACCTAGTGCAGGTGATGACCTGGTGAGGAGGCTGCGGGTGCTCGATCACCTGGGCGACAGCGATCATCGCCTGCTGGAATTCACCATCCAGCGCAAGGTGGCAAAGGCATGCAGTAGGGCAGTGGCCCTAGATTTTAGGAGGGCAGACTTCAATGAGCTAAGGAGGATAGTTGG
>NW_017728931.1:44140132-44149321 GCF_001723895.1 Crocodylus porosus | reverse complement strand
ACCCCAGTATTCTTTCCTGCCATGACAGGGGGTCAGACTAGATGATCTGCTCAGGTCCCTTCTGACCCTAGAAACTATGAAACTATGACCTACACTGGAGCAGTAAACAACAAAAACTTCTATGATACCACTCTAAAATAATTGTATTTTAAATACAAGAAAAACAAACCATTAGGAAAAATAAGATGTATAATCCTGCCAAAGATAGTTTGCCTTGTAATGAGTCTGATGTGCAGGCTTAAGAAATGATTTTTTCCTTTTTGGGTGTGCCTACACGTAAGCGTGCATGTCTACATGTGCACATGTAGACGCTTGTCTGGGAGCATTTACTCGCAAGTAAGCTGTTCCTGGATCTAATGCACCTTTAGACACACCCTTTAGGAAAGAATGTGAGTGGACCGAGGCAGACGATTATTGCCCTGATGTTAATATTCATAGTTTCATAGTTGTTTCATAGTTGGTAGGGTCGGAAGGGACTTGAGCAGATCATCAAGTCTGACCCCTTGCCATGGCAGGAAAGAGTACTGGGGTTAAACGACCCTGGTGAGGTGTTCATCCAGCCTCCTCTTAAAGACCCTAAAGGGTAGGAGCCTGCACCACTTCTCTTGGAAGTTAGTTCCAGTTCCTAGCCTCCCTGACCATGAAATAGCGCCTCCTGATAGCTAGCCTAAATCTACCCTCTGCCAGCTTGTGACCATTATTTCTAGTCACTCCTGGTCGTGCTCGGGGAAACAGGGACTCCCCCATGCCTGCTGGTCCTGCCCTTCTGAAATCCGGCCTTCTGAAGTCCAGGGCTGCTGCCTTGCTGCAGACCTTTGCCACCTTGCGTTGGATGGTGAATTCCAGCAGGCGATGATCACTATCGCCCAGGTGGTCGAGCACCCGCAGACCGCTCACTAGGTCATCACCCGTAGCCGGGACCAGATCCAACAAGGCATCTCCACTGGTAGGGCTGTGCACCTCCTGGGTTAGATGGAGGTCCTGTATCTTGGCTAGGAACCTATGTGAGCGGTCAGACCTGGCTGACTACTCTTCCCAGCAGATGTCTGGAAAGTTCAGGTCACCCATGATGACCACGTCCTTTAACCTAACTACCTCCATGAGCTGACTTAAGAATTCCTGGTCTAGCTCTTCCCCTTGGTTGGGTGGTCTGTAGTAGATCCCCACCGTTGTCTCTTTCCCCTTGACTGCCTTGTATTCAAACCCAGAGCACTTCAGTGTGCCCCTCCTCTGACCCAGTGCCACTTGTTGAGGATGTCACTTGACATAAAGCACCACACTCCCACCTCTCCTCCCTGTCCTATCCCTCCTGTACAGCCTATAGCCCTTGATATTCACTGCCCAGTCGTGGGTTGGGTCCCACCACATTTCGATGAGCCCCACTATGTCTGGGTCGGTGTTAGCTAGCAGGAGGGTGAGTTCCTCCTGCTTGTTCCCCATACTATGAGCATTAGTGTAGAGGCATTTGAGGCCTCCTGAAGATACATGCACTGGCCCCCTAATCTCAGTACTACCCAGACCCCTGTTGCTTACCTGGGTATTTGTTCTGCTAGTCGTCAGTCTAGGCTGGGCTGTTCTTGTGGGTGACACTTGGTTTATTTGTCCAAGGCTTCCTCCGCCCTCATCTCCCTCTTCCCCCAACAAGCCTAGTTTAAAGCCCACTGGAGGAGATCAGCCAACCTAGAAGAGAACACATGCTTACCTTCAAGTTGTTTTAAAACATATTGACATTTTTAAAGTTGTTTTGTAAGTTACCTCCCAGTAATCCAGGCTTGGAGATAAAATTATCAATTTCTGTTCAAACATTTTCATCTACCAAAATAAACTGCAGCTCTTCAGGCACTTGTACACGTGACAATTGTCACAATGTACACATAATGAAAATGTCATTTGCGTGGCTTAAAGGCATCACATATTACACGTACACCAGTTCTGGGGGTTTTAGATGAGTTTGCATCATTGCAAACTAAACTACATCTGGATGTAGTTTATTGTAAGCTAAGCATTGCAAACTAAACTACATCACTGCTTCTGCTTTCAACAGGTGCCCACTGAAGGCTTAAGTGGCAAGGGACCCAATCCTTTTTTTTTTTTTCAGCAGAGCCTGCCTGCCTGCCTCTCCTGCAGCTGAGAGGCAAGCTGCTGGTGGGCCAAGTGGCCCCTGAGCTGCAGGAGGCCCTGGTCCTTCCCACCATGGCAGTGGTGCCCCCCAGGGCTGCCCGGGTGGGCTGCTAGTGGGCCAGGTGCTGCCGCAGCTCCGAAGCACCACCCAGCCTGATTCAACTTACCCAAGACTACCCACTGGAAGCCTGTCTCAGGCTCTGTCTCTGACAAAAAAAAAAAGGGATCAGGCCCCTCACTGTAACGTGATGGAAAAATTAAAATTGTGGGTTTCAATTAAAAACCCACTGTTTCAATTTAGAGGCCATAAAATAAAACCCTGAGTATTAAATCCCCATCACATGTACAATTGTCCTTCTTGTTTAGGGGTGTACTTGGTAGCTGTGTTGGTAGTACACCACTGAAACATGGAAGATGCCGAATTTTAGCAGATTTTGGATTTTAAACGTCATTGCAGAACAGCAAGGAAGTTTTTTTTTACCTCCCTGCCTGCCATCTGGCACCTCCAGGGAAGGAATTCTACCTGATCAACACATCAAAAAGCTATCTGACACAGCTCAGAAAGACAGTTTCATGGACCCAGAGTGACAGCCTTCTAACTTCAGTGCCCTCTGTGCAAAAACAAAGTTTATTTTCCACCTATGGGGACTTTTTACCATCTTGCACCATCTACACTTTTCCCAGAGCCTGACTTAGGGACTTTGATCCCGAAAGTTTGCAGAAAAGGACAATTTTCTTCCCATTTTCCAGATGGTCTAATAAAAGGTATAATTTTGGAACAAAGAGTTCTAGTTTTTTGTATATCTTCCTGTTTAGAAAATGCATAGATCATAGAACTGGGCTAAAGTAAGGGTTCTGTTCTGTCTGCATTAACAGCAAGTTGATAACTGGTATTTCTTTCTCTCCCCCCAGCTCCTCCCTCAGCAAGAAAAAACTAGCAGGATTTCTCCTAGCTCCTGGTGCAGTGTAGAAGAATAGATTCATTTTCTTGTACTGATGAGCAGAGTATAAATGGATACAGGACTAAAAAGCAAAATGCAAGTTTAGATTGCAATGCTGCCAATATTTAGGCATTTTAAGAAGCTTACACAGGTAAGTAATCCCACTGACCTCCTTGTTAGTAAGAGTGAATACTCAGTTTATTTGCCCCATCACAGTCTGAACTTTAATGGGAATCAAAAAAGATGAAAAAACCAAGGAACACCAAGTAATTTAGAGATCTGTTAGACTTTGTTCTGCAATGTTCTCTGTTGTAGTTGGTCCTTGTGCTCTTCTGTTCAGTTCAAGTGACAACATGAATTCATATTTTTCTTCTTCTGATTTGCTGGGAACAATAGCCTGTTGCCCTGTAAATATTTAATACAATCCGCCGAAGACTTCCTTAGACTTTTTTTTTACTTGGTACCCAGTAGCAATGTGCTATTTGTGAAATGCGATTTTGAACTTTGTTGGATGGTGAAAGTGACATTCATATTTTCCATATTTGTTTAAGAGTTGTTTCAGGACACAAAGGGCACGTCTACATGAGGTGCCATGTCTCTTCGTTATGGTGACATAGCATTGGCAAGCATGAAATGTGATGCCGCTGCTACTGCACAGTAGCAACGAGCACGGAAACAACCTGTGAAGCGTCAGAACCTGTGCAGCATCAGCACATGTAGATGTACCCAAAGTGTAATAGACTTAGGCTACCCATAAATATTTTTGAGTCATGTATTTCTTTATTGGATATTAAGGTAATAATATTTATGAATGTGGCATTTCAGATCAAACTTTTTATTTCAATTAAGTGTTTTGAACTGGTTGTATTAAAATATTGGCAATATAGTAGAATATAAAGTATATAAATAACTGCAGTTTCTATTACAACTACATTGTGGATGCATCTACATGATGCTCTATGGCAATGTTGTTACTGCACTTGTGCTTTAATATTTCCTTTTGGCTATTCCTTTAATACTTCCAAAAGGAAGTACTAAAACACAGAGCAGTAACTGCCCTTTCTGCATTGTGATCATGGCGCACAGTTAGTTTTCGCTGCTACTTTGCCATAATGGCACACTAAAATGAGGGAGCGCACCATTATGGTGAAGTAGCTGCTGGTCATGTGTTCACCCATATCACCCTACATTGCCATAGCATCATTACAGCAACATAGGGTGACGTGTAGACATGCCCTATATTCAACAGAGTATGACCAGTATAATTGACCTGTGAGTTTAAAAGTTATTAGAATAAATTTGTGCTTGTTTATGTAAAATCTTTACATTAGAATTATTACAAAAATATATCAGGCCAGAATGTATAAGTAGTAGCATAATTGCATGGGAGTATATTGAAAAAGTCAAAACATAAGGGTATAATCTTAGAAGATTATCTGTAGCCTTTTATTAGAGTGGTAGCTCCCTGCTTCTCTCCTATTCTGTTCATAATCTTATTTCCAGTAATCATGTTCTGATTTTGTGAGAGCACTTTCTTCATGACTACCATCTTAGGAAATTCCCTATCACTTAGGTCATTTTTATTACTGTGATTGGTTTCCTTATCACTATATTTGACCAAAGTTATTTAATTTTGCCTGGTGTAAAGTGTGTTTTTGAGATATACTGTGGAAAGTGCTACTTATTTGCTAGTAGTAAGCTGTATCATCTAGAGCAGTTTTATCCTACTAGGCACACTTTGTCATTAATTGATAATTCTTTTCTACCTGTTTGTGCCTATGTCTGTAGTGATGTTCTTAACCCATTAGCTCTTACTAAAACTTGTACATTAAATTCCCCCATTTTACTGTTCAATGCTAAACCTTCAGATTCCCAGTCCTTGTCATGTTGTCATGTATTTGAAAATCTCATCAGATAATCTACTTTTGTGCCTTCTATGTTGAAAAGTATAATTTCTACTCCTTTCTCATTTTCAAAGTGGTAGGACTGCAAGGCCTTGGGGCTAACTTTAGTGCCAAGTCCTGGGATTTGGGATGAACTTTAGTGCCAAGTCCCTGCACCTGCCAAAAATTCCTTAATGCACATTATCTTGATAGGTATTAAATTTAGTCATGCTTAAGTGCACATGTAGATGCGCCCTGTGTGTAATAAAGCTGGCCTGCACCATCCTAAAGCAAACAACATTGAAAATGACGTACCACAGTGACATCATTATCGCCAGGGTAACTTCCAGAGTGCCTTTTTACATGCATTGTGTGAGGAGTTCTAGAATGGGGGTGTGGGCTGGTAGTAGGGAGAAATGGCAAGAAGTTCATTTGGGAACCAGGCTGAAGCCACAACAGATGTGTTTGCTTATGAACTCAAAGAGTGAGATTTAGTGTAGGAGTTATCAACAGCATTTCCCAGAATTCCTACACAAAACCCAGGCAGATAAAAGCTCTTTAAAGAAGGCCTAGTTTGAACAGCCAAAGGGCTGAGTAATGCCTAGAAACCCAATGTACTGGTGATGCAAGTCTATGTAAGAGAATATCTTCTACATCTAAACAGATAACATTAGGGTAAGGTTTGCATATGTTGCTTATCTGATATTTGTATGTGACAAATTTAGACTGTGTCTTTCTGTTGTACCCAATAAAATACTTAAACTGTTATGTGGGAGGACATTTGGACTGTGTCTTTCAGACTAGCTCTTCAGCTGTGCCCAGCTTCCTCTGATTGCAGCTGAGACAGACCACAGAGTTGCTAGTTGCAGCTGTGTCATTCAGGGGCTGGAATAATACTAGTCCTGGCCGTGATGTGCAGTAGAGTAGCACTATAATATTCCTAAAGTACTCAAACTAGTAACAACCCCTGTTGGCTGCCTGTCATCTGGGGACTGCCTAAGCACATATGTGATGTGGCCATCTTCCCCCTCCCCCGCATCTTGGCTATGGGTAAGAAGGTAGGGTGTATGAACCAGAAATAGGAGCCAAAGGTATTCCAGCTAGGAAGATCTGACGATTCTTGGTGCCATTGTGCCACTCAGGCTCCTTTGTACCCAGGGGACAGTCAGGTTCTGAACTGTTGACTCATGATGTTAGCCTTTACTGTTTATAAATGATGATATACATAAGTCTCTTATGACATGTTAGCCATGTAAGTTATCTGGAAATAAAAAGAGGAAAAGGATTGACATACCCTAATTGGACCTATCTTCTAAGAAAGAAGGAAGTCATAACATAAGCAGATGCTGGTTGCGACATATAATCAAACTTGCTTGTTACAGACAAATTCTGAACGGGGGGGAGGAGGGGATTCATGAAAATGTACAATTTTTTTTTCAAATGTGACTCAAATATATCTTTGCTTCTGTGTGGTGTAGAAACAAGTCTTGTAGTGTCTTTCGCTTTAGAAAATAGGTTTTCATTTCCCTGTTTTTGCTGAAGCCCTGAATGACTGAAGAACTACTGGAAGTGTTATCATAGAAGCATGAGCTATTGAGAGGGGGCTGGGGTTTTAGTCCAACTCTTTCAGACCTTCTATTTGGTTACTAATGCTCTAACACAAAATACTCGACAACCAGTGGGAGCAAAGCGCTTTCTTTAAGATTTCACATTGCTAACGCTTAAGTTGAACACTAAGGAAGTTCCCATTCCATTTCTCCACTCCTCTAAGAAGCTGTCCAGCAAATACAGGAAAGAGAATACCGTAAATTGAAAATCAAATAGAAAATGCCTTCCAGGTCATATTTTCTGCTCTACCACAAAGTCAAAAATATTTGCATGCCTCCTGATTCTGGGTAATGGGCCTCTGGTCTCTCAGTTCTAGTGAGGCAACACATAGCCATCCTTGGCAATCTTCCAAGACAGGGAGCCATATCAGGAATTGTTTTCTCTGGCTCTGGGCCAGAGATAACGATTCCTTGCACGCCTTTCCAACCCCAGGACCTGGAGGCAGAGTGTATGGGGGAGCATGCAGTGCTCCAGAGGGATGGTGAGGTCAAAACTGTCAAAGTGTCCATCTGTCTGTGGCTGAAGCATTCTGGTTCTGAAGGCCTTTGAAGCACAGCCACATTCAAAGCACTTCAAAAGTTACATCTGTCTGTGGCCTATATGTCACAGCCCTTATGCTATAATCATGTAAAGGTGATCTCCCCCTTTACTTCAGCTGATGGAGGGCTATCCTTCTGTAGTAGGAATATGTCGTATCTATTTGTACTGCTGAAATGAAGTTCAGAGTGGCAAGAATAGCCACTGAGTGACAACCATGAAGACGTATGTGTAGTACATTTGTTCCATTTCTGTTAAAATTTACTGGTCAGTAGCTTAACTGTAGTAATTTTGTACAGAATTGTCAATAATATTCAAAAGAAAAAACAGCTTGTTTCTTTCAGATGTTCTGTCTCCCTCTATTATGGGCTAGATTAGACTTCCTAACCATTTCTCTTCACAGCACTCTCACCTGTCAAAAATAATGGACAACCTTCCAGCTGAGGAGAAAGCAAATTCATGGATTTTTGTTTTCATCCCACAGGAAATAATCTACTCTGTGTTTGCAGTGTATATGGCTATCTCCCAACAATGCTGAGATCTATACTACTGAATCTCCGGCATTTCCAGGGAAGTTTAACCCTCAAAATATACATTGTTACCTTAATTACCTTCTGATTTCAGTGTGGTGCTCTTCAAATGAGGGAGATCAAAAGGAAGGATTTAATAAGGTAAATCCTTTTCCCTGAACACAACTTAAAACTAGTGAAGTGCAAATCGGGGTGGGCAACAGAGGGCAATAAGGAATGGTAACTTTTTGGCTGTTGTGTAGCTCCCCTACTCGGGGTGGACTAACCAATGTGTGAGTGCCTCAATTCCTGTACTGAATTTGGCCCCATGGATCTGAATGAATTTGGTAATCTTTTAGCTTTAGCACCAAACTGATGGTCAATAGACCTTTGGAAAAAATATTGTTTAGGAAGAATAATTTTTTTTATACAACCTCAGCTGCTCACTTAGCGCTAAATCATATTTTTGGGTTGTGTGGTCTGAAGGAGGGAGAAAGAAAGAAGCCTCCACATTTCACGTAGCACACACAAAAGCAGAACTGTTTTTAAATTGCTGCTCAGCTTACTGGAAAATGAGCCCATCAACAGAACTGGACTCTCAACTAGGGAGTCTGCTGAAACTTGTGAGCAGGTCTCAGTGATTATCTGTTCCCAGTGCGGCCTGGCAGTCTCAGGAGGAATTAGCCAAAACTTCCAAAAGTGACTAGTGATTCTGAGTGCCCAGCCTGACACATTTTAAGAAGCTCATTTTTCAGAAAATACTGAGACCCATCATCTGAAAATCAGATCCCTTTTAGGCATCTGAATTTAGATTCCCCATAATTAAGGAACCTCAAATCTCTATTCATTCTTTGAAAATCTTTGCATTGTGCTTTTATCACAGTCTAGGCCCAGAATGTCAAGTGCAAATCAGTTGGGAGGCCACATTCTCTGTCAACAGCCAGGGAGTTAGTGCTGCCACCACTACTGCTCACCCCAGTTACTGACTACTGCCAATTTTTGTTGACAGTGGCAATTGAAAATAGTAAAAATCTGACAGCAGCACCAGTGGAAGTGAGAAGGTACCTATCTCTGGTGGTGCCTAGTTTAACTTAGTAGGTGCATGCCATGCCAATGTGGTGGCTCTGGCAGCTAGGGGTGAAGGAAGAAGCCCCATGGGCCAGATGGCATGGCTCTTCAGGCCATATCTAGCATGTGGGCTGTAGGCTGAGCACCACTGGCTTAACCTACATAAATGGTTTTCTGTTATTTTTATTGCTTCTGTTTCTGGTCACCTTCAATTTTGCATTCTAATGCATTAGAATGAAGAAGGCCAATGTGGTGCCTATCTTCAAGACAGGGAGAAAAGTGGATCCGGCTAACTATAGGCCCATCAACCTGACCTCTATCCCAGGGAAGGTCTTAGAAAAGTTTATGAAAGAGGCCATCCTTAACAGACTGGCCAACACCAACATCCTGAGGGATAGCCAGCACGGGTTTTTTGCAGGTAGGTCTTGCTTGACCATTCTCATTTCCTTCTACGACCAGGTGACCTATCACCTGGACAAGGGAGAAGAGATTGATGTCATATATCTTGACTTCAAGAAAGCC
>NW_017728931.1:44128485-44139664 GCF_001723895.1 Crocodylus porosus | reverse complement strand
TCCAGTTTTGGGCTCCACAATTCAAAAAGGATGTGGAGAAGCTTGAGAGAGTCCAGAGAAGAGCCATGTGCATGATCAGAGGTCAGGAAAACAAATCTTACAACGAAAGGCTGAGAGCCAAGGAACTTTAGCCTGGAAAAGCGCAGGCTCAGGGGTGATCTGATGGCCACCTATAAGTTTATCAGGGGTGACCACCAGTGTCTGGGGGAACATCTGTTCACCAGAGCTCCCCAAGGGATGACAAGGTCAAACGGTCATAAACTACTGCAAGACCGTTTTAGGCTGGACATAAGGAAGAATTTCTTTACTGTCCAGGCCCCCAAGATCTGGAATAGCCTGCCATCAGAGGTGGTTCAAGCACCTACATTGAACACCTTCAAGAGAAAATTGGATGCTTATCTTGCTGGGATCCTATGACCCCACCTGATTTCCTGCCCTTCGGGCAGGGGGCTGGACTCGATGATCTTCTGAGGTCCCTTCCAGCCCTAATGTCTATGAAATCTATGAGAATAGCATTGCAAAGAGCAGGTTGTAAACACCTTGGGTAATTTATTATAAAACTTCTAAATTCATGTAATTGCTTTCATTATCTTAAGATTTAGTAATAGCTAACGTTACTCAAAACCAAATATTACACCAAATCTGTCCTAAGGATGTCTTTTTATGGCACATACATATGTTACATTTCTACCAGGAGAACTGCCGTTTCCCTGGTACAAACCACAAGCATACAAACACTGTTTCTATTGAACCAAAAATAGCGGTCCTAGGAGCAAAACAACCCAACTCCAACCCAACAGATGTTGCTCCCAGGGGAACAATACACTTCCCTGCAGCTTAACTTCTCTCCGGGATCAGAAGGAGTCAAGCAACAATGAAAGACTCCCATGCCTTCTGGAGATCAGGGTCATCTTGGTTTGGAGAAGGTGCAAGGGGTAGCTGCTCCCATTCTTCTTGTAGACCAGGAGGAGAGGAACAACCACCATCTACTCTCTGTGGGCTCTTCATACACTGGGGATTCTAGCATGAAAAGCAGGCAGGAGGCTTTGCTGCACTGCTCCATCTTCTTGACTCCCAGGCACTAGGAGGCCCCAGTGTAAGGAATGGGTAGGGGCTTTGGGAGGACAGTAGCAGGCACTGCTCCTCACAGTTTCCCCTGTTCTTGGAAAGGCTTCAAGAGCAGGGAAGTACCAGTTACAGGCTGAACCCTTGTACTACTCCCTCTCCTGGAATTGTTTCTAGCACTGAAAAAGTTCCACCATTAGTAATGAATGCTTGTATGTGGCCTTAGTTATAATGAAATGGGGGGGGTGTTACTTTTTGACCTTTGTTAATCATTTCTGTGTTGTTCTACAGTAATGTCTGTGCTGATACTATTTTGAAGCGAGCACAATAATCTCTATGTGAAAAGACAAAAGTAAGTGCCCAGCTTCATAAACGCAGCATCTGACTATGCATATGACATTGCTTGTATTGTAGACTTTATGACTGAGGTGAGAGCAGAGTACTACGCTTATTTTTCTCTTCAATTCTACATCAGAGAAAAGCTATGACACATTGTAATCCAGGAGGAAAGATCATAAACTCTACTACATTTTTGTCTCTGACAGATATCTTCCACTTAGGAATAACACTGTACAGAGATATATCTATTGTTTGGGGGTTTTTAATATAAACTTTGGCTTAAAGGCTGGTCTGTCGTCATCTCTTAGGAAGTGTTCTGTATGTCATTTGAGGCTATAAATGTTTGCTTTGGCTCATGGAGGAACATATGGATGGTTTGAATTACTGGATATTTCACTACCATCAAAGGTGTTTTTTGTAAGCAGGACAGATTGTAAACTTTAAACTCTTTTAATTCAAAATGGCATAAAATAGATGTACTTTAATGCTGTTGATAGTGGAAATGGAAAATGCAGATAGCATGATTCTAGCATAATCTATTACTGAGATAGCTTTAGTTAAGTAAAACTTTGAGAATGTCTGAAGAGAAAGAACCCTGTACTTTAGCCCAAGGCTGAATGTAATGCATCTCCCTTCAATAAAATAGCTGGTTAAACACCACTGTAACACTGGCACCACCTACTGATCAAATCATGTAACTGTATCACCTTGGAAAATATTTGGGACATCTTTGCTGGCAGAACCCTGGAGGTTTCATAGTTTCATAGTTTCTAGGGTCGGAAGGGACCTGAGCAGATCATCTAGTCCGACCCCTGCCATGGCAGGAAAGAGTACTGGGGTCAAATGACCCCAGCAAGGTGTTCATCCAGCCTCCTCTTAAAGACCCCCAGGGTAGGGGCCAGCACCACTTCTCTTGGAAGCTGGTTCAAAATTCTTTGGGCAGTTGTGGAGCTCGTAAGTCTGAAACCAGACCATGGTCTTGCCAGAATGGTAGAATCTCTTTTTGCAAAAGCCTTTAGCAGAAAAGTGGCTTTCAGATTAATTTGAATTATAGTTTGAGAAAAATACAGTTGTAGGAATCTTCTTCATTAATTCTTTATGACGTAAATATTAGATATGAAGAACTCACTTGAAAACCTGTTTATCTTCCTAGTTTAATTTTCTATCTGTCAGTAAGGCACATACCAGATTCTTCACAACTTAAAAGCACAGGTTGAAATGTATTTTATAGGAATTAGGTACCTCTAGAGTATGGACTGCCAGGCTGAGAAAGGCAGTAGGTGCAGGGCGCACAGTTATTTCTGGTGGGGGGCTGCTTAACAAGTTCTGGTGAGCTGTCAAGGGCTGTGTGGGTAGTCCCACCCCTTGACAGTTGCCCCACCCCCTGGTCGCCATCTTGGCACTGAAAGTCCCACCTCCCTAGCCACTGACTTTTGCCACTGGAAGTACCTCCTTTGCACCCCAGAAAGACTCCTTTAGGGAGGGGGGTTGCCATCTTAGAACCAGAAAAAAACAAAGTCATACATTTGAAGTGAAACACCTACTAGAACATATTTTAATTTCATTACAAAAAATATTTTTTGTCATGATTTGTGTTTGCATAGTCGATATACAGGGGATTGCATAATAACTCAAACATAAATTCTTAGTTTTATATGTTGTGGGGTGTGTGTGTGTATGGTGGCGGGGGTGAGGTGTGCGGGTGTGTGTGTATGGTGGGGTGTGGTGGTGTGTGTGTGAATGGTGGGGTGTGGAGGGGGTGTGGCATAGGGTATATTAGGGGGTTGTGTATATGTCAGATGTTGTGGGGGCAGGGTGTGCATTTGTGGGGTGTGAGGGAGGGTAGAGGTGTGTGGAGAGCCCTGCACTCCCCCCATGGCACAGCAGCAGCAGGCGGGACACTCAGGGCCCTGGTGGCCAGCAGGGTGCAGCCCCCTGCTGGGCAGTCTGTATTGCTGGTGCTCCCACACTCACGCAGCACAGGAGGGAAGCCCTGCACACTGGAGCTGGCAGCCTTCCCTGCCCCCGCAAGAGAAGGTGCCTGGGACTTCTCTCCTGTGCCATGCAGCCCCAGTGGGGAAGACAGCTGGCTCCAGCTCACAGGGCTTCCCTCCCATGCCAAGTGAGTGCAGGGAGCGCTGGCAATACAGATGGCCCCATTGGAGGCTGTGCCCCTCACTGTGGTGTGCAGAGTATGCTATGCCTGGCACCTGCACCGGGGACGAGTGCCCCTGTCTGCTGCTGCAGGCTCTGTGTGCTGGTGCTGTGCACTGTGAGAAGAGTATGGGGAGGCCCTAACACCCCTGCCCCCTGCACACTGCCTTGCACTTCCACGCTGCCCAGCCAAGCTCCACGCTGCCGCTGCCCCCTGGGCACAGGCTTTGCACTGCTGCCAGCCCCAGCCCCATGCTCTGTGCTCCTGCCCAGCTGCAGCTTTGCTCCACTGCTTCCCTACCTGCTGTCCAGAATGAGCAGGAGACTGGGGAAGTGGAGCAGGTCCCCAGGGGCTGCAGCAGCAGCAGCAGCAGCCCTGCCTGGAAGCTGCCTGCTGGCCAAACTGGCTCTTCTGCCCATAAGCGTGGGAGCAGGGCACAATAGGGTGTGTTTGCGAGTATGTGCACACATGGGCACCTCGCTCCCACCCTCAGCTGGGCAGGGTGCAATTCATTGCAAGGTGCCACAGGTCGGATGAAAGTGCTTGGCAGGCTGGATCCAGCCCACAGGTCATATTTTTCCTGCCCCGGTTTAGATACATTTCTCACCATGGTTTGTTTCTCTTGCTGTCCTCAGTATTGCCAGCTTCATAGCTTTAAAGATCAGGTGCTAGGCCTGATAAATTCATTTAGTTGACTTAAAGCAATGCAATATTTTTAAATATAATTCTTAGGGTTTTTTAAATTTCCCTTGTTGCTCTTGAACTTTTTGGGCTCATATTTTTCAAAACTTTCTCTGCAAACATAATGCTAGAATATATTTTAATGAAAACTGAACTTCTCAGGTGATCACCTGACTCCAGAAGCTGAAGCTTTAAGAAAACACTGCTAAATATCACACAACTCATGAGATGTGGCAACATTGTCTCATTTGAGTAACAGAAGCCATCTGTTGTCACACCTCTGCTCAGATTTTAATACAGTAAAATCTCTGTTATCCAGCATGAGTGAGGAATGGGGGTGCTGATAATCTCAAAATTCTGGTTATCTGTTATAGTCAAGGAAAATGGTGCTGCATATAATGTATTGTGCATTGGTGGTTCAATGGTAGAATTCCTGCTTGCCATGTAGGAGACCTGGGTTCAATTCCCAGCCAATGCAGGTGCTACAGGTGAATACTTTGCATATATGAGCAGCTTGAGGTAGTCTTTGACATGCAGCTATTTTGGATAGGCATCTGGCTAGGGTCATCTGACCCTAAGACTCTTCCCTGCCTAGGCAGGGGTTCGGGCTTGATGATCTGTTGAGGTCCCTTCTGACCCTAGCATCTGTGAATCTATATGTGTAGTGCAAATTTTCAAAGAATTAGTGTACAATGCATTAAAGTATAACATGCCGTATAAAGAATAAAACAGTATACAGATGAAAATGCCATTATAGTTAGCCACTCCAAACGTCAGGGCAGCCCGGGTGCAGGCTGCTGCAGTAGGGGGGAGGGGCGTGCACACTCAGATACACTATACAGATACCTGCAGAGTGGCACATCAGACAGAAAAGTGGTGCAGCATGATATGCGTACTCAGATACTCACAGAGAGGCACAGCAGAGAGCAAAGTGGCACGGCGCCATGTGCGTTCTGCTGCTGAAATTCTGGTTAAGTATTCTGGCTAGTTAAATGCCAGATAACAGAGATTTTACTGTATTAGACTGGATCTAAACAACCTCTATCATGCTGTCTTTTGCATTTCCTCTTGGCTGTGTTAAGTACACTTTCAGTGGTTCTGTCTATTTTATCAACATCATATAGAAAGAATTCCTTCTTTAAAATAACTCTAAACCATGTAGTATGTTTTTCCTCATATGTTTTTTCTTTCTAATTTTTGTTTTCAGGTATGTATACAACCTGCAACTTTAATGTGGCTTTGGTTTTAAGTAGTATTAATACTGATTTCAACTGTATTTTTCTTTTCCTTTCAGACAATGACTGACTTCTTTGTAAAATCTCACTGTTTATGAGATGTAGCATCACAGTTCTGTCCCTGCAAAGATATCAAATGTTAGTTATATTGTATACTGATTGCTGTTACTTCATGGTTCAAACGCAAGAACTTTTCTACATATTTAGGACTAAGTCTTGTATGATCCAGAATCAGCTTTCTCCAAAATTTGTTTGGATAGTCAGTCTTATTATATTTGGTAGCTTTCATCTTATGAATCAGTAATTGAAACACTCCTTTCTATGGTCCTGACCAATGCAATTCTTTTTCTGTCCCTCTGATAGCTGCTACTTCCCTATCACATCAAACATAATTTGTAAGTTACTTGTCTTACTTTCAAGATAGTTTACAACCTGTCCTCACTTTCTGTCATTTCGTATTCAGTAGAAAAAGGCCAACTCCTAAGTTTAATCAGCTCATGACTCCAGCCTCCGTTGCCCACCCATTAAACTATCAAATGTGCATCATAACCCTTTCTCCCATTTTGTCCCTTATACTTGGAAAGAGCTCCTGGTAAACATCTGTATAGCGACTTCAACCTCTTTCAAGTCCATTCTTAACATTCTTTCTTTGGCAGAAATGCTTACAAAAATGTAACAACAGCTGGGCTACCCATATGCAGAAAACACTTCCCATCTTACTGACTAGTACTGTTTCTGTTCTTTGTACTTCTTCTACCTGTTTCTGTCTATTGTCTTTCGTCTTAGATAGCCAGTTCTTTGAACAGGATCTGTCTTTGTTGTTCTCTGTGTTAAGAATCAAGGCAGGAAAGCAGACTGATTAGTTCTCAACTGGCCCTGATTTACCCAGGTGGGCCTGGCTGCTTAACTAATTCTAGCCAGTTAGTGAGGTAGGTTGGGTAAAGGTAAGGCTGCCTGGATAAAAGCACTCCTTCTTCCTGTAGTCTTTGGTTACTCAGTGTTTCACACATGCCTTTTTGTGTCCTGCCTAGGTCCTTGTTTTCAGCTGCAGTCTGAATCATTGTGGGCATGAGATGTTTATTGCACAGTAGACTAATTAGCTGTGCAGTAAATGGTTTGGTGTCTACATGTGCATCCATATTAGGGTGGAGTAAATTAAATGCAAGTACTTTCCTGCTGTGGAGTAAAACCCTTCACAACAGCATATGTGTAGACACTGCCTTATCTGGCTGGGGCATGAGGGTGCTTCAGTGCAGGGGCTGCCTGCTGGCTAACCCCATGCTGAAGCACCCTTGTGCCCTAATAAGCCTCTCTGCAGCACACTGATCCAGGGGGAGCAGCCTCAGGCTGGCAGGCTGACCCACCTGGGTCCCCTGCCAACTTGGACTGCTCCAACCCAGCTCAGTATGGTGCAGTTCTGGGCACATATTCAAACATCAATAAACACCAGAGTGTATTGTTCTGAAGTTTATTGTTCCTGGGAGCATGTTCAAATGGTGTGCCCGGGAGCAATACACTCTGGAGTTTATTGCTTCCCATTAATTACATGTGTAGATGCACTCTGTTTTGACCTGACTTGGCTCTTGACCCCTGGTTCCCAGCCTTGACTCTGGTATAAGTTGGCATACAGTGGCTATGTCCCTGACACTGTTTCTGCAACACCTTGTGCATCACAGATTGAGGGTAGGGGGAGAGAGGTGGCTGCTCTTCAGAGGTACCAAAAGTATAGTTTGAGAGAAGCTGTGAAGAGAGCAACATAGGGAGAAAAGTGTCCAAGAAAGGAAAGTACAGAGAAGATAAGAAGCAGCCCAAGGAAATGTGATAGTGAGAAAGGAACAGATCTCTGGAAGGTCACTGGACTAGAACCTGGTGGGTGGGGCATAGAGGAGCTGCACTCCCTTATCTCTCCACCTTTGGAGAAGACAAGGTGATGGCTCTGGAGGTAAAGAGGACAGGGAATAATGAGACTCAGCCTGGCATGCAGAAGTGCTAGGGGTGCAGGCAGCACCTGTGATTCTGGCCCCAACCCAGGGTTGAGGCCAGAGTTGCAGCAGCTACCTACCTACCCCCTTCGCTTCCCTTAGAAAAAATAATTATTATTCCTAACTCGGGGTGTCCAAGCAGAAGACATTATTTCTCATGTTTTGACCAAACCTGCTGTAAAAGATGCCAGGAAGACAACTCTTTTGTGACTAAAATGATTACAGTTTAACATCTTTAACAAACTTTATTTGACCTTCTCATCAATGTGCAAAGTGGGATTCCAAAATAGTTCCTGATGCAAAAGTAACTCCAATGAAACTGGTAATTGTAAACACATGTTCTGGGATTTGTCTGATTATGTAGATATAGAAATTACACAAAAATACATTAAAAATTGAACAGATAACTTTAATTCTGGTATTTTGGAACTGTTGAGCTTGTAGCCTTCATTTTTTAACATGTTTGTATGTGTATGTAATTTCCTGGTATTTTAAAAAAGCAAACTGAAAAATCAGAAATCCCATGATGTAACATTATGCAGACACTTATGTGGTCCATCATTCGAACCCTAAAATACACATCTTTGTTTCTGTGCTAACAGCCACTGACACTATCAGTAGGCTGTCATCTACTATGTGGTTGGAGAGTGATTGCAAAATTAATTGGTTTTCAGAGGTTTTTTTGCTGACAGCAAAGAAATGGTGAGACTCATGAATGCTGTGTTCTGTCTTGTGGCCCACAGTGGAGGGCTGGGTCAGGAGCATGGCTTGCAGTGGTGAAAGGTTGCCAACCCCTGCTACCTAGAGAAGTTGGGGAATCTCCATCCCTGGAAATTTTCAAAAGCAGGTTGGATAGACACTTGGCTGGGATGGTTTGGTCAGGAATGAATCTGCCTTGAGCAGGGAGCTGGGTTACATGATCTCCTGAGGTCACTTCCTACAATCCTAGCAAGCAACTAACAGAGTAATTTGGATGGGGACCTGTCAGTTTTTTCTCTTAGCTTTTCTGCTTTGCATAGGCTACGTACATCTTCATCAGGAGAACGTGGTATAACTCTAGAAAAACAACACTGTGAGGCACCTCCTGGGTCTTTGAGTTCAATCCCCTCCTATCATAATCAGAGCTCCATCTTAAAAGTTGTTGTTCTTTTCCACACAGTACTTCTAGTGGAAGGCTGTTGAAGAACATCATTTCTCGAATGCTTAGAAACTTTCCTTTAAATTTCAGAATAAATTTATTCATGATCATTTTATATAAATTCTTTCTTGTTTCAGCACTATTCAGCTATTTTCCTTCCCTTCAGCGATTTTTATTTCCCAATGTATGTTGTAGAGAGCACATCATTCCATCAGCCTTTGCTTTCCTAATTAAATAAGCCAAGTGAGCCCTTGTAGTTTCTTTCCACAAAAGAAGCTATCCATTCCTCTGATCATACTTAGGGTCCACCTCTGCATTTTTCCAGTTAGAATCTCTCTCTCTCAACCATGGGTGACCAGAACTGTATACAGCATTCCAGATGCCTTTTTCATGGCTGAATCATATTGGATCAGAGTCATTTTGTGATCAATCAGTATACCCATGTCTTTCTTCTTTTTTCATTTCATATTTTCCTTTTTTGTCTCTTCTTTCTTTTTATATAAATGTTACTTATTAATGAATCCAACTTATCAAAATAACAAATGTAATATTTAAATAAGCATCCAGTCCCCTAAGGCAGTGGTTTTTAACCTATGGTCCATGAACCCCTGGGGGTTCACAGACTATTTTTAAGGGATCTATGAAAAATGACTACGATCAATCAAAAGTATGTGAATACCCACACTTACAATTCAAAGGGGTCTGCACCTCCAGTAGAAATTTTTTAGGGGTCAACAAATGAAAAAGGTTAAAAAACACTGCCCTAAGGTATACATAAAATAGATATTTATCTTCCTTCAGCAGTAGTCCCTGAACCCCAATCAATGTCCCCAGGAGAGTCTTGTATTTCTCCTCTCATTTCTAACTGAAAAACTCCTGGCTTGTTGCAGAAGTTCTTGTTATTAGTCCCCAGGTGCATGACCTAAAGCATTGTGCTATTGAATTTCATCCCATTTCTCTGATTTCAGTGATCAAGATCATCCACTTCTGCCTATAAGATACACCAATCCTCCTCTGTACCAATGATGCCTCTCAACTTTATTTTGTCAGCAAATTTCATTCACATATTACTACTTTTTGTACCAGGATTATTAATGAAAACTAGCCAATTGCCCATCAAGAATGACGGAGGGGGGAGGGGGGGGATGGAGCCCAGGGCCCTGCCCCATCTGGGCCCACTCCCCCCTTCCCTTCTGCTGCTTGGGGTCTGGCCAGCAGTGGGGAGGGGAGAGGGGGAAGGGGGGAGCAGGCCCGATGTGGGGGAGGACAGGGCCTATTGTTGGGGAGAAGCCAGGCTGCCGGGGTGGGGGGAGTGGGGAGCAGCCGGCCCAGGCCAACCTGGCGGTGGCAGGAGAATGGAAGGAGCAGGCTTGGGGCTGACATAGTGGAGGGTAGGTGGGATGAGTAGGCCCGGACCCAATGCGGAGAAGTCGGGGCCGCCACGGTGCGGGGAGCAGCAGGCCCAGGCCAATGTGGTGGCAAGGAGGAACAGGAGGAGTAGGCTCAGAGCTGATGTGGGCAAGAGTGGGGTGGGGGAGGAGTGGGACCAGGCCTGAGGGGAGAGGAGGCCTGCTCCTCCCCTTCCCTTGCTGCTGCTATATTGGCTCGGGCCCACTGCTACCCCCCACTACCCTGGCAGGCCGGCTTCTCCCCCCCTCAAGCCCAGTGCCACTCCCCCTCAACCCCCCACTTTCCCTCACATCGGCCCCAAGCTTGTTTCTCTTGTTCCCCCCCGCTGCCAGGTCAGCTTGGGCCCGCTGCTCCCCCTGACATGGTGGCCCGGCTTCTCCCCACCCACGGACCCACTCCTCCCTTGCATTGGGCCCAGGTCCACTCCTCTCCTCCCTCCACTGCTGCCGCTGTGGTAGCACACCCGCTATTCACCCCACTACCATCACCCACGTTGGGCCCTGCAGGCAGCAGTGACGACAAAAGGAGAGAGGGGTGGGTTGAGGCCAGCACCAGTGGCCTTGCCCTCGCCACAGCATCCCGACCCCACTCCCCCCCATGCTGCCTCCACCGTCACCTGCAAGGAGTAAGGCAGAGGGGAGGAGTGAGGCCAGCTCCGGTGGCCTTGCCGCCCCCCTATGCTCCATCCTCACCACCTGCGGGGAGCAGGGCACAGGGGGCGAGGCCAGAACTGCTGACCTCGCCCCCCCATTCCATCTGCTCCATTGACCCTGCCTCCAGGGAGCAGGCTGGCCTCGCCACCCCCGTCCCATGTCCCCACCATCATGGCAGCACCGCACTACTGCTGGTTCCTGGTCAAATGCTTGTTCACACTCTGATTGTAACTCTGTAAAGCGTTACAGACAGACTTAAGCTTTTATAATATTAGAATATTAGCTTCTATTGATCCCAAGACTGATCCTTGAACTCTACTGTTAAATTCCCATTGTCCTAATATTTCTCCTTTCAACACTAATTTTTTCTTCTTTAGCCAGTTCTTTACCTATCTTAAAATTATCATACTGATCTCTATCTTAACTAATTACTTGGAGTACTGCGTCCAGTTCTGGGCACCACACTTCAAGAGGGATGTCGACAGCATGGAGAGGGTCCAGAGGAGGGCCACTTGTATGAT
>NW_017728931.1:44125075-44128385 GCF_001723895.1 Crocodylus porosus | reverse complement strand
TGGTGGCAGAAGTGGTGAGAGCGCAGAGGCTGTAAGCAGGGGAGTGCCTGCAGATGCCGCCAGCACTGTCGGTGGTGG
Organism: Crocodylus porosus; assembly: GCF_001723895.1. NCBI lineage: Eukaryota > Metazoa > Chordata > Crocodylia > Crocodylidae > Crocodylus > Crocodylus porosus. The sequence goes on along the minus strand of NW_017728931.1, from coordinate 44,128,307 downwards.
AGGGTGGGGAGCACTGACCAGGGGTCGGCAACCACCCACAGGCGCCACTGGCAGCCTTGGCAGTGGCCAGTGGGGATCACTGACTGTCCGCAGCCACCACTAGCGGTGTTGGCAGCAGAGTGGTGAGTGGCAACCGCCCACAGGCACCGCCAACTCTGTCGGCAGCGCCTTTTTGTAGGGGGTGCACTGCTGTGCTCAGGGATGCACGTGCACCCCCTACGCGTCATCCCTGGTCTAGCTAATGGGTCTGTAGTTACCTGGGTCACTTTTTTTCTCCCTTCTACAATACAGATACTTAATTTGCTATTGTACAGTTGTATATTACCATCTCCCACCACAACTTAATATATTTATTAAGGATTCTTACAATTTCACATGCTGGTTTTATTAGAAGTTGGGGATGGAGACTATGTGGTTCCCCAAGCTTTAGTTGTGTCTAAAATAGCATTGCCTTTTGTTGGTTCAGTGGCTATTTGGCAAAGAAAACAGTTGGGTGTTGCATTTGTATCCTAGTGGTTAGGGCACTCACTGGAGTGAGAAAGATCTGGATTAGAGTTGATTCTACACTTTATATTTAATATACATTACTTCTTCATTAGGGTGAGAACTGAATCAGTGTATCCCTTTCCCACTTAATTCTCTAACCAATGTGAAACCAGAGGCATGATTATTCACTTTGATTTGATTTAAGTAGTTGATGCAAAATACAATAGCTGCAAAAAGAGAGCTCTCCCTGAGAATACATTCTAGCCCGAAAATTAAGGCACTGTCCTGGAAGGTAGGAGGCCTGTGGGTATAAATCCTGTTGTAGAAAGGCACATGTGAATTCAGGACTCCCACATCTGTAGTAAGTGCTCTAGCCAGTGAGGTAGTATGTAAATTGGGGGCTCATCCTCCTGCTTGGTATATTTTCCATGTGGTGTGAGTCTGAGCATGTCTACTAGAGCAGGCCCTGGCAAGGAGGTGCACTGAGTTGGTGAATTCTGATGGGGCTTAAGCTTAAGATAGGCATTGGGCTGATCAGTGCTGGCAAGTCTTCTTTTGCTGTGCACATGTGCAGCAGGAGCAGTTTAAGTCACAAAATGTCACCAGCAGAAACTTAGACACCGAGGGTGTAGATATCTCTCCTGTCCAACCAGTGGCCTGTAGGGGTTAAGTTGCAGCCCCTGAGCCAGTAGAATAATGAGGGTGGGTAAGCAGGGCACCAGCCCAGGCGCTGACTAGGGGACACTAGAATCCGCCCCTAGGAGGGTTTGCCACAGCACGGACAGCCCTGCACTGCTCCTGCCCAGTCATAAGAGTTGGGCGCAGCAGTACAGCACCTAGCAGTATATCTGGCAGGGGGCAAGTACAGTGAACAGAATGGTGCTTCTCTACCTCCCTCTGGGAAGTCTTTTCCCAGGGCAGGCATAGCCCTGTACCTGATATGTATGCATGGGGTTGGGGGAGAGAGTAAATGGGGAACCAGCATCGGCTCAATGGGAGCCTCGCTGTGGGGCTGCTGCTGCCTGAGCAGAGCTGATGGTGCTACAGCAGTAGCAGCAGCCTGGGAAAGTAAGCCTTCTCCTCCACTCACCCACACCCCATTCCCCACCCCTGCCCCCTACAATGGTCAGCATTCCCCCTTGCAGCCCCACCACCGCAGGTGCTCACTGAGTTTGCTACACTTCTGACCCCAGCGCACCTATATCCATTCTTCACAATCTCCCAGAGTCCTCCCAGTCTCTCTTAGCTAAAGGAAACACATTTGCTCTGCAGTGTGCCCTGAAGAGCAATAACGTAGGATTGTCTTGGTCCATGAATGATGGTGAGTTAAAAGGTTGGCACTGTATGGTGGGTCAGCTCAGGGACCATAGGACATGTCTCCTGACCAATAGTATGGTGGTATATCACAGGCAGATGTTTTCTTGCAGGGAAGTAGGTCCTAGGCCATTTAAGCCTTTGTAGGTGAAAAGCTTAAAATTCCACTCCAGTTAATAAAGGCAGAGCCAAAAATACTAGAATTCCGGGGTATCCAGTTAATAAAGGCAGAGCCAAAAATACTAGAATTGTGCTTCTCCAAAGATACACCGGGCTATAAACAGGCTGCTAAATTGGCCCCTGCTTTCATGGTCCACCTCTGCATTTCTAGATTGGTTTATAATCACTTAATCTGTAGGTGACAAAGGCATGGGTCCGAGACCCACCTTGGAGGGAGGTTGGTCCAACATCCTGATCAAGTGAATGGCAAAGCCAGGTGGGAGACAGCTGCTCCTTGCAATTCTGGGAGCAGCTGGGAGTGGAGTCCACATGAACTCTTCCATTGTCACCTGTGCCTCTAATGAGGGGCAAACCCACTGGGCCAGCAGGGTCACGCTCTGGCTTCTTATTGTGGTTTCCCAAACCATCACACCCGTCTTCTGCTCTCTGCCCCTGCCTCAGTCAGGTTCAGCCAGAGCCTTGGAGGCAGTATAAATCTGCTTTTGGGGGGTCTGGGGAGAGCAGTGTGTGAGCTTCATTGCATGGGAAGAGGAGAAGCAGTAGCCTTTGCTACCAGCAGCACAGGGAAAGGGGGCTGTTGCAATTGTCCGTGTGCTGGACATAGAGAGCCATCCTAGAGCCGCAGTTCTCAACCTTTTTTGTACCGGGACTCCTTGATATCCAATCCTGCTTGCTCCCGCCCTGCTGCCCCCAGGCCCCTGCTGTGTGGGGCAGGGGGTGGGTGTGTGGGGCAAGCAGCCCCAGCCAGCAAGGGAAAAATCACCGTTTCCTGCCTTTTGCTCCTTTGAAGGAGAATCCATTTTTAAAATGTGTTCACGACCTTTTCATATTGAGACCTGCTTTTGTATAGGGTGGCCACCATAGAGGACAGTCCGTTTTTCTGCTGCTCTTGATAGGAAACCCGACCCCTTTTATGTTCTCTGTTTTGCTCCTCAAGAGAAAAATAGTGGACATAAAAGCGTCGGGTTTCCTATCAAGAGAGGACAGAGGACAACCGGAGTGTCCTCTGTGGTGGCCACCCTACGCACGGGCTGAGAAACACTGTCTGAGAGAAGCAGGGCTGCAAGGGACCTCTGCCTGGGGCCGGGAACAGCTTAAGCCGGGTGTTGCAGCCGGGCTTGCTGAGGTGTGTGTGTGTGTGGGGGGGGTCTGGCTGGGGCAAGCGAGTGCAGCAAGCGCTGCCGCCACCGACAGCCACTTCCTCGGGTGCCCGGGCAGCATCTCAGCCCCATCCCGCCTGCTCAGGCCTGCA
>NW_017728931.1:44120609-44124975 GCF_001723895.1 Crocodylus porosus | reverse complement strand
GCATGGCGGCGCCGCGGCGGTGAGCGCGGGTGGGCGGCTGGCCATGCTGCTGAAGCTCCTGCAGAGGCAGACCTACACGTGCCTGTCTCACCGCTACGGGCCCTGCCTCTGCCTCGGCGGCGTCGTGCTCATGATCGTCTCCGCCCTGCAGTTCGGGGAGGTTGGTAACGCCCGGTGCCCCTACGGCCGCGCGCGCGTGTGTGTGTGTGTGGGGGGGGAGGGGTGTATTTGTGTGCGGTGTGTGTCCCAGTCCCACCCCCTTTGCCCCAGGCACGTGCTTCGCTTCTACTTGCACTGCCGCTCCCCCCCTCAGGCTGGGGGGTGCCCCCTCTGCCCACTGGTTTCCTCCTGGCAGGACCAGGCCTGGCCGCCCATGGTTGTGCAGTGCCCCAGGGCAGCCTGTGTTCAGGCATCCACCTGCCAGGACCACAGCAGCTCCGGAGGAGAGGCATAGCTTGGCTGGTGTGGACAGGAGGCATGTGTGCGGCGCAGAGGCTAGCCAGAGTGGATTTATAGGTCGGGATAGGGAGGGAGGGAGGCAGAGCTTTCATGGGCTGAAGCTTGCTTCTTTGGATGCCACAGAAGGGCCTGCCACAGCCTGTGGATGGGCTTTGAGGGGGAAGGTCTGTCTCTGCGGCCTCCAACCTGGCTCCTGTGCCTCTGCAGCACCTGCACAGACCCACCCCCTGTCCTATGTGGTGCCTGTCTTCCGTGCTGGACCTGGGTGCTCATCTCTCACTCATGGCACTGCGTCTCCCACTGCTCCTGTAACGCTCCTGCCCCATCCTCCCCTGCTTGCAGCCCTTCAGTGCCACAGGGGTTCCCTCCTTCCCAGGCATTTCTCACTCTCCCAAGTGTTCCTATTCCCTTTTTGGCCTTTCCTCCCTGACACTGCAAGGGGCACACAATAAGGATTTCCAAAATACTAAATGGCAAAGAGAATGTCATTAGAGCTTGATTGTTTATTCTCTCTCTCCAGACAAGATCTAGGGGGTCACAGAATGAAACCAGTAGTTTAAAACTAACAGAAGGAAGATTTTTTTTCACACAGCTTGTAATTAAAGTGTGAAACTCATTGCTACCAGATGTTGCGGAAGCCAACAGTTTAGCCAGATTCAAAAAAGGATTAGATTCTTGGAGGAAAGAGGCATCAGTAGCTGTTGAGCACACGAGTTAGGGGTACACCCTCTGAATCAGAACTTACTACACCTTAATGTTGGAGGCTGCAGGCAGGAGAGGAATGGTGGGGAAAAAACCCTGGTCATATCCAGTTCACTCTCCCTTTCAGCATCTGCTGTCTACCACTGTGCCCCAAGACACTGGGCAAGATGGACCTCTGGCTGCAAAGAAGGCTAATGGCATACTGGGCTGCATCAGTAGGAGCATTGCCAGTAGGTCTAGAGAAGTAATTATCCCCCTCTATTCAGCACTGGTGAGACCACATCTGGAGTATTGTGTCCAGTTTTGGGCACCCCACTATAGAAAGGATGTGAACAAATTGGACAGAGTCCAGCAGAGGGTAACCAAAATGGTTCACTGGCTGAGGTACTAGACTTCTGAGGAGAGGCTGAGGGAACTAGGCTTATTTAGTCTGGAGAAGAGAAGACTGAGGGGGATTTAATAGCTGAAGGGGAGTTTCGAAAGAGAATGGAGCTAGACTGTTCTTTGTGGTGACACATGGACAGGGAGCAACGGTCTTAAGTTGCAGCAAGGGACGGTTATGTTAGATATTAGGAAGAATTTTCTTACTAGGAGGGTAGTGAAGCAGTAGAACAGGTTACCCAGAGAGGCGGTGGAATCTCCATCCTTGCAGGTTTTTAAGACTCAACTAGACAGAGCTTTGGCTGGGATGATCTAGTGAGGGATGGTCCTGCTTTGAGCCAGGGGTTGGACTAGATGACCTCCTGAGGTTCCTTCCAACTCTTAGTTTCTGTGATACTGTGATATGATTAGACCCAGTAAATCACAATTCGTATATTCTTATGTTTGAACCTTTCCCATTTTCTGTTGAAATGTTGTGCTTGTGGGCAATGGGAAGTGGAATTCCAATGTATTTGGTAGCTCTTCAGAATACAGGGATTAGTATGAACCAGACATGGGATCCTCTCAGCTAAACAGTGTACCGGACTTGTGTAATTGCAGAACAGTTGTTGGAGTTCTGGGTCATACTCAATGAGATAGTCGTGTTTCATTTTATTTTTGGTATCTTACTGAGCTATTTATAGGGCCAGCTTATGCCCCCAGTTACATTTGTGCAACCCACTGAAGTCACCTCAATGAAAGTGTAAGCTAAAGCCTGGTTTGGTCCTACATATGCTGCCTCCATTTTTTAAATAAAAAAAAAGGGGGGGTGGTCTGGTAGCCCACTTACAGAGCTTTCATTTGGCAGCTAGCTTGAATGCATTCTTTTGAATGTGGTAAACAAGCAATTAAATGATTATTGTTTTTTCTCCCTGTGTATGTCATGTTGCTTGTAATTTAATTGTGTCCAGAGGTCTCATGTGAGGTTGGGATCCTCTTCATTAAGCACGTTACAAATACACAACCTTGTAGTCACCAGAAAAAACCCCTTTTTTCTTTGAGGGTTAGGTAACATTTTAGCTAAGAAGGCCTCCACTGAAAATTTACTTTGAGCAAGTGGCAGTTGTTTAAAATAAGAAGTGCTTTGTCAGTACAGATATCGTTGTGTTCATTTGTTTAAAAACATCAGTCCAGATACAGCCATGGTGTATGTGTATGTATAGCCACAGTGAGATATTTCCTGCCTAAACAAAGTGAATTTAGACTTAGTGGACAAGTGGGGGACAGAGAGAGAGAGATGAAGCAGCTTGACCCGTCAGGCAAACCTTTGCCAGTAGTAGTTTATTAACAGCTTTCACTAAACAATACAATAACATTTACAATAAAACTATATATGACTAATAGGACAGTATGGTGCAGGATTTCTCATCGCTATTTTTGAAGACTGGGACAATTCTATTTTCTTTCCATTATTAGGATAGATGTCTTCTAAAATAATTATATTAATTTTCTTCAGCATTGGATGCTACAAGTCAATAAAGCCCTTGCAGATTTCTTGGGAAGAAAGTCAGAACTTTCCATTACTTAGTTAGCATAGCTTATGATATTACTAAGCAGAATTTTGTTAGATTCTGCCTGCTTTATAAATTGGTTTACTTTCTTGTTTTAATTTGATAACAAAATAAAGTGAAGGAAAAGATGTATGACAATTTTTATATTATTAGCAACAAAAAATGAATCATCTGTCTGGGAGGGATGCAGTTCTTGTTGCCTGAGATCTTGTGATATGATGACCACAGTTTAAAGGGGGTGGAAAGCACTCCTCATGTATGCCGTGACTTATATTTTAAGCATGCTTAGCATCTCCTGACTGGACCCACCATTTGACTAGCACTCCTGCATTATGAAAACAATTTTGACTGCTCTTTAATATTTTGAGCCAAAATGCTCTGGGGATTTTTTAAAATCTTCAGGTTGCTTCAGTCTAGTAACGCAGCTGGAGTACTGCATCCAGGTTCAGGCTCCTGAATAAAAAAAGGATGTGGAGATGCTTGAGAGAGTCCAGAGAAGAGCCACACATATCATCAGAGGTCAGGAAAACAGCTCTTGCCACGACAGGCTGAGAGCTTTGGGACTCTTTAGCCTGGAAGAGCACAGGCTCAGGGGTGATCTAATGGCCACCTATAAGTTTATCAGGGGTGTTCACCAGAGCACCCCAAGGGATGACAAGGTTGCGGTTATAAACTCCTGCAAGACCGTTTCAGGCTGGACATAAGGAAGAATTTCTTCACTGTCCGAGTCTCCAAGGTCTGGAATAGCCTGCCATCGGAGGTGGTTCAAGCACCTACATTGAATGCCTTCAAGAGAAATTTGGATGCTTATCTCGATTAGATCCTATGACCCCAGGTGACTTCCTGCCCCTCAGGCAGGGGGCTGGACTCGATGATCTTCTGAGGTCCCTTCCAGCCCTAATGTCTGTGAAATCTATGAAGTAATCTTGGATAAAATTCCATTAAAATCTTTAATATTAAAATTGAAACAGTTAAACATTGAACAGAAAATGCTAAATATGAGTCTGCATGTGCAGTTTTCACTCCTCCCATTTCATTATGCTTAATGATATAGTCTCTAATAATTATATAAATATGGTAAATTCAATTCTGTTTTTCAGTGAGGCAATATAATTAGGGTTTTTCTTTCACAGGCTTATGCATGCACATAGCATCTTCCACTGTTGCCTCAATGCTGTTTATACAGGTTGCAACGGTGGGCGGATGAGAATAGGATGGGGTTTAACACTGATAAGTGCAAGGTGTTGCACATGGGGAGGAAGAACCGGCACCAC
>NW_017728931.1:44107592-44120018 GCF_001723895.1 Crocodylus porosus | reverse complement strand
GGCTAGGGCCTGGGACCGGCTTCCAGGGGACCCCGGTGCTCTTTCCTGCCAAGGCAGGGGGTCGGACTAGATGATCTACCTAGGTCCCTTCCGACTCTAGCTACTATGAAACTGTGAAACTATGAAACATTTTTAATGGTAAATTCACAGCATTTCTTTCAAGATATGCATTACAAATCTGTAGAAAAACTGTGTTTTAGTAGACTTTTACAGACAATATAATATCGGTATTAAAGAATGTACTGTCATCTATATTCAAAAGAGGAGCAGAATTAGATTTCCACATGCAGTCTTTCCCTTGACATTTCCTGATTTTGAGCATTCTCAGAAGGATTTGTTCTACTGTGAGGGACTTGAGATTTTTTTAAAAAAGAAAACAGAATCTGGAATGTCCATTATTTCTTTACTGTTTTGCTAAATACCTGTCAGTGCATATCCTGATCTCTACATAGGTCTGGTTGGCTGAATTAACTATGTAATATCATTAGCTGCCTATGATATTATGTGATACCATTAGCTGGAATGATGTTTTTTGGAGTACTGTGTCCAGTTCTGGGCGCCACACTTCAGGAGGCTGGAGAGAGTCCAAAGGAGGGAGGGCCACATGCATGATTAGAGGTCTGGAGAGTAGATCATACGCAAAGAGGCTGAAAGACATAGGACTGTTCAGCCTTGAGAAAAGAAGACTTAGGGGGGACTTGGTGGCAGCCTGTAAGTATATACAGGGTATACATCAGGGCCTGGGGGAACATCCGTTTACCAAGGCACCCCAGGGGATTACAAGAAACAGTGGACACAAACTGATTGAAGATCACTTCAGATTGGATATAAGAAAAATTTCTTTATGATTTGAGTGCCTACCTACTCTGGAGATCTTTAAAAAAGTCTTGATCTGCACCTTGATGGGATCATCTGACCCCAGCAGTCTTTCCTGCCCAAGTGCAGGGGGGGCTGGACCCGATGATCTCATGAGGTCCCTTCCAGCCCTAACATCTATGAATTTATGAGTGTGGTGAAAATTCGAGTAAACTCCTTTGACTTTAACTTGATAGAAGTATGAAATAATTGCCATTTAGAATTCTGGTAATACTGGATAAAACATAATTCAAACTGTACCTGACATCTGAAACAGGCTCTTTTACTTACTGCTTGTCTGAGTTGTGACAGATTTCTAAGGGATCATTCAAAGGCACTGTTTCTCACTGAAGGCTGTCTCAGTGCCAAACTTTAACTCACTCTCTCTGCTGTTTAAATACTAAACCTGTTTAGAAGTAGTTGTAAGTAGAATTTTATAATGGCAAGAGTTTATTTCTGTTAAATATGGCTACATCATTTTAGAGCAAATATTCTAAAAACAGTTTCCCCTTTGACAAAGAACAAGCCTAGGAAAGAGTAAAAAAGTAGGAGCAGCCAGAAATGTAATGATGGACCTTTCACCTTAGCTATTAGTTGTGATCTAGCACAAAACGGCAGTTGGCCTTCCTAAAATTTTAGTACTGATAACACAAAAATATCCAAGCAATCTGTCTTTTTTCCTTACAATGAGTTATGATCCAACAAAGCCATGTCACACACAGGTAAATGGCTTAACATGGGGCTTGTGCAGATAGGTTTTGAAGGATGGACTCCAATTTTTTTATTAGAGGGCTGTGAGGGTAGTATTTAAAACAAAACCAAAAACCTTGGTTGCACTTACTAGGTCACATATTTCTGTATCTCCTGCAGCACCCCATATCAGGGTGAGGCTTCGTGTTCTGGAGCTTATCTAGATGGACCTCCCTCAAATAGCAGTCCTCCCTCTTTCATTCTTTCCCCATTGAATTGCAGCCCTTGTGTTTCTGGTACACTCCCAATGTGACACCCTCAGTTAAACAAAATTGTGCCTCTTCTTTGTAGATCCACTGATAAAGACAATAGCACTGTACGTGTGCTTAAATGGGTAGATCAAGTTGATGCTTCAAAATTAGTAATTACATACCAATAGTAACAAGATGTGAAATTGTGGTTTGAGGGCATAAAGTCTCACCTGTGAGCTCAAGCCCTGTGCTGGTAAGCACAATTTAGACTTGTTTGCACAAAAATTTGTTACCATCAGCTTCAAAACAGTTAAGTTTTAGATGTGTTTCTGTTGGTGCTTCACCTTTGTTCAAAACCCTGTGTAGAGAGGGCATGAGAGAACAGCTGTAGCTGGCAGTAGGTACATATTTTGAGAGTAGAAGCTGTTCTTATTTTTTAGTATAGTAGCATGGGCGACTGGTGCCTCCTGAGTCTGGGTGGGGGGGGCAGAGGGCACCAGCTCACTAGAGGGGGCAGGGAGGGGTCCCCCCACAGCCTGTCTCTTCCACCAGCACTTCTGGTTATGTGGCTGGCTTCTGGTTCCAGGGAGTGCACATGCAACCCCTGCGCATCGCCAGTGGCTAGCACTATGGAGCCCCAAACTCAGTACCTGTAGGTGCTATTGTAATACAAATACTGGCTAATTCTCCCTCTCAACTTGCTCTCCCATGCCTGTCCCCGCCCCCATGAAACATGAATATTATCTTCCATCAAGGTTTGCTTGCAGAGGTATAATGGTACTGAGACTAAATTCTTTAGTTACAAAATATAATTCAGAATGCGGTTTAGTGCATCTTAAGTTAGGGGATGTTTGGTTGGAACGCTGCTTGATTTGTCTAGCCAGGTGAATGCGTCTTATCATTTTCTTTGTTCCCAGTTAAGTGTTGTGCATAGTTATTTGCATCACCATTATGATTGAAAAGAGAGAAAAGAATCCAGAAACTTCTCTCGGCCCCTAGTTTTGCAGTTAGCTTCTTAATACATTGCTTTTAAAACCTATTAAAACAGGTTTAGTGAATCTGGAATGTGCTGTTCATCAGTCTTATTTATTTTTGTAAAGTGAAATCAATGCATGTCCTTGTAGTTCAAAAGAAAAACGTAAGTAGCTGGGTATTTTCATACTTTACCCTTTTCCTTCTGAAAATTCAGTTTATAACAAGGATTGAAAATTAATTGTTTCTCATCCAAAGAGATTCTGGAGTATAGTGTTTATATGTAGCGATATTATTACCAGTCACGATATCTTTATTGAAAAAAATAGTGTATGCCATCTTTTTTTCTTTGTCATAGCAAGTAAATTAGCATATTTGTTTAGAGAAAGAGAGAGAGAGAGGTGCCTTACGTTTGAAGGACAGAGTTGTCTCACTTGTTTTTAAAATAAGCCATTATTCACCTTGACAGAAATAATAATGAGCAAATTACACTCATTTTGTACATTCTTCATTCATGTGGTAAGGGAATGAGATGGGACAAGTGGTTTTAGTTGTGAAGAACCTCTTTGCCAGCTTGGAAGGAGTTTTTTGATTTCAGCAAGTGAATTATCAGGCACTTGCTATGCCTTATTCCCCTATAAAATTCCTTTTCTTCGTTGTACATTGGTGTAGGTGTGCTGTAAAACTTTTAGGGTAAAAGGAGTAGGGAAAGTTTTGATGATTTTTTTCTTTCTCCTTAATGCTTAAAAGTACACTTGGGATTTTTCCAGAACAACATCTAATCAAGGACTGGAGAAAAGAATTTTCTGCTATGATCCTTAACTCAGATTTTCCACTGCTAAACATAGTCTCAGCAAGTTTACCTCCTGGTAAAACTAAAGTGCCAGGTTTTCCTTTTATTTTTGACCTTGAGATTTCTCATGCTTATTTATTATTTTGTGGCTACAAAGCAAGAGAAACTGGTGAGTTTAAATTACCTCAATGATAAATATTCCTTGTTTGTGAAAAAACTTTTAATTTTAGTAATAGAGATGTGAATATTTGCACTTATTTTTATGTACGCTAGTTTTTTACACAGATGTTATTGGATTGGTAGATAGCATAAACAAGTGGTTTTCCTCATTAAGAAGCCACTTATAAAACGGTTGCTTAGGCTACTTAGCAAACATCTGCAATGCGATAAGCAGTGAACAACTTTTAAGTTGTTAGTCATTCTAAGATGCAGGACTCATTGGTATGTTTCATTTGTTTAAATGCCAGCAGAGTTGCACATGATAGAATATCAATGTATGCTTTGTGGTAGAAGCCAGCTTCTAACTGATGAAGGTTTGGGAAAAACAGGTACTCTGTGGGCAGGCTACTCTGTAATTGTCCACTGTTGGGTTTCTGGCCACAGACAGCAATATATTGTTGCACTGGGTGGACTCTTAGCCTGATCTGGTATAGCAGTCCGTGTCCCTTAGCTTCATTGAAAGTCTGTAAAGTTGCCTTTTTTCTTGTTTGGTTTAGGGTGACATGGTTTTCAGGTTTTTAGTTTCTTTAGAGATGAAATGTGACATTTTTATGTGGCTTAATTCCCAGTCTGTATGTGTTAATGTGCACAGAATACTTTATTTAAATGTACACTGCTAAAACTTTTGAAGAAAGAGAAATAAATCATCAGTTATCTGTTCAAAAAGGTGACGCCAAGTTTGTTTTCTTTACAGGTTGTTCTGGAGTGGAGTCGAGACCAGTATCATGTTCTGTTTGATTCTTACAGGGACAACATTGCTGGAAAATCATTTCAGAATCGGTAACTATTACTCTCAGGGTATCAGTATTGCGCATTTAGCTGGTATGCGTATTTGTCAACATTTTCCTGTACATTTTGAGCTCTGTGCTACAGTTGGAATTTAACCTTGTACTTCACATGTTAGCTCTGAAAACATCTGTAATTAGAAGTGATAGTAACACAAGAACTGTCAAATTTTAAATTTGTATGCTATCAAGTTTTAACATTGCAATCTGGTTTGAACAAGTTAGTCTTTTAGCATTGCAAAGCAGACAGCATGACTACTTTTGCATATTAAAACATATTTAGCTAAATATAAAAGTGCATTTCCAATTTGGTTTGTTTTACCATCTCTGGAAGATTTATTTTTTAAATGTTGGCAATTTTCCTTGATCTCTTATGGAGATTGCTATTTAGTAGAAATTAACAAGGCCAAGGGGGGAAAAAAGGCCTTTTGAGTGGATTGATTGAAATTGGAGAAGCTGATCACAGGAGTTTGAAGCCTAAAACATGTTGATCATTTTATGCTGCAGTTGTGTTAAATGTTAGATGGCCTCTTGTGGTTTTGGTGTAGATCTTGAATAGTCATAGGATCCTGCTGCTCAGGAAACCAGTAGGACTGTGGGCTGCAGTGTGGGAGGAGCTACTTAAAGTAAGTCATTTCATTTCCTTTAGCATATGTACACTCAGCTGAAAAAAAATAAGATCTCACTAAAACCTCAGTGTGGAATCAAATCATAGAAATGAGAGTTTCGGAGGAAATGTTTGGATTATCTAGTCCATTTGCCTGGTGACATAAGATAGTCTTGATCATATTGCTGTACACTAATGTTCTAGACCTGCTTTACTCCCAGTATTCTCTCATCTTCTCACCTCCTCCCTTGCCAAGCAGTAATGGGCACATTAAAGTGGATGTTCATAGCTCTCAAATTATTTTTTTTTGAGAATTGTAGTGCTTCATAGAACTAAGCAGTTGAGTGTGCTGCTCTGTCCTGATCCATTTCTGGAATGGCTGTCACTATGGTAACTAAGCAAGTGGATTTTTGTAAAAGAGTGGGTTCCGTCCAAAAGGGATATCTAAATCTTAGTGCTGCTGTGTGGGTATTGTCACTGTTTTATATATTACCATATGCAGCCTTATTCTTTTCTGCTTTAGTTCTTAAGGGAATGCTTTAATGTGAAGGTGAGCTTTGCCATTTCTGAACTAAAATGTTGAGGAAATGCATGGAATTAGGGACTATTTGGACAAGTCCTAATGCTTTTGCAGAGGGTGCTAAAGTCAGGGAGTAGGTTGAATTCCTTAGTAAGTTTTTATATTCTGTCAGGTTTGATAGGAAGGTATTAGGTGATGTTTGTCAGGAGATATGCATCCAACTAGTTGTCCTTGGGGTTGTCTTTAATAATTGGCATAGAACGAAATTCTTTGTTTTAATAATCTTTTCCTTACATCTGTCACCTAAGATAACAAGAGCTGGGTTTTTCTGCGCTGCCAAATCCACGCACCTTGTCAGGCCAGACCTGTCTTGGTCTGCTATCTGTTACCATGTAAACCAGTATAGCCTGTTCCATGGTTGGGTTGTCAGTGACTAAACTGGAACTCCCACCTGGCTTGCATGGACAGCCAGCAGGACTAAACAAGAACTGTTAAAGCAAAGCAGCTCAACTAAGGAGGGTTGTTACAGCATCTAATGTGCCCCAGTGGTCATGACAGCCTCAGCACTAACTTGACTTGAAATCCTGGCAGTGTGATGAACTGGATATTCTTGTAGTATAAGCTGAATGAGTTAATGGAATCTCTCAGAGACGGAGGTGTGCCCTTGGCTTTCTGCATAGCCTGTAGACACAGGATTTCTGTTTTTGATACTTTCTAGAATCTAGTTCACCCTAAGCTCTGGGATGAAGCTGCAGAGAAGGGACTAGAAATAAATATGTCTTGGGAAAGGCTGGTCCTGTGAAAGTAAACACATCAGTGCAGGGAAAGTAAAGCATATCTCCTTGTGGTATCAAGTGATTAGGCAGTTTACTGTATGAACAGTTTGAGAACCTGCCTGTAGAGTTTCTGTTTTGATTATATCTCTGGTGTGATGCCTTTTGGAGACATTACACGACAACATTTTTGTTACCATTACAGATTATATATATATTTTATGTGCTCTTTATAACAGATTAAAGTTAAATTGGCTGATGCCTGTGGGCATGCAGGATTTTAAAACCTTGCACGAATCTTAGTTTATGAATTATTTTAAAACCTTGCTGTTATGAAATAGTTATAACTGTTTAGCATCACTGCTTGTAAGGCTAAGAAAAAAAATTGTGTTCTACATTTAGGTGCTAACCTTAGGTGGCTTTGCTTTCATTTCCAACTTACCTCCTTCAGCATTCTCCACTATCTTCTGTACCAGTGAAATCTCTTAATTGCCTTTTCTGCCATTTTGGCTGTTCAAGACATGTAGACTCCTTATCCAAAAGCTCTTCAGCATTTCAGTTTTTTCCTCACTCAAATTCTTTCTTAAAGGTTTGCTTCAGTCTTGCATTAAGGGAGATGGAAGGAAATGAAATTAGTGGAATCAAGATTTGTAATTGCCTTACGTGACTGTGGTGCAATCTTAGTTTTGCCTCACTTTGTGCAACGTTAATTTTAAATTGTGTGCTGTTCTGGAATGGGAACAAATTATATTTGAGAGCCTCTTGAATGTGCAAAGTGCCAAAAAAATCATTAGGAAGTAGACAGACCTTGCTCCATAAAACATACAATGTAAATTTAACATGGCACAACAAGTTAGGACCATTAATAGAAGTGGAGGAGGGGCAAAAAAATGAGGTCAGGAACAAGAAAAGAATCGGGAGATGGAGCAGAATAGGGTAGTGGCTATAGTAGTACAGTTGTAATCAGGGCCTGCGGTAGGGGATGAAACTGGAAAGTTATGGGAGAGCAGTTGGAGAGTGTAGTAGGTCTATGTCAGGAAGTGAAGGTAGTTAATGATGCCTGGGGAGATTTAATGTGTATAGTAGGGGGGGAGCTACAGGCTGCTGTACCCCTGAAGAATTATCAGCACTGACATTGAAGCTTCCCTGCCTGACTCTAATCTGCTGTCAGATTCCACATGCATAAATAGACACCAGATATAGATGCTGCTGGTGGGATCAGGATCCTCCAGGGAAAAGGCAGAACTAGCAGGTCCCTTTTGGTGCAGCCCTTTTTGAACTGTCAGCTTTCAGTTTTTGCTCAAACAGGATTGGACCCAGTGTTCCCAGATTTGAAAACGGGAAATACTGTATGTGAACCCCAGAGTTATTAATTTTAATGAATTATTTAATAAAATCACCTCTTAGGATTTTAAGTTATTTAAATTCCTATTTGGAGTCATTATCTGCTGTTACACACTCACCTCTACAATCAAAATCGCATGCATAACATGCCTTTTGGCATATCCACACGCACGTGGCATGATGCAAACAATTAAGGGGTGATTAGTCATTAGCAGAAAGTAGGGTAGGGTCAGGGCTGGATTAAGCCTTTAGTGGGCTCCAAGGAAACAGTACTGTATATTTGTATTTCTTTTTTTTTACTCAATAATTATAATATGTAAAATAAACACAACTGGGCTCCTTTTTCACTTTTAGCCCTAGGCGTGTACCTAGTTTGCCTATGCGTTAATCCAGCCCTGGATAGGGTAGTACCTTTAAGTCTACTTGATTCAGATATGCAGGAACTTTTGTCGGCAACTTTGTCAGATGCTAGGAATAGATCAGTGAATAAAAGGTCTGTTTCTGGCATCCGACAAAGTAGGTTGTTTCCTCTGAAAGCTCCTGTGTCTCTGAATCAATTGGTCTTTAAGGCAGTAGTTCTCAAGCTTTTTAGATTTGAGGTGCCCCTCAGAAAATGCGAGCTCTTTTTGACTACAAAAAAATAACATAGGGGATTTTTTTGCAACGAATGCAGAAAGACCACAATTATGGTTTTCTGTTTGAAATCGCTGTATGCATCTTGTGAATCGTGTTTGTAAACCTGACCGTGCTAACTTGATGTAGTACCTCATAACACCCTGATTGAGCATCACTGCTCCAAGGTACAACCCTAGCCTACCTTACCTTCTGCCAAACAAAGTTATCTGAAGACTGAGAAACTGGTTGAATATGATTTTTTTTCCTAAATCAAAACACTTTCTCAATTAGCCTACTTTTGATATTACCATATGTGGATTGAATTAGCATACAAATCTGATTATCCTGCATGTAGTAGCGTTGATCTCACCTTTATCTTTTGGGCCTGGAAATTGATAGTGGGATTCTGTTGGAAAGAAATCATAAATATTAAAAAGAAAAACACCTTGGTTTATTTGTTTATTTTCTTGAAACACCCAGTTTCAAAGAGTTGTCTCATATTAAAATGTGTCAGACTTGAAAGATGAAAATCTTCATATAGAAAGATGTTACAAAATGCCTACTTACCAGAGTGAGGATGCTGACAGCTCATTTTGGAGATCAGTAATATACCTGTGTGATACCTGAGCTGAAGAAGAAATCTATCAGTCTGTGTAGAAAAGAATCATTAATATCTGAAGGCAGAAAGCTATTTTCTATCCTTATTAGGGCTGTGTGAAACTTCAGTTGCTGATTCGATTCAGAGGAGATTTGGCCCAATTCAGTGGCCGAATCTCCGAATCCAAATCGAATCAGGAAACCCATTAATCTCTCTGAATTGAATTGGAACTCTCCAGTCCACTTCTGGGTCTGCTGCTGAATGCACAGGGAGGATTTTGCAGGACTTTGCACTTGTCCTTGTTGAACCTCATGAGATTTCTTTTGGCCCAATCCTCCAATTTGTCTAGGTCACTTTGAATCCTAGGCCTACCTTCCATCATACCTACTACTCTCCCCAGCTTGGTGTCATTTGCAAACCTGCTGAGGGTGCAGTCTGTGCCATCTTCCGGGTCATTGATGAAGACATTGAACAAAACTGACCCCAGAGCCAACCCCTGAGGTATTCCGCTTGATACTGGCTGCCAACTAGGCATTGAACCATTGATTACTACCCACTGAGCCTGATGCTGCAGCCAGTTTTCTATCCACGTTACAGTCCATTCATCCAGCTCTTACTTCCTTAGCTTTCCTGTGAGAATGTTGTGGGAGACCATATCAAAAGCCTTGCTAAAATCAAGGTATACCACATCCACTGGTCTCTGCACCCACAGAGCAAGTCACCTTGTCGTAGAAGGCACTCAGGTTGGTCAGGCATGACTCGGCCTTGGTGAATCCATGCTGACTGTTCCTAATCACCTTCTTCTCCCAGTGTTTAGAAATGGATTCCTTGAGGATCTGCTCCATGAAGATGGTTTCTATTTCTACTGCTCACTGTTTCATACTCCTTGTTAATGATCAAACTAGATAAACATGTGTTACCAATCAGTAGACATAACTCTGAGTACAAAAAATAGCCTTAATTTTTTAGCTTAATTTTAGCTCAAACATTATCAGGATGTGGCTGAATCAACACTACTGTAATTTTATATCTTAAATGTAGAAACTTATATCATCAGCTTATACCTCTTGTTAATATGGTGTATTATTAATAAATGGCAATGTGGGAAATATCCAAATTTAACAGAATTGAACCTAGCACTGAGCATCTCCCATAACCAAGAGAGTCAGAATTGGTATTCTTTTATCAGAGTAGCGTCTCAAAAGAAGCTTGACTAAATAAGCATTGCACTCTGCTGAGAAAGTTAATAGGTTTGGCATAGAAATAGAAGAAAATTCTAGTGTTCAGGCATCCTCTCTCTCTGTCTGGTCCGTTGCCCACCCAAACCCCCCTCCGACCAAGTCTTACTGTAAGTGTAAAGCTATGGGTTGTCAGTCTGAATGACATCTTTACTCAGCCTTCTGTGTGACTTCAGACTAACATGACTCACTGCATTTCTCTACTCATGACTGATTGTGGTGAAACGAATAGAGCTCTTGTTGCTACAGGTTTTAAACCACAAAGGACCTTGGTAGATCAAATGCACCTTGTATTACATTTGTTAACAGGTGAGAAACTTTTATAATCTCCTGCAATAGTTTTTTTTTTTGTGTGTGTGACAAGTGACCAGCTGTATTCCCCAGTGAGCTTTCTGTGTTTGATTTCAGGGGAGCCTCATGTAAAATGCAGTGTAGTGACAGAGGCAGTGATAGCTGTGGTGAAACAGAAATCAAAGAGAAATCATTACAATGTCCTGGAAGCAGCAGAAAATCATAAAGTGCACCTTTTAGGCTGTACATACTGTTCCTCCAACTGGAGGAACAGTTAAAGGAACCGTTATTTGTGGGGTGTTGATTTTTTTCTTTTCTTTCCAGCATGATGTCTGTCTTAGCTGAGCTTCAGCCTGGTGACTTTGATAAAAGCCTTAGTTCTCATCACACACTAGGAAAACCAAAGCAAATTAATCAGTCAGGTTTGATTAAACTGAGACTGAGAACTGAGTTTCATGAGCATACTGGTAGGACTACAATCAAGACAGATGTTGAACAAAAGTGACAGAATAAAGCCCTGCAGTACTTCATGTGAATGTTCTTGGGGAAATTAATCAGCTGCCCAGTACTGTCCCCTACATCCTTTAGAATATTTCTTTCTTTTCCAATCCATGTTATACAAAAGAATGTAAGGGGGCTAGATACAGGAGGAGATACAACTGGGGAGGGGGGAGATGCAATCCAGTGCTTCTGGGAAGAAAACACTCTAAAGTGAATTGAAATGAAAATACAGGGAAACAGTAGAATTCAGAAGACCTTGGAGTGACAGTGGGGAACAAATCAGAATGGTGTGCACAATCAAGATAGGGAAAAAATCCAGTATTGAACTGTGTACACAAAGGCATTGCACTTTGGAGCCCAGGGGTAGCATTCTCTGTCTCTGGCTATGGCAGTGTTGTTAATCCTGAATTAACAAAAAAATTCAGCAAAAATTCAACAAAAATTATGACATTGGCTTAAAAACCATCAGACAAGAACAATACATTTAGTGGGTTTTTTTACTTGTCTTCTATTTTTTTAACCTTTAGAGTTCATGCTTTCAAGATTTCTCTGAAAGTGACAGCTAGAAATTTACTTTGCAAAAAAAGGTTGAGATTCTCACATGATCACACTTCCAGAAGTGATGCCTTGAAGCAAAGCACTTAAACTCACAAAAGTTAGGGAAACTGCTACTGTACATATTCCACTGAAGTATATAATTAAATCATGTATATTTTATTAGACCAACTCAAATAGTTGGAAAAATTCTTCTTTGCAAGCTTTTGGGTATAAGTACCTTTGTCAGGTTGAGGAAGCATCTGCAGTTGGTCTGTGCTCTTCCTGGATGGAATAATAAAGAAGCCAGAGGCTGGTATAAATAAGCCAGAGGCACGTCTGCGGTGCCACATACTGCATGTGCAGTTGTTTAATGCAATAAAAGGGAACGGTGCAGAGAGTTTTTTTACCCCTGGATACCCTACTAAGAGTACCAGACGTAGTGAACTCTAACTGCCATCCTATTTTACTGAGCGCTTTATTTTTCTCTGCATACCAGCCCTAAAATAGGAGTCCAAGGCAGACTTGGATCAGCAGGAAATTACGAGAAGAAAAGTATTCATTTAAAAATATATATTTAAGAGTAGTGTATCTATAAAGTAGCTAAGAATTGCTTTGTAAAGGAATAATGTGTTTTAATACAAATTAACATGACCTGCAGTTTTACAGTAAGTATCATGTAGATGAACCCTTCTGCCCATTTGAAGTCCTGTTAGGGTCAGAAAACTATCACTGCCCTTGCCTCGTTGGTGTAAACCTCAATGTTTCACTCATATTTGTCATTCTTGTTTCTGTTCACAGTCATGGTCTGTCATTCTAAGGTTCATTTAAATAGTTCTG
>NW_017728931.1:44070168-44105712 GCF_001723895.1 Crocodylus porosus | reverse complement strand
CAGGCACCTACATTGAACACCTTCAGGAGCAAATTGGATGCTTATCTTGCTGGGATCCTATGACCCCAGCTGACTTCCTGCCCTTTGGGCGGGGAGGGCTGGACTCGATGATCTTCTGAGGTCCCTTCCAGCCCAAATGTCTATGAAATCTATGAAAATCTATCCTTGTTGGTAATCAGTCCATGTTCATAGTATTATTAAAAATGAAGGACATGCCAAAAGCAATTTGAGAGGGAGGCTATGGGCGGGGGACACTGCAGCCACCCCAAAATTTGCCATAGCTTCCCCTCCCAGTACCGCCACCTCCTGCCCCGAGCGCAGCCCTGGCCCAACCTCCACCCCCCCCCAAACACACATACACACCGGGATGACCCCAGTGCTGCCCTGGCCCCAGCCCACAGCTGCAGTCCACCCCACCCTGCTTCACGCAGATCTAGGGACACCTCCCCCCCCCATGCCCTTCTGGGGTGTGCACAGCGGCAGGAACTGCCCGCCCCCTGCACCTGTCAGACGAACCACAGCCTCATCCCCTGTCCCACCGCTGCTAGGCAGCGCTTGCCCCACTCCCTCCCTCACTATGAGGGGGATTGATCTGCCCCTACCCCATGCCACTTCCCTCTCTGGCCCCCCTCTACCACAACAGACTTACCACCTGCACACAGCTCTCCATGCAGTGGGGTGTGCTTTTCGCTGCCTATGTGCTTCCCTGCCCCCCCACTGTGCTCCTCCATGCTATGCTCCCCCCGCAGCACCTAGCTGAGCTGCAGCTTCATCCTGCACCCTGCCCCAGTCCCTGTCCCTGCCCCACTCCCTCCCTCACTGCGAGGGATATTGATCTGCCCCCACAACGTCCCTTCCCTCTCCTCCCCCCTCCACTTCCATCACACCGGACTTACCAGCTGGATGCAGCTGTATCAGAAATCGGATCAATATTGGCTGGTGTGCCTCCTTAAAATTTGGCTATTGGTATCGGCCCCCAAAATCTCTATTGGTGCACCCCTACTAATTAAAGTGCACAGGGACCACGCAGCGCTGGACTGGCTCAGTCAGCTGCCTCCAGGCTAGGGTTGAAGGGCAGGGACTGCAGTTGGCATGGGGTACTGTTACATGTGCTTTGGGAGAAGGAGGTGGAGGGTCGATGTGCCCAGTCTCCCTCAGTACCAACTCTTTTTAAGGTCATGGTGGGCCATGATATGGCATAGAATTTGGCTTCCTCTTCTCTCCCACAGGTGAGCTGTGCCTTTCTTTCCCCATTTCCAATGATTCCTGTTTCTTCACCAGCCTTAAATGCCTGGCAGACATCCTCCAGCGGGACCCCAAACAGTTAACCCAGAATCCTTCTGTGGGCCCCCTCTCAGTCTGTCACATATGATCTATAGTTTGTACTATATATAAGTAGGTGCCAAAGTGCTGCTTAAAACTGTGTTTATAGAGTACCTATGCTAAAACTTGGAGCTTAAAACTGTGTTTATAGAGTACCTATGTTAAAACTTGCAGCATATGATCTGCTGGCAGTTTAAGAGAAGTAATTATTCCACTCTGTTCTGTACTGGTGAGGCCATATCTGGAGTACTGTGCCCAGTTTTGCGCCCCCCCACTACAGAAAGGAGGATGAGGACAAGTTGGAAAGAGTCCAGCGGAGAGTGTACAAAATGGTTTGGGGGTTGGGGCATGTTACTTTTGCAGAGAAGCTGAGGGAACTGGGTTTATTTAGTCTGCAGAAGAGAAGGCTGAGGGGAGATTTGATAACAGCCTTCAACTACCTAAATGGTGGTTCCAGAGGGGATGGAGCTAGGCTGTTCTCAGTAGTGACAGATTACGGAACAAGGAGCAATGGTCTCAAGTTGCAGGAAGGGAGGTTTAAGTTGGATATTAGGACAGACTTTCTCTCTAGGGCGGTATTGGAACAGCTTATCCAGAGAGGTGGTGGAATCTCCATCCTTAGAAGTTTTGAAGGCCCAGCTTGGCAAAGCCCTAGCTGGATTGCTGTAGTTGGGGATAGCCCTGTTTGAGAAGGGAGTTGGACTAAATGATCTCCCGAGGTCCCTTCTAGCCCTAATCTTTTTATGATTCTAAGATTCTATGATTATGGTGGCCCTGCTCTTCGTAAGATGAAGCCAGACCATGTTGCCCTATGCCTCATTTGCCTATAAATTTTTGGAGGATCACAGGATTTATGACCAGGTTGTAGGAATTGTGTTGCTGATTAGCACATGGATCCTTTTCAGGGGGAGGTATCTGGAGTACACACAAATACTGAGCAGTGTTGAGATGTGGAACCACCATGGCTTGAAATGCTGTTGACTCTTCCGGGGCCCAGCCCAGTAGGCTGTATGGTAAATCATGAGCCTTTTGGCTTTGGACTAATATCATGCCTAGTTTGTAATGTATATAAGCAGATGCCAAAGTGCTGCTTAAAAGTGTGCTTATACAGTACCTATGCTAAAACTTGCAGCAGTTTAAAAAAGGTAAATTCCACCAGTTCTGGATGAACTAAATCTATGGGTGCTATATGCAGATGGATAGCTATGCTTGTTTCAAGGTCATTGTTTCCAAATTTGCTTCTCACTTCGATATGCTCGGGGAGACCAGGGTCTGACAGTAAGTATGGTGGGGGGCGGGGCTGCAGGGTGATGAAGCTGGTGGGGGGGCAGAGGCCCAGGGTCTACCCCTCCCTTCCCCCAGATTTACTGTAGCAGTGAGAAGGGGACAAATTCAGGACAGACTTTCAATAATTAGGCTTAAAACCTGGAAAATTATAATAAATATATGCATTTATCCTTGTATAGAGTCCAACTATTAGGGTTTGTCTTGTATTCAGGGTCATCTTTTATTTGAGAATATATAATACAAAAGTTGGGTTCTTTATGCTTGCATATTACTAGATTTAGTACATCATTCTGCTTCTTTCCAAATGCAGAACAGAACTTTATTGAACAGTTCTGATAAGCCCTTACAACACGGACAGTCTTAAAGTTGAGTAATTGTCTCATGTTAAGATTTGCTAGGTCTCCATTTCTTCATCAAATACTACATATTAGTTGTCCAGCCTTAGGCCAGTGCTATTGTCTTTTTGGGGGGCAGTGAAATGGGGAGGGGGTGGGAAGTGCCTGATGTCTTCTTGCTTGACAGGAGATAGAAGAGATATTGGTATATAATATATGCCTGGTTTTGAATATACTTGTTTACAGCATGATTCCCCCTTCACACTTGGGGACACACTGTAAAACTGACTGGCTTTAATGCAAGGAAGAATGGGAAACTTGTGGTTTCCTGAAAATCTCCTTTTTCTGAGTGATGCTTCCACAGTTCTCACACATGATGGAAACAAATGAACCATCCAGAATAAAAAATGGAAATAGACATTCAGGCAGTTGGGTTTACAAGGTGTAGTTTAACATCCTCTATAGTAGGATAGTTTGTGTGTTCCCTCAGTGGTATTTTAACATAATCTTTAATTTAAGAAAGTAGTCTTGAATTGTCCTGGTTTTAGAAGTTTTCAGTTTGAAGGAACTTCAGGAGGTGGGACATTTTCCCCCTGCTGCTGGTGGCTTAGTGTATAATTAGGAGATAATTAAGGTGCAGCATTTTTTTTCCTCTGGTTTATAACTATGTATCTACTGAAGTGGCAATAGGCTAATTAAGCCATGGTTTTAGACCATGTGGCAATCTCCAAGGAGGGGTGAGATAGCTAGGGTCAGTCAGGGACATGGTGAGGCCCACTGCACTTATCCCATGAAAATGGCAGCCAGCGCTAGGTTCTGCTCTCATAATCAGCCAGCCTTCTTGAATTTGGTAGACTCCTATTTATAATGAATATATAACCTATGCCCAGCAGATGGCTTTCTTTGGCACAGTTTAATCTGTGCTACTTTCAAACACTGTAGAAATAATCCTAAACAGGTTATGTAGCTTTCATTTGCTTTATGTAGGCTGTGTTTGCCCATGCCAATTGATGTGGTATACACCTGGGTGAATGGCACAGATATTGAGCTGATCAAAGAATTGCAACAAGTCAGGGAACAGATGGAAGAAGAACAAAAAATAATGAGGTAAGAATCTTAAGTGGAAGCAGAATTCCTTTTTTTTCTTTAAGTTGGCTGCAGTAATGATAAGAGGATACTGTCCCTTTATTTCCCTTTTCCCCATGTTGTTCTGCATGAGTCAAAGATTATTTGTTAGTTTCAGTTCCTTGTTCCCATAAGTGTCCTTATTTTAAAATTAATTTCTCAATGCTACTTCCAGTAATGAAGTATTGACTAATGCCAGTGAGTTTATTTTGTTATACCGACCTTATTTTAATATTTTATCTTGTGTTTTTTTTATCTGTGGTTCCCTGGGCCTTTTATGGGGAAGGGTGGCATACAAATCTAATAAATAAGTTAACACATTTCTCTATTTAACCTTGACTTGGTAAAATCTTTTATTAAAATCTGTGTTACTTTGAGTTTTCTCTTTTTAAAGTTACATTTTAATGATCAGAAAAGCTAAAACTGGGAGGAAAAAGAAACCACTCATTGAACTTGATCCTGAATTTAGATGAGTTTGCAAAATTCAGTTTGGTGTGTTTCAAGTGTTAACTTGTTCTGAATTTACCTGTTTTAGCTTGACTGTGCTGCAAAATCACCAAGCAGAGACTTAACTCTCTAGGTGACATGTTGTTTAGCAAACCCATGCTGCCTCAAGTGATTTGGATGATGTTTTGGAACAATTGATCCAGTTCTTGATGAGTATCCCTCTTGGCTTTGTCACATGTTCCGCTTTTCAAACACAGAATAACCTTGTTTGCTTATTTAATACCATGATAGATTTTTTTTAAAAGCCTGCAAAAGATGAGTTGATAGTCTAACTTTAGAAGCAGCTAGATTGGTAGTTTTCAGTTGAATTGAAAAGGGAAATCAGGTTGACATTTTTTCATTTTTATGTATTATTGTTATTGTTATTTGTGTGTGTGTTTATTTGTTGGCTTTATTTCCTTGTTCCCGTACATGGTTCTCTTTTTAAAATTCATTTCTCAATGCTACTTCAAGCAGTTAAGTATTGACTAATGCTAATCAGTTTGTTTAGTTTTTCCACGCACGCACTTCTTTCAATGTATAGATACAATATCTGTTCTAACAAGTTAGTTATTAATCTGTGCTTCTCAATAATTTATTTTTACAAATGCTAATGAACATTAACATATTACGAAGGTAATTCTGTTATGTAAAGGTGTAACTATTTCCACACGTAAATTGTGTGCTTTATTGAAGCTAGTATAGGAAACGTGTAACAAAGTTTGAGGTGAAGTCCTTTCATCATTGTCCTTTTCATGTCCTTATTTATAAAGATCCAAATAAGGAAATAACTTCTCTTTCACATGTGCTGGAATAATGACAGTGGTGTGTTTTATTATGGAAAACTTTCCATAGCCAGAAATAACGATATCAGCATTCAACCCAAACTCTTTATTTCTGACTTAAGATAAATTTAAAGTTGTCACTTTATTTTTCTGCAGAGAAATCCTTGGAAAGAATGCAACGGAACCAACTAAAAAAAGGTAACTTCTTTTTTTTTTGGCCCTGAATGTTTAAGTCAAAATAAGTAAGAGATGAGTTGGGTCTTTGGTTGGAACCAAATTTAGATGATGGGACTACATTGGTCTGCTGTGACCTGTTCATATTTGACATTTGTATCTTTTCAAAAAAGTTAAAAAAGAAGACCTTTATATTGAACAAAGATAATGGGAATCTCATGGAAAATGGGTTCACTTTAAAATTGTAAAAATTGATGAAGTTTAGAAGCTACTTGTCTATTGTCACGCACAAAATATTTCAGATTCTTTGAAATTATTGCTTACATGCCTGGTATCATGTAGATGTGGCAGCTCTGTAGGCAACTATACATGCTTTGCATTCAAAATGTTGCAGTTTCTATGTCACACTTGATTGTAAATCTCAGGGCCCGTGAAAAGACTACCACAATAATCCCTTTCTGCAGCCAGACAAAAATCAGATTTAAGTGTAGCAGGGATGTGTGAGATTTTGTTCTAACTGCTTTATAATATGCTTATGTGAAAGTTTCAGTCCTGGCCTGAGCTTACCTTACTAAGAATGTCCTCTCTTAAAAAGGAGCTCAAGCCCACAGCCTGCCCCCCATACAGATCTGGGGCACAGGTCTCTTTTGCCCCCTTAGATTGAAAAACACTGAGTGCCTGGCTGGCTCCATATCTCCCCACTCCCGGCTGATGCTTCCACATGTGGCTTTCCTTAAGAGCTGCTAAAGCTACTTCAGTTCCACCTGCCCTCAGCCAGGCACTCCGACCATGAGCAGGGAGATGTGGAACCGGCTGGGCACTCCGTGTATTTCCCCAACACCTTCCTGCTCATGGCTGGAGTGCCTGGCTGGCTCCACATTCGCTGCTCATGGCTGGAGTGCCCAGCCAGGGACAAATGAAACCTAAGCTACTCTAGCATCCCTTAAGGGAAGCTGCACATAGAGGTGCCGGCCAGGCGCTCTGCGTATTTCCCCAACACCTCCCTGGTTCCTCAGCCCCCAACCAGCTTCCACCCCAGCCCTGCCCCACAATCCCTCAGCCCCCTGAAAGCCCTACTTACAGTTCACAGGCTCCAGGAGGAAAGCGAGCCTGACCCTAGACCTTGCAAATGACTAAAAGCTGCAGGCTCCGCTCTTTCCCCTCTGCCTCCCCCTCCCCCTGCCCCTCTGGGCAGGGTTGGGGCTTTCCCGCTCTTTTTGCACACAGCTCTTGCAGGCTGGAACTCAGCCAGCCTGCAGTACTCTTTGCAAAAGAGGGAAATCTGCAGGGTTCTCTGCTAAAAGAGAAGATCCGCATTTTCTTTGATAACACCAGGAAATCCATGGTTTTCTTCTTTTTTCTGTGGGAAATGGAAAACCCAGATCCCTGTTGATGACTTGATGATCATTTCATAGCAGCATTTTTCTCTTCAGCAGTTGGGCATCTACCCTGGAGTGTTGTATTTTAACAATATTGGAAAGAAAATGAGGTGGAATAAGTGGTTGATCCGTCTGCTGCTTTACTGCCTAGTATTTAACTTTGCTGTTGGGTATTTCTTTTTTAGTGGTTCTTGAGGTTCTTTCCAAATTTCAGCAGCAGTCACAATACAGCTGCAATCTTTCTGTAGTTTGTCTAAGGCTGTGGAAATATGATTTAAATTTTAGTGTATTCAGCATATCTTTTACATTTCTGTGCAGTTCAAGGTTGACTGTAGCTGTGATACTTCCATCAATTTTGTCACAATTTTCTTCACAGATTGGCATCAGAATAGGCCAGTTCTTACTAAATTGCTCAAAGCACTCAACCACTGAATTCCATTATACATTTTTGGGGAGAACTAGCTTGGATCCCCCAGCTCTCTGCAGTGAACCTGAAGCAAACTGATTGTTCTGAAAGTATTTTGCAAGTTCAGCAACATTTTCCTTTATTCCTGGAGTACTTGAATATTTGCCTAAAAGGATGCATCAAAAGGGCAGTGCATCCCTGTTGTAAGCTTCAGGTTTGCTTTATCTTCTCAGTTTCTTCTCATCTTTGGTACCTTTGAAGCATTATCTCACAGTGTGTTATAACTTTTACTGCTACTTTTCTAAAATATTCTGCAGTATGGGTATTTCTGAGAGACAATCCCATCTTTAGTTTTCACACCGTCATATTACTAGATCATTGTGTATGCTGCATCTTCCATCAAGACTCAAATTAACACTTTTACTTTCAATATTTTTTGCACACTGTTCAATTTTCTTCTCATACCCTGTATTCAGAAGCCTTCTGGTAATATCTGTTTTGCTTGGTGAAGTGTAACCTGGTCATAATGATTGAACCATGCCAGTGAAATGTTTGTTCTGAATGAGATGAAAGAGAGAATTTATTGCGTAAATGAACAGAGCAGTCTTTACATCTATATTGTTTTGCTGGCCTTTGCTGGTCCTGATTATGAACTCATCCATAGTTTTACTTGATAATGAAGAAAGTCTCTTCTTGACAGGTAAACCAGTGTCTGAGGGATGTGTAGTGAAGTACTGTTGGTGGTACCAGTAGATGATTCTGAAGTTGCAGATGTTCCGGATGGTGGACATTTATAATTTCTTATGCCTAAATGAACCCTGAAACAAAATGGTTAAAAAGTCACTCACACTGAGTATTAGTCAGTACGTTACTTAAAGAAGAAAATGAGATTGTAAACGGAAGACCTGTCCTACAGCAGATTATGTTTAACCAGTGTTTGAATGATACAGTTTTTCCAAACCTGGTTCTATAGGGAAAATATTCAATGTATTATAAAGGTCCCTTCTACTTAGACCCTGTTATTTATCAATATAAAAGAACTAAAAAATTAAAATTTAAATATTTCTTAAATTCATAAATTCCTTTTAAAATTTAATTCTGCACAGATTATCTTTACCGAGGGCTTGTATATTTGCTTACACAGAGCAAACTCATTTCAGGAGCGTGGGGATAATATTTAAAATGTGTAATTGACAAATACTCCCACAAACTAGTACATATGTTAGATTTTGAACACAAACATTTTGAAATTCATAAGTAATCCACTCAACGTTATTGTCATAAATTGATCTTTTATTAGCATTGCAGTGTATGGTAGGCAATCCCATAAGAATGGTTCAAAAATAGTAAGTTTCCTGACCAGTTGATCCAGATGGCCCAGACAAGTTCACATCGCCATCTTCCAAGTTTGTTGCCTTCTGAGATTCTGGTTGTAACCATGTTGGTCTAAGAACATAGGCAGACAAGGTCTTTTGGGTAGATGTGGTATCTTTTATTAGACCAACTGTGTAGGTGAAAAAAGGTTCTTTGCGAACTTTTAGGTGCAATCACCCTTCTTCAAGCGTAGGAGGCCTCTGCTGTTCTGAGACTACAAAGAATGAACAAAGCTGAAAGTCAGTGAGAATGTAAATACGTGGACATTAGGAAAACAAAAGGAAAAAGATAGAGCAGGGAAGGGAGGGGGAGAAAAACCTGGGGGGAGGGAACCAAAGGTGACTAAGGGAGACTCTACAGTAATATGTTGCTTTATTTGGGCTACCAGACCTTGCTTCTCATTGTTTCCCTGTTTACATTTGGCATGTGTTTCTCTTTTTCCCAGTGGCACAAGAATTTTTTTTAAAATATTCCCAAATAGGGCCTTTTTTGCCATCTGCAGCCATGGCTGTTTTCCCCTCCAGTTTCCAGGTGATGAAATCAAGACTAGTGTGTACTCCACAGAATGTTCTTCTTTCCTATGCTATCCTGAGCTCAGTGTTGTTCCTTTTTGTCACATACACTGCTCCTTATTCAGCTTCTCTTCCTCTTCCACACAACAAATTAACCACAAAACAAGATCTTTCTCACCCCTCACCCATCACACCTCCTTCCTTGCAAAATAAAATAAAACCGTCCCCTTAACAATCCATCATTTCTGCAGTTGTAACCCTTAGCCTCCTGTTAGAGACATGGATAGAGTATTTGAAAGGCTAATTTTTACATATCTGGGTGTACATATGCAAAAGGACCAAAAAAGGCTGTTTAACCAAAATACCCAGAATCATTCAGAAGCAAGGGTTGGTAGTTATTGAGTAGGTGGTTGTTTTTCTGTGAGCTGGAGATTAAGCCTTCATTATGGGTGCAGAATCATAAATATTCAGAATTTGAGAGCTGAGGTAATCAGAGCTTAGGTAAAGAGAATAAAACAGGAGTTGGATATCATCCAGTTGGGCTCCGTGGATAATCCTGATCAAGAAGTACACTTAATGGTGTCTGCTGGAGTCAGGTCATTCAGGTCATCTGGTATGACTTTTTGCAGCTCCTTTGTATCCAGTAGTGTAAACCCTGCATCTCTTGTGTGGTCAGGTCCCTAATATGTGAAATACTGTGTCACCTCAAAAGTTAGATCTCTTCCCCCTCATTTTTACACAAAAGAAAACTAGCCTTTAACTCCAGAGTTTTTAGTAGAGGCTCATTGACTCAATATAATTTAAATAAAGTATTTTAATAGATTATACTAGCTGCATACCATAGCTTTGCTGTATTAAATTGAAATTTCATTTTAAGCTGGTGTATTTTTAGGAAAAGCTTTAATTATAATTTAAATGAAAACATCAAAAACATTACATTTTAAATAAGATAATTCTGATTTTAAATGAACCTGATTCCAAAAATAACTATTATTTTTTTTAATCTACCTTGTCCTAAGCATTCAGCTGAGCCAAAACAGAGTCCCTTCAAGTCCTTCAGTAAATATGGAGTATTTTGCAAGGAGAAAGAAGCAGGGATGAGTTGGGGCCAATGGGTAGAGAGATTAAATTATCAATAATGTGAATGATTTAAGTGGTAGCCGCAGGTTTTTTTCTTTGTAGCAAAAGACCTCCTGTGTACATAGAAATAGTAAACTGTTTGCAGTTGCAACGTCAATTAGATTTTTCAAAAGTATGGTCAGCATTCAGCAAAAACCTGCTAACACAGAGTTTGTCAGATGTTAATTTTCACTGGCATTAAATTTACACTTGATTTTTATTTTTTCCCCCCCAGTGAGAAGCACCTGGAGTGTTTACTGACGCGCTGCATTAAAGTGCCAATGCTTGTCCTGGACCCTGCCCTGCCTGCCAACATCACTCTAAAAGACCTTGCATCTGTCCATCCTAATTTACAAGCTGCTAACTCTGTATTTTTTATAGCAAAACCAAAAAATCCTTCTACCAATGTGACAGTCATTGTTTTTGACACTCCTAAGGAAGGTAAGAACCTATGTGTTTTTTTTCAATTTTCAAGAATGACAAGCAGTCTTTCCATGGAGTTAGGGTCACAGGGTGACCTTGTGCCTTAATCCATACAGTGTCTTGTCCCTTAGGTCTTTAAGCCTCTGCACAGAGCTGTGCATACACAGTCATGCCTGAGTGACCTCTGTCTCTTTGGTGATCAGACTCACACTGGTTCAGTTTGTCCCTAGTTGACCATATGTATTGATTCCTTGCTTCTCCAACCTCCATTCCTGACTGAAATTAGAAACAGCCTATGTTGAGCCTGTAGATCCCTTAAAGGATCAGTCCTTTGTTACAGCATTATTTCCATTCTGAAAGCTGGACTGTTTCTCCTTGACTGTCTGGAGAATACATATACCACAGTTAGTGATACAGTAAATAAATGGTACTTTATGCTATTTAAGGTCTTAACCCTATTCTGCCTCAAAGAATGTCTTTGCCTTATCTAACCCCAAAAGTAAACTTCTTGTTTTAGGAGTCCACCTGAACTGCACCAGGGACTTGAAAATGTATTACTCTCATTCAGGCACTAGGCAGTAGGCAGCTTCTAAGAAGGCTTCCCTGTGCCACCCATAGCATTCCCATTCTCTCAGTGAGCAGCCTTATGTGCCTCCATCATGCTGGGATTCAGCTCACTCAGGAGATATCTGCTTGAGGAAAAACACTGAATTCAGTATGTAAAGTAAGGGTCAGGGTGACAGTGAAAGTCATGCTGCCTGCCTTCTGTCCAGTAACTATGGGTTAGGGCACTCACCCAGGAAGTAAGACATCTGGATTCTAGGCCCCACTTAGCTTGAGGAGGTTTGAACCACATCTCCCTCTTTCAATAACTACTAGGCTTTGGGATAGGGAAGGTTGATGGCATCAGCCTGTACCCATTCTTTTGAAGCTGGGCCACCAAATGGACAGGCATGCAAGAGGGAGTCTAGTTCTGTAGCCCAGTGAGGGGGCGTTTCCCTGCGATCATGAGGAAGGAAGTCCTGGGTTCTGGCTCCTGCCCCCTATGTTGTTTATGCATGCCAAAATCCACGTTTTCCCATGATTAAAATGGCACACGCGCACGCACACACACCCCCGTGCCCTCCTGTGGGTGCAGAAATCTGGGGTGGGGGGAGAGGCAGGTGCTCCTGGAGAGAGCTGCGGGAGCTGCTCTCCATCACCCTGCCTGGCTGTTATGTGCCTGTATGCGTGCGCACATGAACATCATGTCTCTTGCTCCCTGTGTCCTGCTCCCCCCCAGCCCCAAACAGCCCCTTGTAGGCTGGAACTCTGCCAGCCTGCAAGGAGAAACCTGAGATTTCCCACATTTTTTTCCTTTAAAGGGGAAAATTCATGGTTTTCTCTGCTAAAGCATAAAATCCACATTTTTCCTTAGCTAACAGAAAATCTGGATCCCTGATTATTACTTACCTTAAAACAGACAAGGCCTGTGTATTCAGTATTTACATAACAGATTTGTAGCGTAGCCACCTCACCTTTCGTTTATTTTTATATGTAGTGCCAAACCACTGTCATCACCTAACAAATACTGTAGTAATACAGACAACGCTTGGCTTAGTGACCATTCTTTTTCTTTTTTAATGTTTTGAGCTTAAGTTTGCAAAAACTGAATTAAAAGATTGTTCTAGAAGGTGCCCACTGATTTTTTTTTTTTTTAATTTGGATGTATTTATTTATTCCAGCTGAAGATGCTCATTCAGGGATGTTAAAAGAAAGCACTAAACAGACAGTATGGAGGGGTTATTTGGTATGTTAATTTAACACTTAAATTAGCTATATAAATCTGTTCATTGGGCTGTTGAGGTGTAATATACATTTAACTACTGTATTTTTACTTCTTTTTTTTTTAAGTATTTGTTTGCACCATTTTGTTAATTTGTATAATAATGAATACAAGATTTTTCAAAATAAGCCTATATTCTAGCTTTGAGGTTTTTGGGTTATGTGACAAAATACATCATTAACTCGCTAATCTGCAGAAAGTTTAAGATAGGATGCTATGAAATCCTTGTAAGTGTGTTGTGGCGTGCCATGCAGTATTAGCACTATTAGGTATACAGACACAAGATAAATCCAGAGATTTCAAATAGGAATCTCTAGAGTCAGAAACATTCTACCCTGTTGTGGTCTTTCTGAGTTCTTTGCAACAGAAGAACTGCTCTATAATTTTTCTATAGTTAAAACTACTGGGGGTGCTTTGAGTTTAAAAATGTTGACAACCACTGCATTAAGAATTATTAATTACTGCGGATTTTTTTTAAAACCCAACTTGAACTTGCATTTTTCTTGTTATAGACTACAGACAAAGAAGTTCCTGGGTTAGTGCTGATGCAAGACTTGGCCCTTGTTAGTGGATTTCCAGCAACATTCAAAGAGACAAGTCAGCTAAGGACAAAACTGCCAGAGAACCTTGCCTCTAAAGTAAAGCTGGTGAGAGTCTGAAAGGGTGTACTTTAATTGTACTGTTTTAGAAATCCTTTTTTTGCTTTTTTGGGTTTTTGGGGTTTTTTTGTACAGAGATGTCCTGGCTAGCATACTAACAAAACTTTTTATGCATGATCCTGCAGTTTAGATTACAGTGTTGCTGATAATTGTCATTTTTCTCTCTCCAGGTTTGAGTTCTACTGTCTGTTTTTCTATAGTAGTTACTTTCAAAAGACAAATCTTCTGTAACTGTGTCTCTGGTAGCTTTCTGAGCTGGTTTAGGTTTGCTACTGTTCACCTGGTCAAGAACTGAAGTCCTAGCCCAGGGGTCTTCAACCTTTTGGGATCAGGGTGGCCAGACACAGAGCAGTGTATCCCCAGTGGCCAGATGCAGAGTTGGGGGAGGGGGAGGTGGCATAAAACCTTCCCCCACACCCAGCTGGGTGGGTGGTGCCTGCGCTGCTGCACAGGTTGGTGCGTGGTGGCACTCCGTCTCCGCCCGTCTGCGCATGTCCCCTAGGGCCTTCCCAAGTACCCCCAGGGTATGCATATCCATGGTTGACAACCCCTGTCCTAGCCATTTGTATTCTCTGAGATAGTGGTTCTCAACCTTTTTTGTACTGGAATAGTTTTTTGTGCGCACACCCCTGTGGGAGGCATAGCGGATATGTGCCCCCCCCAGATTTGTGCTTGGGGTAAGGGCAAATGTGAGCTGCCTGCTGTGGGCTTGGGGCTGTCCATCCTGCTGCCGTTGCCCCAGGAGCCATGCAGTGGCTGCATGTCCCCTGTCTGTCCGGCAGCGGTGGAAGTGGTGAGTTGTGCCTCCCACTGCCAAATGAGCAGGGGACATGTGGCCAGTATGCGCCTCGTAGGGCAAAGGCAGGGCAGAGAGCCCCAAGCCTTCATTGAGCAGCCTGCATCTGCCCTTGTCCTGCTTGGCTCCAGTTACAAATGTCCCTGTTCTTAAAAATGGTGGTGGCAGCACTTGAACTGTGGTTAATTTGACAAGCCTTAGTTCAGGGTTCCCCACTGCCATTTTTTAAACACCGGGCTGCTGATCCCCTGGATGCGCGATCCACAGTTCTGTTTCACTCCCTGCCGTGGCCCTGGGGTCCCATTCACCACCATGGCTGAGCAGTACACCCAGCATCTGCCGCTGCCTCTGCCCCACTCCTTCCTTCACTGTGGGGGCCTCAGTCTGCCCCCCCGCACCCTTCTTCCCCTCCACAGGCTTACCTGCAGGGCACTGCCCTCCACCCTGCCCAGCTGTGCTCCTGTAAATTGGTTATTGGGTCAATATTGGGCAGTATGCCTGGTGAATAATCAGCTATTGGTATCGGCCAAGAAAATCTGTATTGGTGCACCCCTACAAGCAAGTATGGTCTTTAAGTCTATTCCTAAAAGATGAGCTCTCTCTCCCTCTATAATCATCCCCCCACCCGGCTTCCTGTTAGCACTGTGGCTATGCAATTCTGGCACTACCTCCAGCAGCCCAAAAAGGATGGGGTGTAATGCAGTGTGTCAAGCATCTGTCCCACCTGCCTGCCGCAACGAATTGCTGCAGCGCCACTAGTCTGTGCCAGCCACATGTGGGGGCTCAGCCTGGGGACCCCCGACTTTCTTGGTGTGGCACAGCAACAGCAGCTCATCATGGCGTGTGGTCAGGACAGCTGCTTAGCACACTGCATTGTGCCATGTCCTGTGTTGTCCCAGCTGCTGGCTGCTGTAATGCCAAGTCTGTGCAGTGCCAATAGGAAGCTGGGCAAGGGTGGATACAGGGGGACAGAGGAGTCTGCATACTGGACAGCCTGGCATTGCCTGGCCCTAGCTGCAGCAGAGCGGAGTGACATGGGGTGCAGCTCTCCCTTCACAGGCTCCCACGGTGGCCAGCAGGCCAAATAGGATCAGTTGCCCCTCTCCCCCTAACAGTTCACCAGAAATCCTCAAGTGGCCCTCTAGCACAAATAATTGCCCACCCCTGTTCTAATGCCTTTATTTTGATGCATGGGCCCCTTAGTAAATAAATATTTCTTGTTCGTTATTGACTATATCCTGTTTGCAGTGTAGGCTTAGATACAGTCCAGACACCCGGCCTCACCCTCAGCACTCTGGCCTCAAGCTCCCCCACTGCACTATGCTGCTCTGGTACTCAGGGCTGTGGGCTCCCATGGGCACTGGACTGTGCAGTGCTGCACCACCCCATCCTATAGGGCAGGGGCAAGAAAGCAAAGCTAGAGGGTTGGGGAACCCTGAGACCCCAGCTGCTGCTGCAGCTGGAGCAATGTGGGGAGTGGTGGCCAGGTGAGGAAGCCTGGGAGGCTGTAATTTAACCCCTTATCCTAGGAAGTTTGTCCACCTAGCTTTCTTGTTCAGCATGTATCTGCAAATCTTGTTCTCTGGTGTCCTTCTCTTCATCTGCCTCAGTCCCCATCTGAACTCTACCTTTGTCTCCTTGTATCTTCTCATCTATGAGCTCTATCAGGTGGCACTTCATGCATGAATAGATTTCACCAGGTACACACTCGAGCCTGTTGGGTATCCTGCTGCATCTGTGTCATCATCTTCACTGTCTGAGGTTTCACTCTTTTCCTTGCTATTGCTTGCTTGAAAACAGTTAAATTAGGGTTGCTGTGCCCTAGAGAAGGGGCAGGGTTTTTGTGTGGGAGGTGACATGTCTCCTACTGCAGCTCATTTCCCCTGGTAACATTTAATTTGCCCACACTGCACCTCCCACTGTGCTGTTTGGATACGCCTGTAACAGATACCCACAGAGATGAAAAGTGGGTGAATTTTGGGGAGTTTTACCAGCACTTACAGGTACCACTCAAAATTTGGTCTCTCTGTAGTTAGCACTGTGCATACATGCATATACATAACTAACAGAACGATTATCTCCGATTTGGAACTTACACCTAAAGGCTGAAAAGGACAAAACAGTGCCACAAAGTGGGTTGGAGGGCTTGTTTCCTGTGTGTATTAAAATTTTAATTTGCAGTAATTCTACTGTATTACCTATTTTGATGATAGTTTTTAGAATTGGAGAAAAATAGTGCTGGAAAGGATCTCAGGAGTCATCTAGTCAAGGCTGTACAATTGATGAACCACATATGACCCCCAGGAAGGTTAATATATGGCTCCCACTGTCCGTTTTTCAGCCTTTTTCTTCCTGAGGCCCCCGCCCCCAGCATGCTATAAAAACTCTACAGACCACCTGTCAGTGTCCTTCACTCCTGACCTGCAGCTCCCTGGCCTTGCTGGTGTCCCCCATTCCCAAACCACAGCCTACAACCCTCCCAGCCTTGCTGGCACCCCTCCTGACCCAAAGCCCCCTGGCCCTGCCGGTGTCCTTCACCCCTCAGCCCCTGCTGCCCCCAACCCCCCCAGTGTGCAGGGCAGGTGGGTGTGATGAGGGTGGGGGGAAGGTACAGGGTGGCAAGACTTGTTGCTGCTGCCACTGGGACCTCTGTGCCAGCTGTGTTGCCAGCAGCAAGAGTAACTAACAGACTGGTGGAGTGGGGCTGTGCTGCCCTTACCTCATTGCACTGCCATCACCTCCTCATGCTGCCAGCTCCACTCCCCTCGGGCCGCCTGCTCTGCCTCCCATCCCACCACCCCTCCAGGGTAGAGTTGCGGCCTGGCATGCAAGTGGCTGGCAGCAGGAGGCGGTCATGGCAGTTGGACCCCCGTTACTCCTTGTGCTGCTGGCAGCTCAGCTGCCACAGGGGTCCTGATGGTGACAGCAGTGGCAGGGCAAAAAATCTCACCACTCCACTCCACCGTCTTGCACTGGCTCCTACCTGCTAGGCTGTGGATGTGGCTCCTGCCTATGCCAATCTGCCCAGGATGCAGCCCCATGCCTGCTGTGGGTGCACAAATCTGGAGGGAGAGGGGGCATATGTCCCCCTGCCTCCCTGATGCATCACTTATTCCCTCACCCCTTCTCTCCCACCTCCTTGTCCCTCAGGCGCAGACCCCCCAAAACCTGGGGGGATGAGAACTGCTGATTTAGTCTAACCTTTTGCCTAAGGTACAGTCATCCCTGTCTAAATCATCTCATTCAAATAAGGCTTTGAGAGTCTCAATTGAAAGGAGTTTAGTTATGTTCATGGTTCACTCACTCCCCTCCCCCCTGGATTCCCAGCAACTCCTCTCCAGTAGCTGTTTTCCAATACATTACTGCAAGAGGTGATTATAATCAATCTTAAATTACAACAAAGCTGCCACTAGGAAAGGGAGTTGGATATAAAGGTGGGGGGGGGCAAAAAAGAGGTTGGAGGAATTTTTAAACAATGTCAATACATTTACACAAGGTATTCCTGACTAGTCTAATAGCATCTTTTCTTTACTGTACATGCTTCTGGATGTGAAGGGCTCTAAAATAGTTCTGAACTGTCTGTAAGATTCCTTGAAGATTGTCATATGAGTTTACTAAATTGTTTTGCACTCATGTTAGCTTAAGCTGAATTTGAGAAAATGACATCTACAAGGCAGTTAACTCAGTAAGGAAAATCTGAAATATAAAAATAAATTGCAGAAACAACTTGTTTGTTATGTCTAGATACTAGAAAATCCTGAGAAGCAGTATGAACTGCATGGTTTTAGGAGAAACTCCATCTTGGCTTTGTCTTTGTACTGTGTGGCCTTGGACATTTGATTAACTCAGAGGTGCACAGTTGAAACTTTATTGAGGGCCACCTGCAAGATGCACTTTCCAGTGCAGGGCCACTGCTACTAGAATTTGCTCGTGGAAGCCTTCAGCATGTTTGTAACCTAGAAACTGCAAATGCAGCAACATTAGCTGATTAAGAAACTGCAGTAAAGTGAGAACACAAGATGTGCTGTTTGCTTTTGAAATCCTTTTAATTTTGGGGTATAGAAAATTGTGTAATAAATATTTATGGGAGGCCACAGGGATTATCCTTGTAGGTCACATGTAGTTGGCAGGATGTTATGTTAAGTGCTCCCAGGTTAATTTGCCTCTGTGCTTTTTAAGCTGAAAATTGGGAATAATAATTTACCTGTTTCATAACAATGTTGTTGGGGTCATTTAACATTTGTAAAGGAGGCAATGTTTTAATAAGTGGTGACCTTGCATGGTGAAAAAGCATATCTGACTGTTTACAGAACTTCCATATTTAGCCTAAGTAACACATTGGTAGTAAGTTTGAAATTATTGTTCGGCTCTTGGCTGCTTGTATTTTCACTGCTTATATTTGTTTCTCTGCTTTGTACATGTTTAGTTGTGGTTGGAAATAACTGACATTGAACTTTCTTGTATTTTCTACTATATCAGCTGATGCTACAGTGTTTAACCACTTGATGGAGCCCTTACTCTTATCATTCAATCTTCAGCAGTTGTTCTATTCAGGAGTTTCTTAAATGAGCATTTCTCAACCCGTGGGTTGCAACCCAAAAGGGGGTCACAAGAATATACAAAAGGGTTGCAAACAAACTTTAAAAAAGGAGCTTCTCTTAAAGGAGAAAAGGAGAAACATGGTGGGGGGTGGTAAGGAGGGGAGCTGGGGTCTGGTAGGTAACGGTGGGAGTGAGGAGCACTAGGTCGGGACTGGCCATCAGATGGGTTTACAGATAGGTCCTGGTAGAAAAAAGGTTGTGAACCATTGTCTTAAATGAACTGCCAAGATAACATATTGGACATTTTTTTTTTCTTTCCAAAGGAGACCAGAAAAAATATGTTTTTCCTTGTGTTTCTAATGAGAAACAGGTACCTTCTAGCCAGAAAAAGAGTATAGTGAGTGGGGAAATAATGATATAAGAGCCAAAACATTGAATGGAGTGCCTGGGAGGGGAAGGGATTTTTTTAGTCAGACTGTTTAAAACCTAGAAGGTTGCTGTGTTTGCACCTGTTTAATCTAAGTAATTGGCAAGAATTTGAGGAAACGGGGGCTTTTTATAGATTCAGCTCCCTCCTTCAATTAAAGTGTGAAAGCTTGCAGCACATGTCTGAAACCTATTTCTTTTATCAGCTGTAGTTTCTGGTTTGTTGCGAGATACATATGTTTATTCCTGTTACTTGTTAGCCCTTTTCCTTGAAAGCAGTAGAACAGAACCCATGTACTTAAGTTATTTATAGATAGAAAACAATGGCAATGAAATCTCTATATATTTGCTCCTGACCACATGTGTGCTACACTAATCCTTTTAGAAATTAATGGCTATAATATGGCTTTAAATGGCATTCCTTTATTAAAAGGGATGATGATAATGTCAGTGGGTGCAGCAGGCAGTATCTTACAGGGGTAGCACCTATGGAATCCCAGCTATATTGTAAAGACTTCTTTTGAGATGGTGGGATGGAAATCTTGTCAGTTCATTGTGTGTGTGTGAAGCTGACATATTTTCAAGGCTTGTATAACTTTGTTGTCTTCTTAAATAAAGTACGTAGCTCATGGTGGCAGCTTTGTAATCTGTAGCTTTTCTGTACTGATATTTTTAGAGATTGCTTGTTTCAATTGGTAATGATACCTCAGCCACACAACTAGTGAAGCCATCCTTTCGTCAGTATGTTTGAATGATTCCCTGGAAGGTCCAAGATTTATCAAATTTTTCTGATGACAGACTTCATAAGTCAGATTGAAAGCTATCAAATAGCATATGAGTCAAACCATTGACAGCTTTAAAATGTCACAGGCATGACAGCTGGGCTTGTGTTTGACTGCTAAGGGATGGGGTGCTAACCACTGTGACAAGTGTTGTCTCAGAACAGGCAGAAAAGGTCAGATTTGATCAAAAATAAAAATTAGCCTGAGTTAGAAAGTTAATAAATAGAAAAAAACCTGGGATGCTTCAGCTGTTTTGTTGCCTGATACAATATTACTATACAGTATTACATTGCTTTTATAAATCTCTGTCAACCAGAAATATATGCAGTAATCCTGAACTCTTTTTATTACCAGTAATGATTAATATTTTTGCATTGCACTGAGGACTGAAAGACAAATATGCTACTGTCATATTTCAGTCTGTCTTTTAAATATAGATTAATCTAGAGAACTTGAGCATGATTATACCCTTTTTATTTGTATCCTTTTGCACTAAAATGTACAAATAAAATCCTTTGGTTGTGTTTTACTTTTAGTGAAATGTACAGTGTCCTGTGCTTTTGCAAGCTGTATTTGCTGTCAGATATAGCAGTTAGTAAGCCTCTTCTCATCCTGTCCTTTATGAAATCTGATATCCAGAATAACTAGTGGCAAGAGGTAAAAAAAGCGACCAGATCAAACAGTTCCGCAGTAACAAATGACCTTAGCAGCAGATTGGCAGTCGTGGTTGAGGACTCAGAGATCCACATGGATTAGTTTTGGAGCCTTTTGTATCTCAAATTTCTGGACCTAGTTTGATCCTTAAACCATTCAAAAAATCTCATGCTGTTAACAGGCAGAGCTGAATCAGTGGCCTTTCATGCCAAAAAAGATGTCACTTTAAAAAAAAATAGGGTAGGAGTCCTTTAACCAGAAATTAAATTTAATGATTAGTAAAACTTGAATTTATGGATTTCAGTACTTTCGGTAGGGAAGGGCTGGAATAAATTATTAATGTACTCATGTAGTATTGATAATGCATTCATGGATCACCGATTACAGAGTAAAGAGAATTGTGGTTCGAAACAGTAATACCAACATAATAATACAGGTTTATGTGTATTGTTCTAAAAGTAACTTCAGTTTCCCAACACTTTTTATCTTTCTTCCAGATGCATTCCATGTATTTGAATGTCAGCTTTATTTCCCATTTTGTTATCCTGCTTCATTAGGTTGTTTTTTTTCTTTTCAGGGTACCTAAACTTTTACCAGTTTTCATCATTTGACCCTTTTAATAACAATAGTGAGAAAAATATAAGTAAATAAAAATTGCAAGTGAACAAGTATCTCTTCTGTGGATATCTGGCACATTAAAGATTTTTTCTCTGCTTATATAGTTGCAGCTTTATTCAGAAGCCAGCGTAGCCCTCCTGCAACTGAATAACCCTAAGGGTTTCCAGGAACTGAGCAAGCAAGCTAAGAAGAACATGACTATAGATGGAAAAGAACTGGCACTCAATCCTGCTTATTTACTGTGGGATTTAAGCACCATTAGTCAGGTTGGTAAATTTCAGCCAGTGTTTCAATGACAGTATTACAATTTCCAAGGAACAATGTTAAAGATTTAATGTTAAGGAAAGAGAATATCTTCTAGAAAATCTAAGTTGGGAATTTGAAATTTCTCTTTTAAACAAAATTGACCTTAAAGCTTAAAACCTGGAAAGAAGTATAAGAAGGGGTAGAGCTCCATCAAGTTTTCTTTGAGGACTGTTTAATTAAAATATTTGCTCTTACCTATGTTGATAAAACTGTCTGTAAGCTAGTCAGTGTAGTTTGAACAGGAAGTGCTTATGTCTGAACTGATTATTGACTTTCATATAAGCATTTTTATTTCTCATGCTGGGAAATAGAATTATCTTTACTGAAATACATTTTTTGTTTTGCTCCTTAAGAGATGTCTTTGGTATATTTTTGCTACTGTTGGAAATGTACTGCTAATGCTGGGAAAAAATAATTGCTGCTTTGTTAAGAGTTTTAAAGAAAGCAAGTTTTGGTCTTTGTATTTTCCTGGAAGATTTCAATAAAAGAAAAGAGGTTCCTGATGATAAATGAGATAGCCCAAGGGAGTCTTTATAAAAAGAAAAGAAAATGTAACGGGGGGGAATCCATATTTTCAAACTAAGATTTTTATTTTAAAATTTCTTCCTCCTGAAGGTTTGTATTTATCTCGTCGTGAGTGACCAAATAATATTGTGTAGAAAAAAGATGCATAAGTTTTGTTTTTGAGCTATATTCTAATTAGCTTGAAAAAGTTTTGTTACATGTGGTAACTAATGAAATCATATAAGCAAGATTGTCTCCTGTCAGGTTTTACTTTAAAGAACTTCTGTCACTATAATACAAAACCCTGAACCTGGCTTTCACATGTCTTCACGTAAAAAGTATGTGGTGTACATTTCATCAACCTTGGGTGTCTAGTAGATAGGATATTTGGAGTTCCTGAGTTGAAAGTTAAGGTTTTGTGCTTCTGCAATGCCACTGTTAAAACTGTAGTGTATATCATGTTACCTTTTATGTTGAATTTGCAGGGACTTATTTATAGCAGGTAGATTCTGGTGAAAGTGGTAACCAGGAGGTGTTCAAGTAAAGATGTGTTAAAGAAGGAAATCTAACCAGACATTTGCCTTTAAGGAGGTGTGGATGGGTGTTTACTTAAAGCAACCATAACTGTCTTTTTTAAATATTTTTTTCTGGGAATTAAGTATATTGCAATATTAAGTGGCTGTAGTTTAAAAATGAGTGTAAAAAAAGAAGTTTGTCTGAGTTTATCTGAAGATAATCCTGGCATATTTGAATTTATACAGAAATTGTTGATGAAATCTGAATGTCATTTTCATTGAACTATTTTTGTTTAGTGGTGTTCCTGATTAACATCTCATTACTTTTTAAGATACAAGAACAGAGTATTATATTTTATAGTACTTTATTTTATGGTGCATACATTTTGTTCAAATAAATCACTAGGCTATCACGTTTATTAATACAACTTTTCAAAAGAGTATAGCCCATAAGAATCCTATTCTGTACATGGTGGGAACTGGGATAAAAAAAAAAAAAAAAAAAGGATTGAAAAGCAATATAGTTTTCGGTCAGTCTACCACAGGAGGGAGTAGGAGATCAGGAAAAAAATGTAGTAATAATCCAATAAGAGAGGGTAGTTGCTCCTTGGGACCTCTTGAATGTAGAAGAACCAGATCATTGTAAGCACCAGTCGACTCCTATTACAGTCATGGACATGCTGATAATAGTGTGTGGTCAACGTTATTGACAGCTCAT
Source organism: Crocodylus porosus (assembly GCF_001723895.1). Lineage (NCBI taxonomy): Eukaryota > Metazoa > Chordata > Crocodylia > Crocodylidae > Crocodylus > Crocodylus porosus. Next base: position 44,082,640 of record NW_017728931.1, on the reverse strand, counting down.
GTCAGTGGGCATACTATAATATATAGTAGGTGAAACCCACAAAACATTTGCAATTTAAATTTCTGTTGCGTAAGTGTCTCTTTAAATACAGGATTTTTAGTTATCCTTTGACTAAATACTTTTACAGAATCAAAATTTCTCACCCTTGAAAAGGCTACATAAAGCTATGCGTGTGTAAACACAGGGTTAAGAATATAAATACATAGTTTGTTAAAAGTCTGAGCTTGTGACTTGTTTATGTTCATACAATAAGAGAATCCTTGTACACATAATGAAATTCCCCTTTTTAGTGGGTTAATTGCCCTTTTTCACAATTTAATTGCATAACAGTGTACATGTTTGGTGGCATGTTACTATTTAAATTACTTTTTTACATAGCAAACTAAAAACGCATCCCATGTATTTTAGTTTTCTATATAACAAATTACATTGGTGTTCCTCATATATGAGGGTCCTATCTCAGAGCAGGCTGGAGGGGCGGTGCATACACTGGAAGCCCGGGCGTGGTCGGGGAACCTTAGACTTCGAGGGCTTCTAGTGCCCCATGCATCATCTCCACTGCCTCCTCTGGCTGCCAGCACACCCAGTTCTCCTCTTGTTGCCTTCCTGGGCCAGCTAGCCTGGTTCCAGGTGGTGGGGATGGTGCACAGGATGCTGGAAGACTGCCATGCCTGAGCTTCCCTGAACATACCCAGGCTTCTAAGTACTGTGGGATCCTGCGGGTGCTGCCTGCAAGCTGGGGCTGCACCTGTGCACCTATCACCCCACCCAGGAGGCCCTGTGGGGCACCACTGCTGCAGAGGAAAGCACTAGGTCCCCCTGCAGCTGAGCGGCTGCAGGATCTGACAGCAGCTCGTGTGGTCAGCCTCTGCTGAGGAGTTAAGAAAAAGAAAGCGGCAAGGGGCCTGTTCTTTGTTTTTTTGTGTTTTGTTTTTTTTTCCTCCTGGAGCCTGCCTGTGTCTCCCACAGCTGGGAAATGAGCTGCTGGTGAGTCGCACAGACCCTGAGCTGCAGAGGATCCTGGTGTTTCTTTCTGCAGTGATGGTGCCCCTCTGGGTAGCACCTACCTGCTAGCACCCTGCCTGGGTAGTCCTGGGGGGCACTGCTGCCGCAGAGGAAAGCACTGGGGCTCTCCACAGCTCAGGGCTTGCTGGCAGCTCACCCCCCAGCTGCAGGAGAGGTGGACAGGCTCTGTTGGGAGGCGGGGAGATTGGGCCCCTCACTGCCTTTTTTTTTTTTTTTTTTTTTTTTTTCTCTTTTCTCCTTTTTTCTTTTTTTTTTTTTTTTCCCCCCCCCCCGCTCCCTTTTTTCTTTTTTCCCTTCCATAGAGCCTGCCTGCTGCTTGGCAGGGGTCCCCAGTGCTTCCTTCTAGCTCTGACCTGCCTGCATATCTGTTTGACATGCTTCAGGATCTTCTGTAATAGCTTCACACTTATTCTGTCTGTCCGGAGCACTCAGATTGGTTGTTTCAGTAAGTATTGTGATTGGCTGCCAAGACAACCAATCAGAGTGCTCTGGACAGAAGGATTAAGCCTATTATTATAGATTTTTTTTTCTTTTTTTTCTTAAATCAGACCATTTATAAGGAACAGTTTTATTTTTTTTCCAGTATACTTGCTTTTAGTTAAGGTCTCAGTCCTGCAAAAATTGATGCTCCCACATTCCGAAACTTACTGTAAGTTGTCCAAAGCACTTCAGTGCTATTTACAGGGTTCAGTTAAGCATGTGTTTAAGCCATTAAAATATAAATGCATCTTTTATTTTATCTATAGTCTAAACAGGATGAAGACATTTCAGCTAGCCGTTTTGAAGATAATGAAGAGCTGAGATATTCTTTACGATCAATAGAGAGGCATGCCCCGTGGGTTCGACATATTTTCATTGTCACTAATGGACAGATTCCATCCTGGCTTAACCTGGATAACCCTCGTATAACTATAGTAACACATCAGGTAAAAATCCCTCAAGAGAGGCTGCAGTAGTTTGAGAGCTGCACTTTTAGTAAAGCTTGTGTATTATTGCAAAGGTAGAAGCAACTACCTTATTTCTTTTTTCTTGTTTTACTACACTGTACTGCTTCCTGTTTTTCAGTTTGTCACCTTGCAAAGAAGCTAAAATTATATCAAACATTTACTGAGAACTTGTTTCTAAATACCTACAGATTTTAGATTATTTGTATATCTCTCTTTCAGTTCCTTATAGAATCTGTTTTTATTTAGATTGAGGGGAAGTAAGTGGTATTTGAAGTTTACACCATAAACAATTTGTCAAAGTCACTGAAAGGCTTTTAAATCTTAAGACAGGCTGGAATATAATTACTGGAAAGAAGTGGGTCACTGGAAAGCTATTGTGTTGTTTTAAAAAAGCTTACTTTAAAATAAAACTCTAAATTTACTAAATAAAGCACCAAAATATGGTGGTTTATTACAGATTGTGGAGTATTTGGGTTTTTGGCATGTTTGAACTCAGAAGTGTTAAGAGGCATTGGGTAGGAGTCCAGTGAACCCGAGGAGGTAACTGGCCAATTTCATGGCCAATTACCATTGATTGGTGGAGAGGAGTGGGGCTACACAACAGGCAGCCCTCTCAGCCAATCAGCAGCAAATGGTGGGAGCAGCAGCCATCTGGGCTCCCTATGTGCCAGCACCCATCCCCTCCCCACGATAAGCTGCATGGCCAAGCCACAGCACCGTGAGGACCAATGGCTCCCTCTGAGAGTCAGAATTTTATTTTCAGTACGTTTTCTTTTCTTTTTTTTCCACGGATTTTGTAGATATTGCCCACTTTTCCAGGCAATGCCAGATTTCACATTTTCCACTAAATCTGTGAAATGGTGATTTCAGTAGGTCCTTACCAATGGGATACATCAGGAGAAGCTGAATTAGTCTCTTCAGAAGCAGGATTTGTTTAGAAACTGCCTGCATCATTGGGAGAGGTGTTAGACAAGCTTTCAGGTACAAAATGCCCTTCCTTCACTCTGGGAAGTTTTATGCTTCCTGAAAGCTGTAACGTATCTCTGAACTCTATAGCTCGTCCAAATGAGATCTTATCAAGCAAATCCTACTTCTTGCATGTTCTTTGGCCCATCTTGGGTATAGCAACACTAAATGCTCACTAAATTACCTGTAAGAAATGGAGATCCAGTATTCCCTTCATCTGGCTTTGAACTCTGTACAGATTTGTGCAGCCTGTAATGCAGAAGGCATATAAATATATGCACATATGACCTATTTGACAGTTATTGAAGAGTGCAAACAGAAGTGCAGCTCCCAGCTGTAACTCAGAATGATAAAATTCCCCAGACTGAACTCCCTCTGCTCCCTTTCCCCCTTCCATTCTGAAAATAGGGACAGGCTGGGAGCTCCACAGACAAAAGTTACAAAAAATGCTACATTTTGTAACATCTTTATTTGATACCTCACCCAATGAGGGGTCAAATTTTCACCCAATTGGCCATTTTTAAAGCTGTTTGCAGCCATGCACTTTTGTTTGGTCATAGCTATAAACTGCTTTTTGTGGTCAGATCAGGCAAAAATCGTCACTCCTGTCTGCAACCAAAGTGAGTGGGATCCTTTCTGTTGACTTCAGTTAATTTAGATCAGATAGCAGTGATAGTCTGCCACTTACATTAGTGCAAAAGAAGACCAGTCTAAGCATGCAATTTGAAATATTTTTTAGAGGTACAAAGAGAAGATGGTAAAACTGTACTTGTTCCTTACTTATTTTCCTTGCCCTTTATTCCTTCTTTTATTTATTTTCTCCCTTTCTCAGCCAAAATAATTTTCATATTGAATAAGTTTCTCTGCTGTACCTGGCAGTTTAAATCTATGTTAAAAAGTTCTAAAGATATATATTTTTTCTTTTCTTTTCTTCTTTTCTTTTTTGTCAGGAAATATTTCAAAATTTAAGTCACCTGCCTACCTTTAGCTCCCCAGCTATCGAAAGTCACATTCATCACATTGCTAGCCTGTCCCAGAAGTTCATTTATCTAAACGATGATGTTATGTTTGGGAAAGATGTATGGCCCGATGATTTTTACAGTCACTCCAAGGGTCAAAAGGTAGGTCCTTATGCTTGATCAGAAACCATTCAGAAACAGTTTCTACTCTAACATGATGATAGTTTCATAGTTTCTAGGGTCGGAAGGGACCTGAGCAGATCGAGTCCGACCACCTGCCATGGCAGGAAAGAGTACTGGGGTCAAACAGCCCCAGCAAGGTGTTCATCTAACCTCCTCTTAAAGACCCCCAGGGTAGGAGCCAGCACTACTTGCTTGGAAGTTGTTTCCAGATCCTAGCCACCCTGACAGTGAAGTACCGCCTCCTGATATCTAGTTTAAATCTACCCTCTGCCAGCTTGTGACCATTATTTCTAGTCACTCCTGGTAGAGCTCGGGGGAACAGGGACTTTCCCAGTGGCTGCTGGGCCCCTCTGACTAGTTTGTAACAGCCCACTACATCCCCCCTCAGCCTTCTCTTGTGGAGGCTGAACAGGTTCAGGTCCCTTGGTCCCTCCTTGTAGGGCCTGCCCTGCTGTCCACATCCCTCTTGAAGTGCAGCGCCCAGAACTGGATGCAGTACTCCAGCTGCGGCCTGACCAGTGCCGCATAGAGGGGGAGTTTCACCTCCTTGGACCTGCTTGAGATGCATCTGTGGATGCATGACAAGGTGCAGTTGGCCTTCCTACTGCATCCCCACACTGCCAGCCTATGTTCATCTTGGCATCAATGACGACTCCAAGATCCTTTTCTGCCTCTGCACTGACAAGAAGGGAGTTCCCCAGCCTGTAGGTATGCTGCTTGTTCTTCCTCCCCAGGTGCATCACTTTGCATTTGTCAGTGTTGAATCCCATCCTATTCTCATCCGCCCACCCCTGTAACCTGTCTAGGTCCGATTGCAGCCTATTCATCCCTTCTAGCGTGCCCACATCCCCCCACATCTCAGTGTGCAAATTTGAACAGGGTGCTGTTTAACCCCTCGTCCAAGTCACTGATGAAGATGTTGAACAGTGTGGGCCTGAGGACCGAGCCCGAACTTGATGTAAGTTCAAGAAATTATATGAAAGGAAGATAGATTATAAATAAACTTTTGAAGGAATATCTATTTATTTCTAAAATGTACAGAATTGGTAACTGGGTTATGGGAACTAAGCCCCACATTTTCCATGTTTTGTAAGGCTCTAATGTTAAATGTCTTGCTGGAGATTAGCTGAACTGTTTTTAGTTTCTTTGAATGCAGCCTCTAATTTGTTGGGCTGTACGTCTTTGAATTCCACACTTTTCTCGCACTTAAACCTTGCTCTGAACTGTAAAATATCTTGTTTATCAGTTCTGCTTGCCCAACAGGTTTGACGAGTCTGTGTAGCTCTGGTTCATTCCTTTCCTTCCTTCAAACTTTTGAAGTAAAAGTATTTTAAAACAGTCTACATTTATCTGTCTCATGTAAAATCTTATCTTTCCCTGATGACAATATCAGCAGGCCTAAAATATTTAGACATCTCCAGAAAGTTATCTGGTCCCAGTTGTGTGCCCCAGCCCCCCAAAGCAACTTCCCCAGTCTTGAGAATCCTTTTCAGCCCCATCAAGGTTTAAAAGCATAGCAACATTACATTTGCAATCCATGGTTAAAACTAATAGTCCCAGTATTGCCCTTATAAGTCTTCAGTGTTTGCTGAGGGATTGTTTATCTCAAGCTATTTTTTTCCTTCCTGCTTGCTTTTCCTTTCCGCCCTCTATTAAAATAACCCAGTTTATTCAGAAAGTAATAGTTTCTAGGTCAGCATACCGTATGCATAAGCATTTCCAGTTCTGATACCGCAAGTACTTTCTGCATGAATTGGCAGAAAGTGTCTTGATTGATGTCATTAGTCTGACCAATCGAAAAAATTGCAGCCTGTTTTATTTCTTTAGAAATACATGTCATGGACAGATGTTCATTTGGAGCTGTTTCAAAAGGGAGCATGCAGCAGCTGTTGCAACTGCTACATGTGCACAGTAGTCTGCAGCAATACAAATGGGCTAAATGACTCTACATTTAACCCTGTTTCATCCAGCAGTTTCTTGCATGTATCCCTACAGTGACAGCTGCTGCGCACTTTCATCCAGTAGCTCCCCCTCTCCTTTTGAAAAACTCCTCTAAGTGAATGTTTGTCCATGTCCTAAGATTGTACAGCTGCCCAGGAACTTGTTAAAAGAAAGGATCAGAAATAGGAAAAACATGTTGTAACAAAACTAACTCTAAATAAGTTATAAAAGTTTAAAACACTGGGAAGATTCTTTCACGTACCCATTCTGTCCCATGCATGGCATTTAAGTGTTAGTTTATTTTCTGTTGCTGCCACCGCTTTCCTGCATGTTGCTTTTCTGTTTCACAGAGATTTAAAAAAATGAAGGGGAGTGCAGTTTTATTTTGCTTGTGAATTCCTTTTGTATGGGAAACTTGTTTGAGACAGTAGACTTAGTAGTTCTTGATAGCACTGAGATTAGATGATTGCTGAATCAGTCTGCATTTTACATTTCTTATTCATCACTTCTCCAAGTACCCAAAACACTATCAGGGCCTATAACTAAGGTATACCACCTTTCCTAAACTTGTAGCAATTTATAGCCTATCAGCACTTTAGCTACAGTTATATTTCGGTTAGAAAACTATGCTAGGACCATGGAATAGCTATGTTTAAATGCAATTCTATTAGCAACTAGTATACATTCCTGGGCTTGGAAGGAACCTCAGAGGAGATCATCTAGTCCAACCCCCCTGCTCAAAGCAGGACCAGCCCCAACTAGATCATCCCAGCCAAAGCTTTGTCTAGTTGGGTCATAAACATCTCCAAGGACAGAGCTTCCACTGCATCTCTGGGTAACCTGTTCCTGTGCTTTACTACTCTCCTGGGGAGAAAGTTCTTCCTAATATCTAACCTAAACTTCCCTTGCTGCAACTTGAGACTGTTGCCCCTTGTTCTGTTATCTGCCACCGCTGAGAACAGTTTAGCTCCATCCTTCAGGTAGTTGAAGGCTGCTGTTCAATTCCTCTCAGTCTTCTCTTCTCTAGACTAAATAAGAACAGTTCCCTCAGTCTTTCTTCAGAAGTCACGTCCCCCAGCCAGAGACTATTCTAGCAGGGTGCAGGAGCCGGGAGCCTGTGCGGGGCCCGAATGCAAAGAAGCTGGCAGGGGATGGGGGAGGGGCAAGTGGCCGGATGCAAAGCTGATGGAGTCACCAGCACTAGAACGGCCCTGCAGGAGGGGCCGTGGCTGCTCCACCTGGCTCCACGAGGCCCCCCAAAGCTCAGGGCAGTCACCCTTATTCTACCACCTGCCCACTGGGACGGCCCTGCCCCCAGCACCCTCACCATTTTCATTGCCCTCCACCGGACTTTCCAATTTGTCCACATCCTTTCTGTAGTGCGGGGCCCAAAACTGAACACAGTACTCCAGATGTGGTCTCACCAGTGCTGAAGAGAGGGGAATAATCACTTCCTTTGACCTGCTGACAACACCCCTACCAATGCAGTGCAGTATGCCATTAGCCTTCTTGGCAACAAGGGCACACTGCTGGCTCATGTTCAGCTTATTGTCCACTATAACCCCTAGTCCTTTTCTACAGAGGTGCTGTGCGGTCAGCCCCCAGCCTGTACCAGTGCATTGAATTGCACTTGTCCTTGTTGAACCTCATGAGATTTCTGTTGGCCCAATCCTCTAATTTGTCTAGATCACTCTGAATTTTAAGCCCTACCCTCACTACTCCCCCAGTGTGGTCTCATCTGCAGACTTTCTGAGGCTGCACTGTATGCCATCTTCCAGATCATTGATGAAGATACGGAACAAAACTGGCCTCAAGACCAACCACTGGGGCACTCCACTTAATACCGGCTGCCAATTAGACATTGAACCTTTGATTACTACTGTCTGAGCTCGATGTCCGAGCCAGTTTTCTTTCAACCTTACAGTCTATTCATCCAGCCCGTACTTCCTTAGTTTGCCTGTGAAAATGTTGCAGTCTCCCACAACATTCTCGGAGGCAAACTAGTATCATTTAATCTATAGGTTAGGTGTGCGCTAACCTTTTGATGGGAGAAAACTTTATTATAGTTTGTATTTGTTTGCGATCCTATTATACAGCAAAATGAGACAGTTCTGCCTATGGTCTAAAGAGAGAGGATGGCAGGGAAAGAGGCTTAGAGGGTAAAGTGACTTGCCCTTGGTCGCACAGCAGTCTGGCAGCCAATATGAGGTTTCTGTCTCCCAATCTAGTGCTGCTTTCTGCTCATATTACTATTCCATCAGTTCACCATGATGCTGATGTGACTTCAGCTGGAATTTTGATTTATGATACCTACTTGCTCCATAGCTTTCACAGCTGGGACCACATTTGTAAAATTCTTGGGATAGGGATCTGAGAATAAAATTGCTTAGTTGTTTATGATTTTTAAACAAAATACTTTTCCTACATTATTTTATCTTATAAATTCTTGGAAACATTAAACTCCTAGATCGTAAGGTTCTTAATGATAAGTACGCTACTTGCACTTGTGCTTGTTACACCTATGGCTAGTTGACAGCACCAGGAAACACAAAGTGTATTACTTTAGACTTCCCTCTTTTTATCTTCTAAAAGATCAAATGTCTAACGGTCATTTGAATGCAGTCTATGGAAATGAAAATAATGGTCGGGAATCAGGAAGTTGCTTGACAGTCTTTTCATCTGAGCCTTAATTTTTCCCTCTCTGAAAGGGAATAATACTTTCACTTCTGGGTGCTGAGGATGATTATTATTTCTAAAGCACTATGCACAGGTAAGTGTTGACTAATTCTGTATATATTGTGAGGCAAGCTAAATTGACTTTTATATGACAGCTAATTTTGACGAAAAACCTGATCATGTAATACTATTCTAGGTTTACTTGACTTGGCCTGTTCCAAACTGTGCTGAGGGATGTCCTGGCTCGTGGATTAAAGATGGTTACTGTGATAAAGCCTGTAATAATTCAGCTTGTGATTGGGATGGTGGCGATTGCATTGGTAAGAGGGCAAATTTAGATTTACAAACAAATTAAATTTACTTTTATCATTTAAAATTAAAAGGATTATCCTGTAACTAAGAAAAGTTTTCCTTAAAAAAAAAAAAAAAAAAAACACAACAAAAACTAGTCTGGCTTACAGATATATAGTTAGTTGCTTGAGGGAAATAATATTGCAAACGAATATATAAGATAATAAGGAAATCATGGTTCATGTACCATATTTAACTAGATGAGAATAGATTTTGGCTCTTATTGCCTATCTTTGCACAGCAGGCCTGATAGTAGTACAGTATGAGTTTTAGTGATGAATAAATGTTTTGTTGTCAGGAGGCACAAAGGGGTGGGGGGAAGAGAAATAAATAAGTACTAGAATCACTTTCAGACCCCAATTACAAGTTAAGGTAAGATTATAAGGATTAATAATGGTATTTTGCATATGTTTAAAAATATGGCTTCTCTCTGATATCACAGACTCAGTGTTACATATGTAAGTATTAAATTACAATCTGATTTTTGGTAATATTGTATCAGAGTAGTAATACAAAGCATACTTAGTAAAGTGTTAGTATATTGAATTACAACACTATTTTTAGAAGATGTTATCTGTATTTTAACACTCTAAATACGGATGACTTTGTCACATAAAAGTTGTTCAAAAATCTTTAGGGGATTGGGGCCCATGATTTATGAGGAGAGACTGAGAGACCTGGGCTTATTTAGTCTGCATAAGAGAAGACCAAAGGGGGATTTAATAGCAGCCTTCAGCTACCTGAAAAGTGTTTGGTTCCTAAGGGGATAGAGCTGGACTGTTCTCAGTGGTGGCACATGACAGAACAAGAAGCAATGGTCTCAAGTTGCAGCAAGGGAAGTTTAGGTTGGGTATCAGGAATAACCATTTGGAAAATGGTTAATTACCATCTCTAAAATGTTGCAACTCGCTTTCAATTTGATTTTTTTCTAACTTTTGCTTTCAGCCATTGGATCCTGTCACGCTTTTTTCTGAAAAACTAACAAATGCTTTAATGTTAAATACTTTTATTATTGTTGTTTTTTTTATGGCTATTTAGGTTTACCAAATGCTTTGATGAGGGGTATCTACATAATTGCCATTACTAAAATCAGGGTTAAGAAGATTCATCATCTATTTATTACCAGAACTTCTCATATACACCACACTGTTTCCTACTTTATGATACACATCCTTAAAGCACTTGCAGGTGGCTATCCTAAATCCCTATAGCATCTGAGAATTGAAAAATAGCTATTATTTTCTTTATATTTTTTTCTGTCATAATTCTTCAGTCTTCTTACGGGATTTTTTGGCAACAGGAGATAGAAAATGTTTAGGAACAGTTGCATGAGCACGACTTAGAGGGTTTTGAAAATAAGCTGAAATGCAGTACAAAGATATTCTTCCTAAAAAGTGTGGATAGATTTCTAACTGTCAATCTCTGATATTTAAAACTTGATCTTAAAAATGGATATAAAGGGCTTTCAGCAGGAAAACATAAAACAAAGACATGTGGAGTTGCTTTAAAATAGATTTCAAATTAGAGAAAGGAATGAGAAGAGCTGTAACTTTGGATTTGTTTTGTCTTCTGCAAAAAAGGCCCCCCAAAGTCATGCCCAAGACCATTATAATCGTACGCTCACATTTTATATTAAGATCTTTCCATTTCAGTGTTTGTGGTCTTTAGTGCCTGAGAAACTCAAAAGTAGCAACTAGTTATTTAAATAAAAGTATGAAGTTAAACAAACTGCCTGCATTTGGGGGTGGGGGTGAACCTGTAGGTTGGTGCATTTTCTTAAACGGATGGACTTGTTGTTAGACTTTGGGCCATAAAGGTCCATACAGAATTACAAAGTAAGTGAACCTTTTCCTCTCTGTGTGTTAAAATAATTTAGGTGTTTTTGCCAGCCCAGAAGGTCTGCTTAGATTTCCCACTGGTTTACAGGAGGCAAGCCAGCTAATCTTAATGTAAGGTAATCACTAGGGGTGTGTGAAACAGGCCATATTTGATTCGGATACATTCTAAATTGGGGACGGTGATTCAATTAATTGATTCAAATCACTGTCCCGATTTTGATTCGGCTGAATCCAAATCTGAAGATTCGATGATTTGGCCATAGACATGGCTTTAAATATTTTTTCTACATACCTCGAGGTACCAGATGTGGCTCATGATCGCCGAGATGCTGGAGTGAATGGAGCATCCCACAGGAGCATCCTCCCCGCCCCCGCATGCTCAGCAGCGGACCTCCCCACCCCTCTTGGCTCAGTGATCGGCCATGGGGGAACCCCTGGGTGCCCCCCCAGACCCTGGAGGCACCAGTCCTGAGCTGGGAGGCTGGAGGAGGGGAGCATCCCCCGCGTGCTTTACCATGGACCTGGAAGTGGACTGGAAGTGCTTCTGGTCCACTTCTAGGTCTGCTGCTGAGTTCACCGGGGACCCCTCCCCTGCGCTTCCATGGGACGCTCCATCCACTCCAGCATTTCAGTGTTGACAAGCCACATGGTACTTTGAGGTATGTAGAAAAAACCTTTAAAGCTGTGTCTATGTCCAAATCATTGAATGTCTCCAAATTAATTCACAGGGTTCTGATTCGATTTGAAGAGATGACAGGGTCTTCAGGTTCGGAGATTTGGCCATGGAATTGGGCCGAATCTCCACCAAATCGAATCAGTGACCGAATCGCACAACCCTAGTAATCACTGCTTATTCTTTTTCAGCCTAACTCTGGAAAACAAGGTTTAAAACGGTAGTGGAGCATAACCTATCCCTGAAGGGAAAGTCTCAGTGGACTCTGTTTTCTCTTTTCTTTAGGTAACAGTGGAAGTAGTCGTTATGTTGCTGGTGGTGGTGGAGTTGGAGGAGCAGGGAATGGTCCACCCTGGCAATTTGGTGGAGGAATAAGTGGAGTTTCATACTGCAACCAAGGCTGTGCTAATTCCTGGCTGGCTGATAAATTTTGTGACCAGGCATGCAATGTTCTTTCTTGTGGATTTGATGCTGGTGACTGTGGGCAAGGTATGTTAAGCACATCATTGATAATCTTTCTGTAAGTATTTATTACAAATTATCCTTTTTTACTTTGTGGCTATTCTCTGTGGAGTTCCATTCTGCAACCCTTTGTAGAATTGTGGGAAAGGAGCTGAGACTGTGTTACCAGTTTAGGAAAAAGTCAGAGGGTGATTCTTATTTAGATCAGTCCAAACCTGAAAATATGTTTTTGGTTGATTTTATTTTTTTTTCAGGTAGTTATTTATTGTGTTTGACTAGCAAAGTAAAATTTTGAAGCCATGGGGAAAAAAAATTGGAAATTGGGGAAAAAAATGAAATATACGTGTTATTTATTTTCTTAGCACCCTTTAGAGATCTAAATTCATTTTACTACTTTAAGAACATAAAATGTATTATGTATAACTTGGTTTGCTCATAAAATCATCATGT
>NW_017728931.1:44011725-44070068 GCF_001723895.1 Crocodylus porosus | reverse complement strand
TCTTAGCACCCTTTAGAGATCTAAATTCATTTTACTACTTTAAGAACATAAAATGTATTATGTATAACTTGGTTTGCTCATAAAATCATCATGTTTGATATATTTATTACATTTAAAAACATAGTTTATTCAGACAGTAATTACACATTTACTAATTGAATTTACTTTAAAATGTTCTTATTTTTTGTTATAAATGGAGCTACAAGCTGCTGAACTAAGGAACCTAGCATTTCTTAGTTTTTGCCAGTTTATGAGAAGCAGGCAAAAAATTGAAGTTGAAAATAGAAGAAACCATCAATATTATAGTAAAACAAAGGCAGTTGTTATGTATTCTGGACTTGGTCTCCTCCACAGTGTCAAGCAGATACAGAAAACACTCATTTTAAAAAAAGAGCTGAGAAAAAAAGAACCCCCCCACACACACTCATCGAATACAAATTTTGCTACATGAAACTTTGTCTAATTAGTCTCATTTTCTGAGCTGTCCACTATCAGCAGTTTCTGCTTCTTCTGATCCTTCATTTTTTATCATCTTCATGGACTTCTGAAAACTGAAGGTTTGCCCTGATTGAGACAAGCTTCTCTACTCTTTCACATCTTAGTTTATTTATTGAGGTGGTGTGAGTATTTCTAAACATAGACCAGTTTCTTTCTCATGCTGCAGAAGATGGAGGAATCTGAAGCAGGTGAGAAGCAAGAGGAGTCAGAGGCTGTGTCATGCAAATGCCTTGCCACCATGTTGGAGGAGGGATATGCTTGGCAGAGTCCCAGATTGCATTCCTGGACCAAATACCTGAAGGTTCTGTATTCTGCAACATTTGAAAGTAACTTTCCAACATCAAGTTCTAAGTCTGTTGCTTATTTTGTAATCCAGTCAAATGCAGTAGCAGTGCTATCATCACTAACATTTCTACCTTTGAATCTTGGAACCAAGAGATTTGCAGCAGCATGAATTGATTGGCAACAAAATTCTTCCCGTCTTGTTAATAAAGTATTTCAGTTTTCTTTCTTCTGTACTTGTAAGCGGAGATACACTTATTCTCAAAAACGGTTGATTTTTATCTGGGCCATTTGGTAAGGAATGTCTGACAAAAGTGCAGTGTCTGATTCAGAGGCAGTGATTGCTGAAGAAATTGGCTTTAGCATCTTTAGGGAGTTCTGCAGCTGAACCCAGAAGACATCCTCATCAAGTACAGTGTTCCTTACACTTCTGGGTACTTTAAGATCCTCAGTTATTACTATTTCTTGAAGAGCAACTTTGTTTTTTAGTAAACTTTCAAATGAGATCACCACTCCGTCCTATCTAGTTTTACTACAGAGTTTGAGTGTCACTATTTTATTCTTTGCATTCTTTTCTTTCTGATTCTTAAAGACTGCAGCTACAATATGAGTAACTTTTACATGTTTTATATCTTCTTTTGCTCATCTATAGATCTTTTGCAGAGTATCCAAATTTGTGATGTCATTAGGAAGCAAGTTTAGCCTATGGGATGCAGATCCTATTGCAGTAATGTGTGGATATTTATCCATTATGGTCTCCCATGCTGCTTTCATGTTACTTGCATTGTCAGTCAGCAAAGTAAATACTTTACCACTCCCAATAGGACTTCACATATTTTATTACTGATATATTCTGCAGTATGCCTGTTCTCTCCTGTTTCAGTGCTTCTGTAAAAAACTGGTTGACGTGTTGTTAAAAACTGGCTGAGGTGTTATCATAAATTTTATGACTCCTCCTACCCGCACATTTGTCCATCCATCTGTAAGTAATGCAAGACACTGCTTTGTTGATTTTTTTCCTTGCACAGATTGCATTACATGTTCATACTCTAACTCTAAAAGAGGCTTGCTCAAAGAATGTCTGTTGGGCAAATGGTATTATGGTCTTAGTAATTTACAAGCTTCCTGCGAGTATGCATTTTCAGTTATTGACAATGGCATCCCAGAAGAATGTCAGAAAGAGCTACTTTTACTTTCATCATCATGATCTACCTCCTCCTCACTTACACCCGTGATGGATTTTTTAATGAGGACACTTCTTGCATACAAGGATGTGTTTGGCCATCCTAGTAACATTTGGAAATGCATATTTCCTTAGACTTTTTTTTCCTCAGTATAACTTGCAGTGTGAAAATGCTTTCATATGCTAGAAGTTGGTCACACCACTTTGCTGAGGGTGAAAAAAGAAAAAAATGTAATTTAGTGGCTAGCTTGCATATATGAACACTAAACTACATGTACAAATGTAGTAATGGATGGAGGAGAGGCCTCCTCAGAGTTAACTTTGAACAACTTCCCTGCCTCACCTCACTGCTAAGGTTGGATGATATGTCATGAAACATCAGATTAGTATGAATTCAATTCTGAATTACATAGGTTATGAAAATATACTAATGCAGCTAAAATATAGTTTAATATACTGAATTCAGAGAAATTTAAACTCTTACCTTTCAATAAATAAGTATACTTTCTTTCAGCTCCTTTGTACTGCTTCTGTACTTCTGCAGATTTGAAGGTCACAAGGCCAGGAGAAAGCAGGTTTCTTCCAACTCCAAAACCTTTAGACTTGTTCTTTCTCCTCTCCTGAGGCGTTTGAGCAAGCAGGGCATTAAGCTCCTTGTTTCTGATCTCTACCGGAATGAATGGATACTGCTGCCAGTGTCCACTTCCAGTCCTTTTGAGGCCTAGTCAGGAGGACAGGAGTAGATCCACCAATCTCTAGATCAAAAATCAACAGCAGAGGAAGTACACAAGCAAAGAAGGCACTGAATCCTGCTTCCTTCTCTTGTGAAAATGGCAGTGCCCCGTGGGGACAGAAATGCACCTTGCTCTTGCGTTTGAGAGTTGTACTGTACTGTTTCTCCTTGGTGTACAGGAATTGTAATGATCTGATACTGTAGATAGTCTTTAAAAAGTCTTCCTATTACATAGTTATTAGAAAATGTTTTGGGAGAGTAAAGGGTAGCAATATAGGAACACCTTGTCTTAAACGTTTTATTTATCATTCTAAGAGAAAATATTTCATAGGAGGCTTTTTTTAATTCCCCCCAAATTTTCAATTTTTCCAATTTTTCAGAAAAAAACAAAAAAGTCCTCAGAAAAAGATTTGGGGGGGGGGGACGAGTTTTTTCCCAATGTTTCTGTGGGGTTTTCCGGGCCTTGCATCTCTGTACTTGGATAAGGTACTTGGTTCTGTACAGAACCCAGAATATTTAAGTCTTTGTTTCAAGAAGCTTGCATGTTACAGGAGAAAATACACTTAAATGATATGTGAAAACTAAAGTTAGCAGTGAAAATGGGGTACCAGAGCAGCTAAGACATCTTGCTACAGCTGCAGAGGCATGAATTTCAGCTTGCTCTGAGTTAATGCTCAAGTCTGTCTACAGTTTACCCAGTTATTAACATATATTTCTGCTTCTAGTGGTTGTTCATACACACATCTTCACTGGGGGTATGCATTTGATCAGCTAGCTCAGGCATTTGATTACAGCTTTTTTGTCTGATTGATACCCATATGGCGCTTCACAGACCCCTCCTTCCTAGTCCTCCAAGTAGAGTATTTGAAGATTTGTAGGTTTAAAAGGTGAGGATGTCAAATACAAGGAGAGGAAGGAAAAATGTGTGAAGACAAAAACAGGAGCAAGCTACAGAAGACAGTGTGGAAGGAACACAGCAGTTCAAGGAGGTACCCAGGAATCATCAACACACACAGGTGCTGGTGGAATGGAGCAATGAAAGTCTGTAAATGAGAATGTAAGAATTTAAAATTTGCTCTGAAAAAGCAGAAGAAATGCATGGAGTGCCAGGTACACATCAAGCCATTGATTTACTACGCCTTAAGCCTGATGATTCAGCCAGTTTTCCATCCTTCCAACCCGTACTTCCTTAACTTGCTTGCAAGAATGTTGTGGGAGACCATATCAAAAGCCTTGCTAAAGTCAAGGTATATCGCATCCAGAGAGCCATTCATTTCTTCATAGTAGGCAATATGGTTGGTCAGGCATGACTTGGCCTTGGTGAATTCATGTTGATTGTTCCCGATTACCTTTTCTCCTCCACGTGCTTAGAAGTGGATTCCTTGAAGAACTGCACCATGATTTTTCCAGGGACTGAGGTGAAACTGACAAGTCTGTAGTTTCCCAGATCCTCTTCCTTCCCTTTCCTAATGATGAGCACTATATTTGCCCTTCTCCAGTCATCTGGGCACTTTCCCAATTGCCATGAGTTTTCAAAGATAATGGCCAGCATCTCTGCAATTGTATCAGCCAACAACCTTAGCAGGACCTTTGGCTGCATTGCATCTGGCCCCGTGGACTTGTACACATCCAACTTTTCTAAATAGTCCCTAATCTGTTCTTTTGTCACTGGCTGCTCACCTCCTCCCCAGACTGTGCTGCTAGATACAGTAGTCTGGTGGCTGACTTTGCCTTGAAGACTGAGGATAAAAAGGTTTTGAATACTTTAACCTTTTCTGCATCATCTGTTACTAGGTTGCCTCTACCATTCAGTTAGGGACCCACGGTTTCCCTGATTTTTCCTCTTGTTGCTAACATACTTGCAGAAACCCTTCCTATTACTCTTCACATCCCTTGCTAGCCGCAACTCCAGTTGCACTTTGACCTTTCTGATTTCATCCCTGCATGCCTGAGCAATACTCTTATACTCCTTCCTAGTCATTTGTCCACGTTTTCATTTCTTGTAAGATTCCTTTTTGTTCTTTAGCTTACAGAAGAGTTCCCTAAGCCAAGCTGGTCTTCTGCTATACTTGCTAGTTTTCCTGAGCATTGGGTTGGTTTGTTTCTCCACGCTCAGTAAGGGTTCTTTAAAATACAGCCAGCTCTCCTAGACTCCTCTCTCCCTCAAACTGGCCTCCGAGGGGAGGTTCCCTGAGCAAATCAAAGTCTTCTTTTATGAAATCCACAGTCCTTACTCTGTTGCTCTCTTTCCTTCCTTTTCTTAGGATTTTGCACTCAATCATCTTGTGGTCACTGCTGCCCAAGTTGCCATCCACTTCTGCGTTCCCCACTAAGTCTTTCCTGTTTGTGAGCAGCAGATCAAGAAGAGTATGGTCTCTAGTTGGCCTCTCCAGCACTCGCACCAGGAAGTTGTCTCTAACACTCTCCAAAAACTGCCTGCACACTGCTATATTGCCCTCCCAGCAGATGTCAGGGTGATTGAAGTCTCACATCAAAACCAGGATCTGTGATCAGGAAAATTCTGCTAGCTGTTTAAAGAAAGCCTCATCCACCTCATCCTTTTAGTCTGGTGATCTATAACAGTCACCCACCACAACATCACCCTCGTTGCTCTCCCCTCTGACCCTAACCCAGAGACTTTCAGCAGGCCTGTCTTCAGTTTCCTACTGGAGTAGTGGAGCCAGGAGATTACTGATACACTAGAAACTTTGGGTTTTTTTGCAGTAAGGAGAGAGCAGCAAGCAGAAGTAGAAGGGGTTAGTGGTTGGAAATGGGGTTTTAAGAAAGTGAGACGAGTAGAGTAAGACAGTCAGGTATTGTGCATTACGGGGGCAGTGAAGTTATCTATAATGATGGTATTTTGACTGTTTTCTTTTTTTAAGTTTGCAACCCAAATATGGTAAAGTGCTATAGGTCCCTCTAAACCAGGGGCAGGCAATTATTTCTGGCAGAAATAATGAGTTTTGGCAAACCATTGAGGGCTGCATGACAGGCAGCCTGGAACAGGTAAATATTAATTTTCTAAATTTTTTTAGGCCCCATGAGCCAGATAGAATGGCTTGGTGAGCCGCATCTGCTCCACAGGCCACATTTTTCCCACCCCTGCTCTAAACAAACATGGAGCTATTTTTAAATGTGGCCAAAGCATGGTTTTGTAGATATCTGTTTTGAGCTACAACTAAAATAGAAGGAACATTAATGGACTACAAAAACACCAAAATAAATAATGCAGTAGCTTTATAAACATCACTGGAATGAATAAGTTGATAAATCTCAGTATATCCAACATGGCGATATGCTATTCAGAGTGCATGAATTAGAATAATAGGTAGTAACTGAAGGTATAGCTTTGGAGCTTGCTCATTACTGATATTCTCTCTACTGCTGGACAAGTCATTACAAAAAAAGTGCAGAATGTAAGCTAATGGGAACCATTCATTTTATTTTTCCAGATCATTTTGATGAGTTGTACAAGGTGACTCTCCAGCTTAATCAGACTACTTATGTTATTCCGAAAGGTGAATACCTGCCCTATTTCAGCTTTGTTGAAATAGCAAAGAAAGGAATTGAGGGTGCATATAGTGATAATCCAGTTATACGTCATGCTTCTGTTGCCAACAAATGGAAGACTATCCACCTGATAATGCATAGTGGAATGAATGCAACTGTGATCTATTTTAATCTTACATTTCTAAATAAAAATGATGAAGAGTTTAAAATGCAGATAGCTATTGAAGTTGATACTAGAGAGGAACCAAAATTAAACACAACTACCTCACAAAAATCTGACACTTACCTGAAAACTACAACTTTAATACCTGAAGCTGAAATGATTTTTGAGGATATTCCTGAAGAAAAACGCTTTCCAAGAATCAAGAAACGTCCAAATGGCACATCGGAGGGTTTTCATCAAAACATGGTAATACCTCTAGTAAATGTGTCTTTCCTCCCTGAAGATATTCAGCTGGCTTTGCGAGACCTGGAGTTAAAGCTAGAAAATGGTGACCTCACTCAGAAAGGATACAATCTGTCAAAGGCTGCCCTCCTGAGATCTTTGCAAATGTTACCTACTGTTAAAAAAGATGTAATAACAGAAATTCAAAACCTGGAAATAAAGGACAGTGATGCTGGTTTAAAAGACCAGAAAAACTTTACTAATCAGCAAAAACCTGGTACCAATTTAAATGGAGGCAAAAAAGAAGCTACAATTAAAATGCATGATGTAGTTCCTTCAGAATTGATAGCTACAAAGAGTACTTTTGTGCCAATGAACATAAATGGTCAATTTCAGTTAAAATCCATTTCTAAAAGAAAGCTTGACTCAATGCCCTTAACCCAAAATATGGGAAATAAACCTGGATCTCGAGAAAAAATACTGAATGCACTCATGCTAGGGGAAACTTACAAGTCAAAAGATACTGGGAATGTAGAGGCTGCTGAAAAGCTGGATGAAATGGAAATAAACCCAGGTCATGACCAAATAGATACAAAAGGCAAAGCTTTTCCAGGAAGAAAGCTACAGTATTATGCTGGAAGTGATAGAGGCTTTTTGCCATGGGAAAAAAGGAAGTATTTCCAAGATCTTCTTGATGTAAGTATCCTAATTGTATCCACTAAACAGAACTTGAGGCTTCAAAAGACGTGTTAGATTTGCTTATCTGCATTATTTAATGAGATACTGTTAAGATTAAAAATTGTATAAAACCATTCTTACCACTGACAGATTTTTTTTTTAATCTAATTTACTTTACTTTTTTTTTAACTGCTAGTTTCATTTCCTTTCTGCAGTTCTAGTTGGATAGTGAAAAATGACTGGTCTAATTCACTTCTTTTCTAGTTGGTTTTTAAAAAGTCAGATTCAGTTCCTACTTTAATTAAGTGCCACTAGGCTGCAGCTCAGATTTGTAGTACTGCCAGGGAGTTGAATTGATCCTCATTTACATTCTGTGGGCATGTCTACACATGATATTAACGCGACACAAACTCTGGCACAGTTCGGGCTGGAGTTTATTCCTCCTGGGCATAGCATTTACATGTGCACTGAGACTGCAGAATTCTAAGCCAGGGCAGCACAGTCCCAGCTAGCAGGGATTCTGGGGGTTTAGCTTGCCAGCCTGGAGCAGCTTCCCCCCTGGCCCGTCCCCCAGCTCAACGTGCCCCAAGGATTGGCTGAGGCACAAGGGTGCTATAGTACAGGGCTAGTCGGCAGGCAGCCGTAAATAATGCTGTTGTAGGATAGTACTTTGGTTGGGAAGTACTATCCTATGGCAGAGTTCGTTGGTTTACTGCAGTATGTGTAGTGGTGCACATGTAGATGATGATGCTTTACTGCAGAGCTAATTAGTCAACACCTTACTGTAGTGTTTTGTGTAGATGCACCATATGCGTGAAGACTTGGTTCATTTCTATATAGATCTAGTCTATTAAAAAATGCAATCTCTATTTTGGATCTATATACTACACTGAGTGCCTTTTCTAGTAAGTCGACCAAAAGCTAATATGAAGAACAGATCAAGTGAATATATAGAAAACACTCTTCCAGATGCTCATCCCAAAATTTTTGGCAGAGTTCTGGGAATCTCCTGAAGGGAAGGACATGGCAGCCCTACAGACCTGTTTGGCTAAGGCTGATCCTTACAGCTTTCAAGCTGTAGAGATGCTGCATTTAAAATTTAAGCTCCCTTTAATTTCATTTGAGCTTAATCTTTGATTGCACTCTATTTAAGAAGATTGTTTTTACATTCAGGGGATCAGATCTTGTTAATTCAGTGCATAATTGAAAAAAGAAATGTGTGATTATAAAGAAGTCCCTTAGCAGATGGTGGTTTTATTTGGGCTTTTGTTTTTAAGTTGTATCAAGTTAAATAAAATTCTATATGCCATTCCTTATTGTGATATGAGAGTCATAACAAGAACATGTTAAAACTGCTGTCATATTTTTCAGGAATTGAAAAAAGTTTGGCATGTCACTGGAAATGTCAGTCTGCATATGGGTTTAATGGACTAATGTGTGTGTTTCTGATAACATACATTTGGTATATGCCTGTCATTATTTAGGAAGAAGAGGCATTACTTAAACAGATGTCCTACTTTACTGATGGTAAACAAACTGGGAGGCATCTGAAAGATACATTTGCTGATTCCCTTCGATATGTAAATAAACTTCTAAACAGTAAATTTGGATTTACATCTCGAAAAGTCCCTGCTCATATGCCTCACATGATTGATCGCACTGTTATGCAAGAACTACAGGACATGTAAGTATGCTTTTGTTCGGAACAAAGTGAAAGAAAAACTGGAGCTGGTGTAATTCTTTTTTTCTGTGTTTGCACAGTTGAATTTATTGCTGTGTATTGACAGCTCATTGTAAAACAGTGTGAAATGGGTAATAAAGGAGCTCTTTATTGGACAGCAGTGCTAAAATAAGTGTTCTTTGGGGAGGTTTTCTGTTAAGGTATGTTTTGCCATTTGAAGTGTCAGAATAGGAAACTGATTTTTATTTTATTTGGACAGGTTTCCTGAGGAATTTGACAAGACATCATTTCACAAAGTGCGGCACTCAGAAGATATGCAGTTTGCTTTTTCATATTTCTATTATCTCATGAGTGCAGTTCAGCCACTGAATGTTTCTCAGATTTTTGATGAAGTTGATACAGATCAGTCAGGCATTTTGTCTGACCGGGAGATTCGTACATTGGCCACACGAATCCATGAACTACCCTTGAGTTTGCAGGTACATTTTATTTTCCAATATAGTTACCACATAGAAAAAACAAATCTTTACTCTTTGCTGGAACTCTGTTAAAAGTTTAAATGTACAGTGGATTTTTAATGTATGCTTTTTTCCAATTTAGGTAAAATAATACCCGACGTTTTAGGTGTACTTGAAAAGCAGTTCATCATCCTTTGAATTGAATGGAGTGTTTAGCTTGCATATGTTATATTATGCAAAATGACTTATTCTTTACCTCAGGGCTGTCCAACTCATAGTTCACAAAGTGTTAAGCTGTGGCCTGCAGACTCCAAGCACCACTTCCCCCCTCCACCCTCATTACTCTGGTTGCCACTGTCAGTGGCTGAGGACAGGGGTAGCAGTTCAGGGCAGTGACTTCCCGTGAGAATGCAAAAATAGCCATTGTCACAGAGGCAGCTGATCACAGTTGGCATGGCAAGAGCTGGCAGTGCCACGCATTGCCTCAGATGCAGAGCTGCGCTGCTATGCCTCTGTTTGCTGTTGCTGCTGATAGGGTCTCTGGGCCCCTGCTTTATCCCTAGTTTCAGCTTCTTGCCCCTGCCCCTAGGGCAGCTGGCATAGCCTGAAGAATATGTTGATTGGGAGCACCTATACAAGGCAGCTTGCTGGGGTTGGGGGAGCTCCAGTGGCCAGGCAGGGCAAGCAACAGCAGCATGGTATGCAGCCCCTGGCCACTCAGAAGATGGACAGCGCTTCTTTACATTACATTGTGTTTAGAGGTCCTAGCTCAGAGTGGGAGGCTATTGTCACATCTCTGTATATGCATTGGAAGAGTCCTTGCCCCCCAAAAAACCTACAGTATAAATAAACAAGGCTTGTGAAGAGGTGGGGAAAAAAGAGGAGGAAGGTTATGGAGGGTGGTGGTAGTAGCAGATATCTAAATGATGACAGTACCCAGAGACCTAGGCCCCTAAGTTGTTCTAGGCATAATACAGTTAAAAAAAACAAAACAAAAAAGAGAGAGATGGGGAGAGGAAATCCTCTCTGAAGCACTTCAGTTCTTAAATACATACAGAGGTGGGTGGCAGAGAGATTTATATTTTCTGTATTTTACAGATAGAGAACTGAGATGGGCATAGCACATGAAGGACTTAAGTCATTTCAAATTGGGATAGCGCAAGATTGAAGTTGTAGCTGTCATGGTCCAGAAATTATGTAAGAGGCAAATATTTCTTAGGGTGATATCTTTTATTGGACAAATTCTGTAGTTGGGATAAAGTTGGACAAGTTTTTGAATGCAAGACATTCTCCCTCAGATCCCAGGTTCCAAATTGGGAAAACTTGTATTTTCCTGAAATCAACAATAGCTCAATTTTCTTTGCTTTTAAAGAGACAGGGCTTTGGTTTCCTCTGCTTTGGTTGTACTTCATTATGACCATGAATCAACCAAGCACTTTGGTACACGCCTAGTGTGTGAGTAACTACTTTGACATTAGTAAGATTGCTTCTATACCTTTTTTTTTTAATTGAGGACCAATATGAATAAGACTTTTTCATTCAGAAATAGTCAGATTCATTTTTGTATTAATTTAAAGATTTCTAAATGTTCTGAATGCAGAAGGGATGTAATATACTAGAATACATAGTATAATTACTGATATAGGTCAGCAGAAAAATGGGTTATTGAATTTGTCTTTTTTCTTCTGACAGGATTTGACGAGTCTGGAGCAAATGCTGATAAATTGCTCTAAATCACTTCCTGCTAATATAACTCAGATTAATGTCATTCCACCAACACAGGAAGCTTATTATGATCCAAATCTGGTAAGAATAACTTTTGCCTATAAAGATGTACATTTTTGGATTGTTTCCAAAGCCTGCATCCACCAGATTCTGGTTGGTTTTTTTTCCCCAAATCATACTGTCAAATTATTTACAAGAAAAAAGAATATTTGTGCATATTTCATAGCACATTGTTAACTATAAAGCTGTTATGAGCAACCCACTAACAGTTAGTCTAGAATGAGCCTCCACAAAGCTATGCTAGTAGTGTCCAGTTCATTTAACTTTGCAGGTAAATCAGGACTGCGTGGCTTCTTGCAGGCTGCATAACCTACCTCTAGCAGTGGGGCAGTGTCTTGCTGGCACTGCTGCCAGAGTTGTTTTGTTGGCACCACTCTAGAACCCAGAGGGTAAATGCCATTTCCAGTCCCCCTCTGCCTCCTCCCACCACCAATTTTAGTTTGTCAGTCGTGACTGAAGACCCAAAATTCAGTGCTAGGCAAGCAGTTGCAGAGGGCTGAGTGGCAGTGTTCACCATTTTGGGTTCCAGAGCCATACTACTTCAACAGCTCCAGTAACTGTGCCCAACAAGTTATGTAGGCTGCAATTTAACCTGCAGACCATGTGCTGCCTTCAGGTCACCAGTTGGACAGCCCCCAACTGAAGAATGCAAAGTTACGATTGCTACAGAACAACTTGTGTGCATGGGATTATATAGGGTATCCTGTGGAGGGGGGGAAACAAAACTCTTCAGTGTAATTCAGTATGTGGTAGACCAGAGAAAGCAGTGCACAGAAAGCCTCTCAAAGGTGTCTGATAGCACAAAGCAAGTCTCGACCTGAAGTTCCACATTTACTCAATTATAAAATGATCCTCATTATAACAGAGCCCTTCAATAATTAGATTCCATATATGGAAAATGTATTAGTTTAGAAGCATGGAATTGTAGCAAATGAGGGTTGGAAGGGACCTCAGGAGGTCATCAAACTCCCTGATAAAAGCAGGACCATCCCCAACTAGATCGTTCCAGGAGAGGGTTTGTCAAGCTGGGCCTTAAAAACCTCCAAGGATGGAGATTCCACCACCTCTCTGGGTAACCTGTTCCAGTACTTCACCACTCTCCTTGAGAGAGTTTTTCCTAATATCCAACCAAAACTTGCTGTGCAACTTGAGACTGAATTGCTCCTTGTTCTGTTGTCTGCCACCACAGAGAACAGTCTAGCTCCATCCTCTTTGGAACCCCCCTTCAGGTAGTTAAACGCTGCTATCAGATCTGCACTCAGTCTTTTCTGGTGCAGACTAAATAAGCCGAGTTCCCTCGGCCTCTCACAAGTCAAATCTCCCAACCCGCTAACCATTTTTGTTGCCTTCCACTGAACTCTGTTCAACTTGTCCATGTCCTTTCTGTAGTGGGAGGCCCAGAACTGGACACAGTACTCCAGATGTGTTCTCACCAGTACAGAAAAGAGGGGAATAATTACTTCCGTCGATCTGCTGGCAACAGTCCTACAATTGCAGCCCAATATGCTGTTAGTCTTCTTGGCAACAAGGGCACACTGTTAGCTCATATCCAGCTTATTATTCACTGTAACCCCCAGGTCCTTTTCTGCAGAACTGCTGCTTAGCTAGTCAGTCCCCAGCCTATAGTGGTGCATGGGATTGTTCCATCCTAAGTGCAGGACTTTGCACTTCTCTTTGTTGAACCTCATGAGATTTCTTTTCGCCCAATCCGCCAATTTGCCTAGGTCACTTAATCCTAGCCCGGTCCTCCAGTGTATTCCCCCCAACTTGGTGATATCCATGAACTTGCTGAGGGTGCACTCTCTCCCGTCTTCCAGATCGTTACAGAAGATATTGAACAAAACCGGCCCCAGGACCAACCCCTGGGACACTCCACTTGATACTGGCTGCCAACTAGACATCAAGCTGTTGATCAGTACCTGTTAAGCCTGATGATCCAGTCATATTTCTGTCCGTCTTTCAGCCCATTCATCCAACCCATACTTCCGTAGCTTGCTTGTAAGAATACTATGGGAGACCATATGGCTTGCTAAAGTCAAGGTATATCATGTCCACTGCTTTCCCACATTCACAGAGCCAGTCATCTCATCATAGAAGGCAGTCAGGTTGGTCAGGCACACCTTGGCCTTGGTGAATCCACGCTGACTGTTTCTGTTCATTTTCTTCTACAAGTGTTTAGAAATGGATTCCTTGACGACCTATGATTTTTCTGGGAACTGAGGTGAGGCTGACCAGTCTAACATTCCCCAAATCCTCCTTCTTTCCTTTCTTAAAGATGGACACTATACTTGCTCTCTTCCAATTGTTCCAGACTTTGCCTTATTGCCACAAGTTTTCAAAGGTAATGGGCAGCAGCTCTGCAATCACCTCAGCACCCTCAGATGCATTGCATATGGCCCTGTGGATTCGTATATGTCTGGCTTTTTTAAATAGTCCCTAACCTGGTCTTTCACTACTGAGGGCTGCTGACCTCCTCCCCAAACTGTGCTGCCCGGTGCAGTAGTCTGGGAGCTGACCTTGCCTGTGAAGACCGACGTAAATAAGGCATCAAGTACTTCAGCCTGTTTCTCATGATCTGCCAGTAGGTTGCCTCCCTTATTTAGTAAGAGACTTACACTTTCCCTGATCTTCCCTTGCTGCTAATTTGATATAATTTTCCAGGTATAGAATCTAATTATTGAAGGTTTGTCTTGAATTTGCCAACTTTCCACTGCTAGAGGAAGGAAGATAAATCTGGGAGGTCAGATGGCTCCTTTGCCACCCCCAACGTCTTCCCCCTGCAGCCACTGCCCCCCCCCCCACAGCCCCTTACTGTCAGATCCTGCTCTCCCTGAGCACATGGAAGTGAGGCATAAATATGAAAAAATTGACCTTAAAGTAAACATAGCTGTAGCAATTTGCATATAATACCCTTAGACTTCATTTCACCTAGAAATAATGCATTTTACCTTTTTGGAAACTACTGCAAGTTTTAGCAGAGGTATTCCATAAACGCGCTTTTAAGTAGCACTTAAGCATCTACTTGTGGAGAATATGAACTTTACATGATATTAGTCTAAAGCTAAAAGGCTCATGATTTACTGTATAGTTCATCATGCTGGACCCCAGCAGAGTGAACAGCATTTCGGGCTATGGTGTGCCCACAGCACAGCACAGCATGTGTGTGTGTACTCCAGATACCACCCCCCACAAAGGAGCCATGTGCTAATTGCCACCCCTTCCCCCCCACTCGTGACTAAAACTGGGTGTTCTTGTCATGAATCCTGGGGTCCTCTAAAAATGTATATGCAAATGAGGCTCATATAAACCAGGTCCAGATTCACCTTATGGATGGTGAGGCTACACTAGTCATATGCAGCGGGCTGAGAGAGGGCCCAACAGAGGGATTTTGGGTGAACTGTTGGGGCTGTTTGGTGTTGTCTGCCAGGCATTTAAGGCTGGTGAAGAAAAAGGTATAATTGAAAATAGGGGAAAAAAGCGCAGCTCAGCTGTGGGCAAGAAGTCATCAAAATGTATGCAGTGTAGTGGTTCACTTGAAAAAGAATTGGCTCTGAGGGGGACTGTGCTCATTGGGTACTATCATATGCCTTATTCAGATGGAGTGTACTAACTTATCTTTGTGTTAGGTTCCCATCAGTATGTTTGTCCCTTATGGGTTTTGTGTTATATAGTCATGGTCAGTATTGGCTGCATTTAATCAGCTTCTTAGTTGGTTTCCATTACTGAGCACATGCTGCTCAGTTCAGAGATTGGCAATGTATTTAACGCTGTTTTATCATATACAAATGTAACATGAAGGACTTTATCTAATATTTGAGTAAATGTGGTATCTCCTGTACAACAAAATGATCACACTGTGTACTTAGTCATAAAGTACCTTCCATGTAATTTCAAGACTTTTGAGTAATTCCCATTGACTTTCAATGAGATTTGGGTTTTCAGTGCTTGAGTCATTTTTAAAAATGAGACCTTAGGCAGCAGACAGGTGTCACATTTCAAGCATTTCATATGCCTTTGAAGCCTTCTAAAAATACCAAAACACTCCCAAAGAGTACCTGTTGGAACGAGGTATTATTTAGAAGTGCTTCACTGCTTCTTGCATGTGCATGCTTTGCAGAGTGCAACAAGGAACCCATGGGTCCTCCACTGTCCCACAGTGTTTCCCTCTGGCCCTTCCCCCACACCTCCAGGATGAAGAGATTAGGGCAGAAAGAGAAAGAAATGGAAATGTAGATTTGAGAAGACTTCCGGTATTTGGGACAACACAGCCCAGATTGTTTTGCTTGTCTTTGCAAGTCTCACACCTTTATGATTACACCTTTATGATTGTATTAATCTAGTTCTCACACTTTCAAAGATTCAGTTCCTAGATTTACCAACAAGGTAAAACTTTGAAGGAAGACATAATAAGGGATAGTTTCAATAAACTTGCTTGATATAGGGTAAAAGTAAATCTGAGTAGTTAGAAACAATGTGTAATTATTTTGATCCCTTTGGAGAGCTAATAACACGTCACTAATCTAAGTACTAATTCATAATGGACTAACATTATAATTTTTAAGACCACTTCAGATAGCAACATAATAGTGTTTGGCTTAGTACAGACAGAATTCAGTTTTATTTTTGTTGTTTTTCAAGGCTAAATTTCTAGCAATGAACCTAGCTTTGTAGAAAACTTCCCTTGAGAATAGAGATTTGATTCCCAGAATTGTTCTTTTAAAATAGTTCATGCTAGGAATAATAAAGCTAATACTTACCAGCTGCTCTTCAGAGCTTGTCTGGTCAGTTTTATTGGTTGGCATTGAGTGGCCTGCATCAGAGGAATGCCTAAAACAGCTGTCTAGCCAGCTACAACTGGTAAATAGTGTATTGGGGTGGAAGGCAAGAGTGTGTGTGTGTGGGGGGGGGAATCAATTTTTTGTCAAAAACCTATATTATTTTATATAATATTGGTATGTATTAAAATTCCTTCTTTTTCTGCAGAAGAATGTTTTCACAGTACATAAACAACAAATGGTCATTGCTGTTAAAATGAAAAGCAAATGTTTTGGTAGTTTTCAGTTGGTAGTTTGGGTTGTTTTTCCTCTTTTTATAATATCGATCTTTTTCAACAGGCTTTTAATAACATAGTGTATTGAGCCAATACTTGTTTTATTACAGCCTCCGGTGACCAAAAACCTAGTGACTAATTGTAAGCCTGTAACTGACCGAATTCGTAAGGCATACAAGGATAAAAACAAATATAGGTATGTCATATTACTCTTATAAAAACAATTGTAAAATTTGTAATGTTAAAAATGTAAGGTACAATACTATTATAGGATAAGAACATTTAATAAGGTACAAATACATTGTACATGTTGAATTAATCCAAAAGTTATTATCAATGGCACTTGAGCAGAAATGACCTGGAGAAAAGACAGCAATGATAAATATTTATGTATGTTTCATTGTCTAAAATGATCTGGAATTTTTCAGTTTTAGTGATAACATACTATTCAATAGTCTATTTTTTTCATATTGAACATATTTCAAGGAATGAGCTATATTTAGCCAAATTCCTCATCCTGGGGCCAAATTTTGATTCTGAACTATGCAGCTAGGAGCCAAGTCGCTCAAGTTGTCTGTATAAATCAATCTCATGCAGCAGTGACTCATACCGAGGACTGTTGGTGCGCTACAAAGGATCTTCCCTTAAGTCTGCAGGTGGCAGTTGTAAATCTACTTGAGCAGGGACCTCAGTGTCATCTTCCTACTGGGGCAGTGATACTATGGAACAGGATAAACAACCTTTTCTGGCTGCAGGCTGGAGGTGGAAGGGTAGGCAGCACAACATACTGCTGCTTGTCTCTACATCCCCACAGGGAAAGTTCCCAGAACTGGTGCTTCTCCCCACAGTAGCATGAGAAGAGAATCTGCTGCCAGAGTTCATCCTGTGGCAGTGGCCTGGGAAGAGTGACCACAGAGGGCGCCCTCCACTGCCGAATGCCACCAAAGCCCCATGCCCACAGAGAGATCCACAGGTTGCATGGGCCAGATCCAGCCTTGCAGGCTGTAGGTTGCTGAGCAGCTGAAGTGAAAGGTCGGATTTGACCTTTGATGATGATAATGATAATCATGTCTTGTGGTAGCACTGAACAGAAGTTATAAATAAAAACATGGATTCCTCTTATTGGAATCACTTTGGGCAGTGGTGATTTGATTCCGTCAACCAGCTGATTCCATTAAAAGGAGGCCCTTTTTTTTTTTTAAGAACACAGATACTCACTCTTCCCTCACAGCCCTTTGGCCCTGCTCATGCCTCTCACAGCCCTGCCAGAGGGGGTCCCCAGCTGCCAGGGTTATGGGGCCAGGGATCCAGGTCCACAGCCCCCTTATCCTGGCAGGAGCTACTGCAGTGGAGCAGAGCCTGGCTCCCCACCTGCTGCTGCAGACATGGGGTGGGGCCAGCTGCCCAGTGCAGTGCACATTCCCAGAGGAGCAGAGGGGACCCGCACCCCCCAGATCCATATGCAGGGTAGGGGTGGAGGCAGGCAAGGGCAGCGGCATAGGGTTGCACCCCTCAAAGACCCTTACCTGCGGGAGCTTCTCTCCAGGCTGCCTGGAGCCATGTGCATATACAGTACATGTACACGACACCCCTCCCCTGCCTGACTGCCTTCCTCCCACACTCTGCGAGCCTGCAGAGGGCTCCTCACAAAACTGCAAAATCTCCAGGCTTCTCTGGTAAAATGATTCTCGAAACTGAAAATTTTGATTCTAATATGAGCGATTTTTATATGTAATAATCTACAAATGGTTTTGGTTTTCCCATATTGATTCAAATAGGCGGCTGATTCTATTAACCAGCAGTTCTATAAAGTTGATTCCACTGTATTATCAACATTTTAGACATAACAGATAAGACAGTGATAACCGTTAGAGAGGGGCAGAGGTAAGGACAGATGAGGGCTACAACAGGGTAATAAGAAAAAATGATAACCATAATAAAATTGTACAGAAGAGCACCAGCTGTAGTGAGTAAAAACTTGGAGATTTAAATGATAAGCCATTTGAAAAATAGCCAATCAAATATAGAGTGGCAAAGAAGTTAGGCATTTAATATATACGATTACATCATATTTGCAAAATCCAGTTTGTACTAATTTAAAAAATTGTTTTACTAACACTAAGGTTTGAAATAATGGGAGAAGAAGAAATTGCCTTCAAGATGATCCGCACCAATGTTTCTCATGTAGTTGGTCAGCTAGATGATATAAGGAAAAACCCCAGGTATAAATTTCTTGATATATACTTTGTTTTAAGATTTGCTTTTATTTTCCTGTTTAGAATACATCAACTGGCTGGGTGTTATAAAACTTATATTTACTAGCTGTAAGGAAATCCTGAATAGAAACAGCTTTTTCTTAAATAAAAAAAATCAGGTTGAGCTCTTAATTTAAATAAAAATTGTTCTCTTGCACTGTGGGATTTAACATTCACTTCTGTTAAGTTTTTTGTGTTTAAAATTAGCAGCAAACTTCAGTTACTATTAAGACTTGCATTTCTGGATAGGACTCTTGAGGGTATAAAGCTTATTGCAGGCTTTAAAAAGAATAGGTTTCTTTGTGGTGTGTCCTATATGTATTTTCATTTTTAAATTATAGTATTTGAAGATTAGAGCACTTCAGAGGTGAGGTACTTTTTGAGACTTTTTGTTACAAAATCAGTAGAGCGATACATATGGTGCCCTCAACTACAGTTAGCTTTGCAGGAAAAAGAAAGCAAAACACAATGTTAAATATTAGCCTGCAGTTTGTCCCCTCTCTCTTCACTTTGCTTTTGACTTTCTGGAGCAGTGGTCTCCAAACTTTTTTGATCATGTACCCTATCAGTAAAAAATTTGAACATGCACCACCAATATATGTATATTTTTATAAATATGCATCTAAATAGAAGTTCTAATATTTTCTTCCTGCACCCCAATGGATTGTATTGCGCACCCCACTTTGGAGACCACTGTTCTAGAGTACCTTAATAATATATGAGAGAGTGAGAGCATAGAATTCATATGAAGCTTCACTTTGTCCACTGGTACAGGAGCTTGAGCAAGCCACTCTAATTTCTCCCTGCTTTCCTCATATGTAAAATGGGCATCACAATCATATTTGTAAAGCACTTATGCAGTGTCTTTCATCTTATGAGCTTAACCAATGTAAAGATTTTCGCAGAGTCCCTCAAGGAATGAGCAAAATGGTACAGGGATTGGTTTTGAAATATTCAGAATTACTAGAACTCTAGATTCCAAATCCTGGCAAAATTTGAGCCAACTTCCACCTTATGAAGTAAGTAAATAAAATTCCATTCACTTGACTGTGACAGTGTTAGACCGCGTCAGGTTTTTAAAAACCTTAAAAAATTAAGGTGCTTTCTGTTTTTCTCTGATATTTAGTATCCCAGTAATTTGCATCATTTTAATGGGACATGGTATCTCTTTTCTGTACACCATTTTGTAGACCAGTGATTCTTAACCAGGGGACCATAGCACTCTGGGATGTGAGATCCTTTCAAGAGTGCTGCAACATGCCAGTGTTAGCCCTGTTAGGTGTACAAGCACGATGCACAAGATCAACCCAGAAATTTCAAATAGGAATCCACAGTGTTTAAAAGTTTGCTCTGTTGTGATCTTTCTGAGCTTTCTGCACCAGAAAAGTTGCTCTATTGTTTTTCTGTAGTTAAAAAACAAAAAAACTAAGAGCATTTTCCAAGCGCTCCCTCAAGTCTAACAAGGGGTGCCTTTGTGTCTTAAAATGTTGCGAACCACTGGTGTAGAGAGAGCAGTGTGAGCCAATTATCTTGGCTCCAGCTTTAATTCTGTAGCGATGGGCAAAGTATAAAGGCTTCGGTAAACTCCTTCACCCCAGGGAGACCAGCATGTTGGTAGTGGAATTTTATGTGGATCATCTGAACCATCTCTTTGAAATGACAGGTTCTACGTAAATTACAAATATTTTCTATACTCTTGGAAAGGGCACATCATACTATTCAGACTACAGCAGCTGACTAGAGCCCATTTCTTTACAAAGGTTAGCAATTTCAAGGCATATGTTAGCAGATATGATTTCTCCCTCTGGGGAAAAAGTAAGGCTCTTGTATCTTGCAATATAAATAGGGTACATAACCTTGTCCATAAGAGGGAAAGGGCATTTTTGCTGCCAAACACTGGCTTACAGTGGCCAAGGATACATAGTTGTTTGGTACACTGCATGCTTCTTTAGTTACAACAAACTGAAGTACCTTGGATCTCGGTGTTTCTACTGAAAAGGTGACTCGACGCAGGGGATATTGTATAACATTGGATCCATATTCATTGGGTCACAGTAAATGTTAATTCTGCCCAGTTTACCAAAAAAATGTACAGTATGTTTTTTTTCTGTCTGATAGTACTGCAGGGTCAGGCTAGGATTTACAAGACAAGTTCTCTCTGGCTTATGTTGTCTTTCTTAGTCAAAGATCTCAAGGCCAAATTCTGCTTTTAGTAACACTGTTGCCTTCCATGATTTTACTTAGAGTTTCTCAAAATTATGAAGTAAATGGTAAAGTAGTCTTAACACCTTTATACAGTGAAATTGACTTTGCTGCTCATCTTACTGTGAGAAATAAAACTCACTAGTAGTAGCCTCTGAACTAGTCTGACTAGTGTTGTAAAATGGCTTCCAGTTTCTGTAGTCTGTATTCAGTAAAATGGTATGAGATGACAGATACTGGTACCAATTAGAGGGCAGTTTTAATCATAGACAAGATAAGATGCAAGTGTAGCATGTTAGGAACAACTCTGACTCTTGCTAAGCTGGCAAGAATCTGAGAAGGCCCAAACCATTGACATCTAAAAGGCTTATTTGATATTATGCAAATATAATGAATGCTGCTCCATACATTCTAGTTTATCTGTACCTACGAACAATGCTATTTGCATTCTTAGTTGTTAATAAAATATTTATTTTAGTAAAATCAAATTAACAGTGTCTTATTATTTTTCTAGAAAATTTGTTTGCCTAAATGACAATATTGATCATAGTCATAAGGATGCTCAGACAGTGAAAGCTGTACTTAGAGATTTTTATGAATCCATGTTTCCCATTCCATCCCAATTTGAGCTGCCAAGAGAGTATCGGAATCGTTTCCTTCATATGCATGAACTTCAGGAATGGTAAATTTTACATATTCTCTTTCAGGTTACATGTGAACTACTGCCCTGTATTGGTATCTAACCCAGTGCATTGAGCTTATTAGTGCAGCTTCTGTGTTTCTAGATGTTGTCTTGATGTACTTAGTTTTGGTGATGACTGAGAGTTTGGACTTATATTAATTTTTAATATAAAAAAGTAAAAAATTGTTTTAAAAAGCAACCAGTTAAAAGCACAGAACCCCAAGTGGGGCTAGTCATGAAAGCAAACCTTAACCAAAGAAGAGCAATTTAAATAGAGTAAGAATGAGGAAAACGCTTAGACAGCCTTCATTTCCACACACCCAGGATTACACTTCAAAGACCATCTGCCTCCTCCACTGTACACAGTGGCCTAGCAGGATGCAATCTGCTCCATGTTTTGCTTGAGGGCAAAGTGCCCAGACTCAGAGGCCAGATGCATTCAAACTAGATGCTGAAAGAGGCAGAAGGTGTCATCAGAGCCAGATCCAGCATTGCTATCTTAGCCTGGCCAAGGAGGAAATGGATTGGGCAGATTATATCCCCTCAAGCTGCCTGGTATGAGATTGAAAAGATGCATGTCATTTCACCAAAGTCTAAGTCCAGTACACCAAATAATGATAGATATCCATTTTTAGCTACTGTGGAGTGTAGGCATAGCACTTAATTTCAGATTTAAGACCAATATAAATATAGACCAAGATATAAATATAGTTACTGATGAAGTGATGCTTTGGAACCAAAGAAAATGCACAGATCTTATGGAACACATAGCAAATCAGTGTTTTGTTTTTTAAACCAGAAGTTATATAGTATCAAGTTGTTGTTATACAACAGTGCCTTTTTTCTCTTTTTCTAGTATTTTTACTTCACGGAATGTTGGAGAGCATGCAATGTATAGATTCAAAAATATAAATCTTAATCTGCAAAACCTATCTCTTTCTATTTTTTCTTTGTACAGGAGGGCTTACAGAGACACGCTAAAATTTTGGACCCACTGTGTTCTAGTAACATTGATAGTGTTTACAGTCATCTCATTTTTTGCTGAACAGGTAAAAGTTATAATTTTATCCCGATAAATAACTTTTTCTATTACATTATAACAACCTTAGAATTAAAATTTACATTCTGTTTTAATGGGCTTTGAATTCTGATTCTGAATTTGAGCAATAATTGAAATATTGTTTCATGAGAGAGAAAATATATGTGGAAAAGAAGTTTAAACAATAAAGGATGGAAGAAACTATGACCAGAATTTTCAGAGTGATTATAGGGTTGCCTCTGTTTTTAGGTGTTTAACTCTAGATTCTTTAAGAGCCTGTTTTGTTTTGTTTTTTTCAGAAGGCAGCTTTTGAATACTAGGCTTGCTAAAATTAAGATAGGTTGAGTGCTTAAAAACATCAATCACTTCTGAAAATTGTGGCTCATTAAACAAAAGGTAAAACAAAGAAGAAAAGAAAATACTACTCAGTTGATCCAGACAGTATCCTCTTAAGGTGATACAGGCCTGGACCAAGGACCAGTGAAGTAATTAAAAAGGCTTATTGAATTTGGTAGGCTTTGGAATGGGTCCCAAGAAAAATAGCCTCCAGTTCTACAGACTTTGGTACATAAAAGTACTTTCATGCATATGAGTAGTCCCATTGAACTCAGTGGAACTAATTGCATGTAATTGCAGGATCAGGGTCTTAGACAACAATTTGTCATGCTACTAATAACTATGTTTGCTTTTTATGTTTCATGTTGATGATGAACCTTATTTCTTTTGTACTTTTGTATTTAATGAAAAAATAAAAAAATTAAAAAAAGAGAAATTATACCCTGCTGTTGTGGTCCTGTTCTTTTCCTGTGCATCTAATCCGTGTATTCTACTACGTTACTTTTGTTCCCTTTTTTTATGATCTTATGAGGGGAGCATGATTCTCAAAAGCTTTACCTGTTATGTTTTTATTCAGTAATATAAAGTTTTACCCACAGCTCCGTTGGTTAGTTTGCAGCTTTTTGTAGGTACTTTGGGACTGCTGCTGTACTAAAAATGTGGTTTAGGAAGTATAGATGGGTTCAGTGTGCAAGGTCCAGATATCTAAATTAAAATATATGCTTACAGTATCAGTCTTGAAAATATTCACTCCCATTATTTGCTGTCTGCCTGTAACGCTGTCATTCAGCACCAGTGAAAATAGATGAGCCTAATCGATACGAGTGTGCAGAATTGCTCCCTTCATCTTGTGGAATGAAAAAATATAATGTGTAGTCTCATGTAGTTATTTGCTATAAAGTAGCTGATGTTTTATGGAGGTCACAGGAGCATAGTTTGAGCAGCCCCTGCTGCTTCTGGGGAGAACTAAATACTAATTTCTTTTTAATTTTTCAGCTAATTGCACTTAAACGAAAGATTTTTCCGAGGAGGAGAATCCAAAAAGAAGTTGGTCATGAACGAATCAAGGTGTAGAAGAGCTTTATTTGGAAATCAGTCTACCTCAAGATATAATAATAAGCATTTAAAATATTACTTGCAAGTGTCTTTTATGGTGTGACGTTTAACTGGCTTGACATGAAGAAAATAAGTTAAATGCCCTTGGTTGTATTCTTTATAGCACTGTTTGTGGTAGTCAAGCTATTTAGGTTATGACAAAGGAGAAAACAAGATGGAAGGTGTATGTATATTGGCAGTTCTTGAGTGGTTTTACTTTACAAGAATCAGCTCATGGGCATGTTATCCTTTTTATAAAAAGGGTTACTAAAAGAAACCTAGCTGCATTTACAGCAGTGGACATTAATAAAGTATGATGTTAGAAAGTGAAATTGTTTGGGATCAACCAGCAAGGTGTTCGTGACCTTGCATTCCAAATCATTCTGCAAATTTGTTATTGGTGCTTCTTCCAGTTTTAGAAGAAAATTAGTGGGTAATTAATGAGCTTGCCATTTAAATTTAATCAATATTTAATTATATTTATATAATATAAAAATAGCAACAATGCAGCCTCAGAGGTTGATATGTATAATATGTATCCAAATTAGGATATGATATATATATCCTAATGTTATAATACCGAGCTGTGGAAGAACCAAGATTTTTTTTAAGATTTTGTTTTTCATCCCTGTTCACTAAATTTCCAGGAATACTGTGATGTAATTTTTAGGCCTAACTACAGAGACAGGGCTGTAATCAAGTAAAAGTGGCTAGCATGTATTATTATTTTATAATCATTGTAAATCTGCAGATAAAAGTACCTCTCCATATGAATGAATAATTTATCATTTTAATGTAGCAATTTATTAGAACAATGCTTTTCTTCTAAATGCAATAGTTATAGTCTCCCATCAAACATTTGGTGTTTTTAAATTTGGAAAAGTTCTGGCAGTCTCATGTTTTCTCAAGATATGGTAGATTAGTAAGATTTTAAAAGGAAGACAATACTATGATGCTTTTCAAGCAGGTGTTTCTGGCAAGTAACTTAAATCATAGTATTAATGGTATTCTAAAATCATATCTTTTTTGTAATTAAAATGTAAGATGTAAAATGTGTGTGTTGTAAGATATCAACTTGTTTTGAAAGCAACTAAATCTGTCTGAAAAATAAAGTCATGTTGGTCTATTCTGTTTTTGTTCTATAGAAAAAAGAAAGTACATCCAGTTCAGTAAATTACTGATTCGTGACTTACTCTTTATAAGACCTTTGCAATTTTCACAAGTTGAACTAACTTTCTTATTATCCAGTCCATACACAAACTGTTAAATTTTACACGTATTTTAAAATACAAGCATTTTTATCTTTTATTTGTAGGATGCAGCCAAGCTTCATGCTAAAATACCACAGATATTTTATATTATCCTGTGATGCATCAAAGTAAACATTTAGCATCTAAAATGAGCAGCTTGTATCTGTAGTACTTTCAGTTGTTTAAAGTCTTTCATGTAGGCATTGATTTGACACACAATTACAGAGAAGCCAGAATGAAATCAGATAAGGTATATAAAGTTTACATTGGTGTGCCCTAAATTGGCTCAGTTTTAAAAGAATTTCTATATTCTGCATTTTAATTAACATAAAATCATGTAAACAAGAAATGACTGGGTGAAAAATAACTACAAGGTAGTTTTTCAAAGCTTTCTGCTAAGTTACATGTGCAGTTGACTAACTTGATAAATGTGGCAGGTTATTGTGCAAATGTTCCTTTAATTTTTGCAGTTTAAGAAAACAGTAGTGAAAGTATGTTTACAATATTTTGCTTTCTTGCAGCAACAATATCCATCCAGCAGAAGGGCTATAGATTGACCAAAAAATCATATTTCCACATCTGTGTCAAAGTTAGTAATGTTTGCATCCCCAAAATATCAAACAAACCAAAACAAATAAGGGTCTGGGGGAAAATCAGTATTTTGGTGAATTGGAAAGACAAAAATGTGTCTGGATTTATATTAAGTTAGTGGAGAATACAAATTAAATCATAAATTAAGACTACCAGTGTGTATTTATTTTGTCTTATGTATTTTGGACTTCCAATACAAACTTCTGATATGGAGAGCATATTAGAAGCTACACAACATTTGAGAATGAGAGAATGTTTCTGGGACATTGCTTCTGGGCTTTTGTACATGCTGTAATTTTTTATGAGCAATATGATTGTTTTTGGCCATGTGACAAACACCTCTTTGTAAAGGGGGACAGTCAGGAATGCTGTCCCTGTTTGCTGTAAACCAACAACAGTTTTCTATCATTTTGGTCCTAAGAGTTGAAATTTTATTTAAAAACTTGCTTTTAAAATGACAGTTTTCAAAAAGGTCTCAAAAACAGGAAAAGTTTGCTAAATTTAGCATATGGAACAATATGAAAGCGCAGCAAGGAAGAGGAATGCCATACCTTGCTTTGTTTAAATCTTAAATTCATCGCTTACTGCACTGGTCACCTGTTAAAAGTTTTGTTCCAAGAGCTTCCACCGCGGCTCACGATGTGGCAGCAAAACTGGGTCATCTTTAATATTTTGCTGTATAGAAAGTAGCCAGTTTTTTAATGTTTACTTTGATCTAAACCTGAAATAATATGCAGTTATTTTGCTGCTCCATTCCTCACACCTCCTAGACTCATTTGGGACTGGAGGGAAGCAACTACCTTGCTCCCTGCTTCTTCCCCAAACTGGGTACTGTCTTAGGGAACAGGCTGGGGGCTTTGCCCTATTGCTCCCTCTGCTCCCCACCCACTTCACAGACTGCTCTCTAGAGAAGACATGGGTAGTCATTCCTTGCAGCTTTGGTCCTCCCACGCCATCCCTTCCCAGAATAGGAGTAAAGCAACCACTGAGCCCTAAGCCTTCAGACTGGAATCAACCAGATCTGGTGAAAGCATGAAGAGCAGGGGCAGCTGCAGACTAACTGCCCTCTACTGGGAAGATTTCTACCAGTGAAAAAGTCTTAGGCCAATTTTCTATTGGAAATTTCTGTTTGTGGCCAAAATCTCATTCCGTAGCAAGGAGTTACGTGCAGGCAGAGTGTGCAACTGCTCAATGCTCCTTGGAGGACGTGGATAGATGAAATCTCAGATTCTTTCAAATCCTTTCTGGCAACCACAGAAAATGATCCAAATCATCCATATATTTCAATAAGCCTTATGTAATTTAGTTTGACTTGAAGACCTTAACATTGCACAAGACCACAGATGATTTAGTGCAAGGGTATCCTTTATAAACCAGTCCTAGAGCACAGCACAACATAAATGCATTCTTCGTATTTAAGGCACTTCTGCTATCGTCAGCTTTTTTCCTCCGCTGCTCTTAGTAAATTAAGGTTAAGATTTAATTATGTGCCCTACTTTTGGTAGTCTTCTGTGCAAAAACTATTTCCTCTTCCTGTTGGTTTTCCCTGGGATGTTCTAGCGCCAAGTTATCTGAAGACATAAAATTCTGGGTTTTGTGCATATGGGGTTAACATCCTACTTGCTCACCTTTATTAATTTCTAATTCAGTGCATTGTGAAGCCTGTTATTCTTGGGCACATTGTCCAGTTGGAGGCTAAAAAGCATATCTAGCGTTTCTCTTTGGTCAACCTTTGGTAGTCTTTTGTTGGTGGGGAGATGGGGTGTGATACTTGAAGCAAGGGTTGGTGCTGGACTGGAAGGGCACGTGGGGGCCACCTCAAGGCAGAGGGGTCAGGGGCTGCCACCCCTGAGGGCCCTGACGTCTCTAGTGCCCCTGCCCCATGCTGTCCTGCCAGCGGACACTGCTTCCCGTGCAGCATTGGGGGCGAGGGGATGTC
Source organism: Crocodylus porosus (assembly GCF_001723895.1). Taxonomy (NCBI): domain Eukaryota; kingdom Metazoa; phylum Chordata; order Crocodylia; family Crocodylidae; genus Crocodylus; species Crocodylus porosus. Next base: position 44,042,436 of record NW_017728931.1, on the reverse strand, counting down.
AGGATGCTCCGGGAGCTTCCACCGCGGCTCACGATTCGGCGCCAAAACTGGGTCTTCAATGCTCGCAGAGCGGGAACAAGTGAGGGCCGAGAAGGACTGCGCAGGGAGAGGCGCATCCAAGCGAGCATGGACATGTGGTGTGTGGCACCGCGGCCCTGTCTGCAGTGCCACACGTGGCTACACGCAGGTGCTTGGGAAGTACCATGTTTACGATGTGCCACCCGCTGCCGTGTGTACCCAGGGAAACAGGTTGCCCCTCGTGGGGACGTGCCTGAGAGGTGCGGTCCGACCCCCTGCTCGGAGCATGACAGTCCCAGTCAAAGCTTCGTCTGCAAAACCGGCCGTGCTGGAGATCCCGCCCCCCATTGGTGCCTGGTTCAGCGCCTCCACGTGAGAGGGCTTTTCGTCATCTCCGACCTAGACCTGCCCTGCGGCCCCTAGGGACCATTGCTCCTGCCAGCATCTGCCCCCGCCGGGGCGGTCTGTCCCTGCTCTCCCCCAGGGCAGGCGCAGGGTCAGGGGCTGTTTTGGACCTGACTTCTCCCGCTTCTGTGCCCGTAAGCAGAGCCAGCCAGAGCCTGTCCCAACATCTTTCTCCCTTTTTGTTGTTGTTGTTTTTTGTTTGTTTTTACCCCACCCCCGAAGCCGCTGGTGTCTTTCTCTGCGGCAGAGGCAGGTCCCTGACCCCAGCCGCTGCGGGGAAGGGGAGGCTCACCCCGCCCCCCCCACTCCCCGCTGGGCACTGCCCAGCCCCGGCGCCTCTTTCCCGCCTTTCCCCTCTCCTACCTCGGCGGAGGCGGAGGCGTCGGGCAGCGCCGCGGGGTGAACAGTCGCCCCGCTCCCCTCATGACCTGGGGAGGGACCCGGGGCTGCGGTTGTGCCCTGAGGGCCTGGGGACAGTGAGGGGCTTTCACCTCAGAGACCACCACCCCCACCACCACTGCTGCTGCTGAGGAGAGAAGCAGGGGTCCCTGCGTGTCTGAAGTACAGGCCTCTGCCTCTCTGCGGGGTGAGGAGGGGGGTGTCTTTAGGTGTTTTGAAGGGAAAAAAAAACCTCAACCAGATGCTTTTCCTCCTGCCCAACTCCCACCCTGCAGCTTGAAGACCCCAGGCTCCTGGGTTGCAGGTGTCTCCTGAGGTTCAACCTCCTCCCCCCTTTGCAGGCATCTTCCATCCTTGGATAGAACTTGTCCAGTCTCCCTTGGATGGAGCAAGGGTGTCAGATGTCCTTGGGGGTCCGTCCCCATTCCCCCTGAGAGCCAAACCCAGCTCCAGCAGCAGGCAGGGAGCGGCAGGGGTCGCTCCCAACCCCCCACCACTGCCACCCATAGGTCCGCATGCCCAGCTGGGCCCTGGCACGGGGCTATGGTGTGATCCAGTGCGAGTCCAGCTGCATGGACTACCCTCAGCCCTCCCTGTGTGCTGGCATGACCCAGCCCACAGGGCTATGTCATCCCCCAGGAATGGAAATTTGGCAGTGAGGGAGTGGTTGGTGGCAGCATTAATTGCTGCAGCTCTGGGCTGTGTCACAGGAACTGATGCTGCTGCCACTTTCCCACTGCCAAATTTCTGGACCTGGGGGAGCCCTGCAGGTGGGATGACACAACTCCACAGGCTGGATCCAACCTGCAGACCTTAGTTCAAGCACCACTGGTTTAAAATACTCTGTATGTCATTTGGTTTATGTAGAGGTTATTTATTGATATTGCTTCTTTTGTTTAAGGGTTCATTTTAATCCTCATTTGTCTGACGTGCTTTCTTTTAGTGGAAAAAGCAGCATTTACAATTTTATCTCTGCTTGGTCTTTGGGAATAGTTGGTGGCAAGCCAGAGTGTTGAACTGTGCCTGCATCTAGCCGTTCACTGCCTGACTACCTTACGCAGCGCAATCAGGTTTGGAGGTTTGGAAGAATGACTCCCATGAGCCTAGGTTTTTATTTACCCTTCTCATACTGCACCACGTCACATAGGTTGCATTATTTTTGGGATTTTTTTTTTAAGCAGTTATTCCCTTAACCAACAAATGCAATTTTTAACACAAATTAAACATGGAAACACGAGAAAAGGAGAGCTTGAAAATGACTATTGTAGGCTAAACTACTACCATAGCCAAATTCTACTGTTGTGGTGGGGGGAAACATGTGCAGCCACATATATTTGCACTTGTCTATTGTTCTATTGAATATAAAGCACTGAAAGGGTTTTAAATTTAATTGCATACATACTTGTAATACTGTTTATTACTAGTAACCTTTTCAGTGGCACGACACTGACAATACCATAGTTCTCCTGCTTTGTCTGTGACAGGTTAGAGGGTGAGCTCGATGTGTTGGGCGTTATGCATGGTAGTTGTGTGCATGACTTGTTCCTGCTGTTTTTCATAACAGGTTAGACAAACAATTGTCCAGGATGATTTAGACAGGGATGGTATTACCTTGATCAAGAGGTGGTGGCAGGTGACCTACTGAGGTCTCTTCCAATCCCCTACTTTTTATGATTCTGATTCCTTATTCCTTCCTAAAATAACTTCCTGTATGATTTTGTAAATCCATGTTAATTAATGTGCAAGGTAGTACAGGGAGATGCTAAGTGCATGCTGTATATTTAAAAAGGAATTTTAAAAAAAAAGTTTCTGCAACCTACAGTAGAACCCCACATTATAAAATTATAAAAGCTAAAAAATAAGGCAATTCAGAAAAGGAATACGAAGTTTGGGAAGGCTATAAGTCTGACTTTTTTTTTCCTTTCATTTCCAGAAGGAATACAGTTCAGAATAAATTATAAACTCCAGGTGCTTCCCAGCTTATCCAAGTTTTCGTATATTCAGTAATAATGCAGTTCCTTGACAGAAATCAAGCCTTGATGTCATGAAATATGTAATGGATATTAAAAGATAAATAAAATAATGTATAGTAGGGCTGGAGATGTAGAGATCCTATAGTCCGTCCACTGGCTCAAAGTATACCCAGCCCACCCTTAATAAATGTTTGTCTAACCTTTTCTTTAAAAAAACAGTCTTACTAGATAATTCATTGAAGTGCTTAAAAGATTTCATAGATAGAGAGTTTCATAGGATATAGTTAACATGTCAGTATGAGCATCACTAGAATTTGACTTTTCAAAATAGCATTTAAAAAGTTAATTGCTACAACTTTATATTTATTACGGTAGGGGAAGAGAAACACTCTGATTATGGCACCTTCAGGAAGAAAACATCCTGGAAAATCTGGTAAACCAGTTCAGGAAGATCAAGCTATACACACCTTTGACTTCCAGGAAGAAAAGAAAGATCTGAGTGGATCAGAGGAAGATAGGGAAGGTACATCAATCAACTAAAATGATCATGTTAAATGGGACTTATGCATTTAAATGTATATATTGTTAAGTTACTCAAATGTATATATTGTAAATACTCAAGTGGTACAATGCTCTATTTTTTGATATTTCTGATAGATAGAAATGGGGAAGTCAGTACATCAGGGTGATGGCATTATGTAGCCTTCCTTGTGAGGCAGCTACAGACAGATTTACTTGAAGCCAATGATTCTGACTGGCCTTCAGCTGGAGAGAACTATTAAAAGCAATAGAACAGCTCTGTATAGCCAGCGTATGGCTATAAAACTTAGGCTTGCTGTTGTCATCTGTCATAGAATAAGTTTTTTTATACTGCATTCTCTTCTGTCCTTGGAAAGAGTAGTGTTCCTCTCTTCTTTGTATCAGGTATGTGGACAGAAGAGAGTAGAAAATGATGCGCAGCTATGTTACCTGTGTACCAAGTGCTGACTGATGGCTTTGGGAATGCAAGAAAAGTCTTCTTAAGCTATAAGGAGAGTTGGTATTTGTGGCTTGGTGGCAGGGAGGAATCAAGGGTGTGGAAGGTCATGGATGAACCAAGAGCGAAGAATGGGAAAAATGCATTAAAGAGGCAAGGAGAGGCCTCTGAAGAGAAAGACAATCTAACAAGGAAGAAAAAAGGCACAGAAAGGAAGCATATAAGCCAGCAAGGCAGGATGGTTTTGTTTCATGCCCAAAGCACGTAGCTGCTAAGCAGTGCCATCTTTTCCTAGGAAATATAGTAATGGGGTTTCATTTAGAATTGACTAACCAAATGGTGACATCTTTTCAAAGTATTTACTGCAATGCCTCTTGTTTTGGATGCTGAATTTCAGGGGCCCCCATTTGTCTTTTGTTGGTTTTTCCCTGTTCAGTTCCAGTTAAATTGTTTACAGAAGATTTATACAAGTGAAGATCTTACAGCCACTGTCTCATATTGAGAATGTTGGTTTGCCTGCTGTGACTTTAACTGCTTCCTGTGAAGCATTTGACAGATTTCTCCAGAGTGGGCTAAACTTTAATGAGGCATGATCATAGATCCTTTATTTTGGATACATTATGGACCATACTATTAGAGAAAAGCCATCTCTGCTGTTACTTGTCGGCCAACCGCAGTGTCTTCCTTGCATATATATCTATGCAATGTTTATATATGGATATTTATAATCTGAGACACCAGTGGTTGGTGTTTACATTAAGCAGAGTGTCTGTTTTGTAGCTCTATATCAACAGTAGTTCTGAAAAGGGTAGCGAACATGTACAGAGCTTGTGTTTTTTAGGATATCACATGACACTGATTCATACGGCTTTAAAGAAGTAAAAACCCTTATAATACAATATTTTGGCAAAATGTATTTCAGATTCCAACATGAGACAGACCTCACATTTTTGGGCCCAGTAGTAGAAATCCTGAATGTATGAAATCCAAGGGATGACAAGGTTGAATGGTTATAAACTACTGCAAGACCATTTCAGGCTGGACATAAGGAAGAATTTCTTTACTGTCTGAGCCCCCAAGGTCTGGAATAGCCTGCCAGCAGAGGTGGTTCAATTACCTACTTTGAATACCTTCAAGAGAAATTTGGATGCTTATCTTGCTGGGATCCTATGACCCCAGCTGACTTCCTGCCCCTCGGGCAGGGGGCTGGACTCGATGATCTTCCAAGGTCCCTTCCAGACCTAATGTCTATGAAATCTTCTTAAAGAAGGGATAGCTACTTAACGGAAAATTCTGCTTTCTTAAGGACCCTATTTCATAATACAACAATTCACCCAAAATTTTTATTTCTATTTTAAGTGGTTAATTTTTTTTAAGGTCAAATTATTTCCATCTTTGAAATGATTATTTTGTTGCTAGTTTGGGAATAGAGTCAGTTTTCTTCTAGAAGGTTGGCTGTCGTGGCTCAAACATTCAGTACAGAACTGATTGAAAAGGGCCTAGAGGAAATCAATGGTGTACCTATTCAAATCTGGTACTTGGGAAAAATCTAAGATGTAGAGGGGGTTTTAGTTTGTCTTATGCTAAACAAATTGTGGATTCCATATGATTTATTTGGAGAAACAGTTACAGAAAAAAAATATAACCACTTTCCAGCAAAATATTTGATGTGGTCTCTGTTTTTTGTTTTTTAAATATTTAAAGGCGAGACTCCAGTAATTGATAAACATGGGAAAAAAAGACCTTCAGTGATGCCTCACAATGTGACTGAAGATGATGTGGGGTAATTTTCTTAAAAATCTTAAATTTCTGTTACAAAATTTCGAATAGGTACTAGTTACTGAAATTTGATAAGCCTAGTTTTGTGTCTCATAGAGTCCATTCAGTTAAAATGTCCAAATGATAGAAGACCAGATAGTGTGTGTTTAAAAAAGAAAAACATATATATGTGCTTTATAGAGAAACACCAGTTGTTTGAGTGATAACTAACAGCTACAATGTAGCAGGGAAAACAGCTTCTCAAAATTGTTTTGTTTCCGCCCAATGGTGTTTTACAAGTTCCACCCCATGTCATTTATCATTTACTTTCTCAAATCTTATTTTTCTTAAGAATTATAACACTTTCAAATTGATGTGTTCCATTATTACCTGAAAAGCTCTGTTTTTTTACATGTAAACTTTATAACTAAATAGAACCTTCTGAAGATTATGCTTGAAAATGTAGTTTTGGGAAAGATGTCAGTCTGTCAAAATTAACAGATTGAAGTTGTGATCAGTTCTCTTTGTCAGAAAGGGAAAGGCAGGCTTCAGGAGAGATAATACCTCTTTCTTAACAATGACTCAGAACCTGCTGTGGGCCTTATTAAACCTCTGCTCTCTCTCCACTGCCACACAGACCTGTTTAATCATCTTTCTGTTTTAAGTGCACTACACAAAACAGGCCCCATTGTCTTTTATTGTGACCAGGGCTGCCCCCCAGCATCGCCAGTCTTGATGATAGATTATTTTCTTCCCCTATCTTATTATGCACCATCCTCGTACATAAAATAGTTCTACAGATTCTTGTTTATTAGTTTACCATTTTTACAGTCAGGTCCTTAAAAATATTCCCTCCTTGCTCCTAGGATGTGAGTTAACAAAATACTGTCATTAAAAATCATTCCATTTAGCCTGTTCTTTGGCTTTCCTATTTTTGTGTTTTAGGTAGTGCCAAGGAGGTAACATAGAGGGAAGGGACTTAATCTTGTGTGTTGTACAACAGTGGCAACATTTAGTGTTACTGTTTTTAAGCAGAGGGGAAAAAACTGTCAGTTCAGTTTTTGCATTTGTTCATATTCGTGGTAGTTTATACAAAAATATATTCAAAGTTTCTAAAACACTAAATATTTTGTAGGGGTGAAGTACAGAATATGTTGGAACGGTTTGGAGGTAAGTATATTTTGTTAATATTCTTCTTAATTAAGCAGGAACTTTTTCTTGATTTCCTGATTCCATAAAAAATAATGGAAGTAGCACAAAGTTTAAGAGTGACAGGCAAAAAAGTGACACGTATTGTAGCATCTTTATAGCTGTATGCTACTCTCTGCTAAAAAAGAAAAATTAACATACATAAATGCAGCATCATGCAAGAATCCAATGAAAATATAAGTGCAAGTATTTTTGTAGACTGATTACAAGGAAGAGAGATTAGGAAGGATGCATGAGTATAGTTTAATATGAGTTACATACTAAAGTGTTGAAGATTTTTAAAGATGAGATTAGAGATGCAGAGATCCAATAAAGAAGGGTATAGGTACCTACACGTTCTGTACTGAAGCACCTGCCTTTGAGGCACCTGAATACCAAATCCAGAGTTAGGTGTGCGGGCGGGAGAGTGACATGACTCAGAATGATTATACAAAAACCTTCTGCCAAGTGGGGAACTCCAATGAATCTTGCATTCCTTGCCACACAGTAATAAAGCTTCAGCAGGTGGGGTAGAGCATGTCTCCATCCTAGCTTGCTTCTAACTTGGTGATTACAGCCACTCTCCTAAGAAGAGAGGACTGTGGACTTGAATCACTGGAGACTGAAAACAGTATAGTATTCCCACTTTGTTGGCAAATGTCCAAATCACTGTCTCTGTTCTTTTCCTCCAGCAGTCATATCTTAAAAATAAGGCAGTCAGAAGTGGATTTTATGAAGGGCCCAATCCTATTTGCATCCATTATGCCAATTCTGAGGACATACACTGAATCAAGCCTCTTAGAAAATTTAGGCCTGGGCCACACAAGTCAAATCCAGTGAAGCCCACCTATAAGTTACATTTTCCAATGGAAGACCACCTAGGCCAGGGGTGCTCAACCTTTTTGCTTGGAGGGTTAAATGAGCAGTACCTGGGTCCATGCATAGGTTGGATCTGGCCAGTGCTCCTGCAGCAAGGCCCTTTCTGGAGGGGAAGCAGCCCAGCCTGATACAGCTCTGTAGGAGAAGGAGGCTTGGCTTGGACCCACAGGATCGAGGGAAAAGACTATGGCCTGGCTCCAACCCCTGGTGTGGGGCTTGGGGATTTGGAAGCAGGGGAAGGTGGCAGTCTTAATTGCCACTATTCCCCCACTGCCAAATTTCCCAGCCTGAAGGGACCCCACCACCCCTGGCCTAGGCACATGCCCTATCTTCCCAATTTGTCTCAGTTGTATTTTCTGGATCCTGAGCAGACTTAGGAGGGGTGCAGCAGTTAGCTGCTTGGGCCTGGAGAGTTGTAGGCAATATTAAGAATGCAGGTCCCTAGAGCAATTTCAAATAAAAAAGTTCAAGTACTTCCAAGATTAGGCAACTGCTGACTACTAATATTCTGGATCACAGTTTTGAACTTGGGTGCCTGACATCTACCTTGTCCTGTTTTAGGTGCCCAATACCTTTTCATACTTGCAGAGAAGTGGGGAAATATAGGTTGAGAAGCCATTTTTATCACCCCTCAAATTGTCATTACAAAAAAGGAGCAAGGAGGAAAATGGGATTGCAGGAATGGTGAGAGGAGATAGGGACTTGCATAGATGTAGAGCAAGTGGTAATGTTGAACAGATCCTTCAAAAATCAGAAAGGGATTTTTGAGACAAATAATGAATGGTCATAGTGTGAGTGAACAAGAAAATAGTCTGACTGCAGGGTTTAGAAACACTAAAAACTAGGAAAGACAATTATCAGTAATAAAGTGATTGTCATACAAAATTTAATTTCTGAGAGCATCAAAAAATAAGGATGAATAATAGCAATCTTGTGGAGACAGTTTGAGAGAGACTTATTTGGTTTAGTAGCTAGAACACTTGCTAACTCACAGTTCATACTTACATTATGAATTTTTGTATGACTCACAGAGGGGCAAAAAGTAGTGGTGGGGGGGAAGAAGAAGGAAAGATGAGTCACAATAACAAGATAACTCACCTACTCAGTAATTGGCTGAATACTATTTTTAGTTTTATAACAGAAGTAGATGTCTTGTGTTTGCATGTATGTGGACTCCAAGGCATAAAATGGATCTTAAAGAACTTCGTTAATTCAAATTGCTGAGAGTGTCTAAATGTCTTGCTTTGGAGGAAATATAAGAATGCTATCCTAGTCACAGCAGCTTTGGTAAGAGGAGGATTTCAGGCTTCATATAAATAAGTTAAAAAAAATTACTCAAGCGTCAAGATAGGTAAAAGGATAGGTTATGGAGGGATCAGAGAAAGAGAATGTTATCTGTACAAAAATAATAGAACTGAAGCTAGCAAGACGTCAGTCAAATAAAATGTAAGGACAGTAAAAAGTTGGCAGATGTATCCTTTATGTTGATACTGATAGCAGAAGAGAAAATGTAGCTGGCAGTAGGGGACAACCTTTTGACAGGCATGCCACAAGTTAATCCCACACCCTCCCCAAATGCCACTTTGATCCCTTTCCCCTACCCTGTCTGCTGCTCTGCTTTCTGCTCCCAGCCCTGTGCTCTCTGCCCAATTTGCTGCTTTCTGCTTCCTGTCCTATCTGCAGCTGTGCTGCCTGTCCCCTCCCTGATCTGCCACATACCACACACAGTTTTATGGTCTATGGTATTTATATTGTAGGTTGGCCCACTTAAGATGCTTATAACTTTAAAACGCATCTAAACAAACATTTTATTATAAAGTAGCAGTTCAAGCTGTCTGTATAGAATGTCATTATCTGAAGAATAAAAATTTACTTCTTCTATTCATTTAATATTTTAGCAATGTTGATAAACCATTACTTTGTTAATGTATTACAACCCACCTCCAAGTTATTAAAATAAGTATGCCTCAAAAAGTTCTTGGGTTGACAAAACTTTTATAAAAATATTTTTAAGTGCCAAAGTTATTGCACACTTCTTCAGTTGCAAAGCATTGTGAATGCTTTTCCTAAATGTAATTGATAACATTTGCACTAATATGCAGTTTTAAAATTCAAATATATGCATAATACAATTTACAATTATTTTTCATCTATTCCAGCTGATATTAACAAGGCTCTCCAGGCTAAAAAGAAGAGACTAGAAATGTATACCAAGGCTTCTCTCAAAACCAGCAACCAGAAAATTGAACACGTTTGGAAAACACAGCAGGAACAAAGGTAGTATTTGCATTTAATACAGGGGAAAAGTGTAAGAAGTAATTAATTTTTTCTGGATCATAGTATCTGCTATAGCATCATACACTTGTTAGATCTGTTTTGGCAACAAAAAACTTTCTACCCAGTCACTTCTGCTCAAGCACTTCTGGTTTTTTGTCTCGAATTCTGTCACTTCCTTTCAAATTCACAGAAACAACTCACCTCAACACTCTCTCTTCAGTAACAGAAATATAAAATGTCAGAGTTTGTAAGCAAACTGACTAGTATAGCCATCTGTTATGTTTCGTTTTGATGAAAACTGACTTCAGTCAGTGTTAATTTTTCAGAACATTTTTATTTTAATCAATAATTTCTAGTTTATTTAATTTGAATTTTTTCCCATAAACATTTTCCATTTCAAATTTTCTCTCAAAAATTGAAAATTACTATTTATTGAAAAAACGTAATTTTATCTAACTTTTCAATGATAAATGACATGTAGGATTTTTTCCTCCACTTGGAGGATTGTTTAGTTACTGATACTGGCCTTAAAGACAGAAGGAGATGAAACCTGGCATTAAATATTATATAAATCAGAGATTTCTAAAATAGGGGTTTTTTGGTCAAATACACTTATAGTCAAATGTCATCTTTTTCAACAGCCAAATAGATTATTTTTTTACATATGCTATTTCCAGCATATTGGTAGACGTAGTTATGCAGGCTTACATACTCAATTTATAGAAAATAAAAGACTTCTTTTTTATGTCCAAGTCAGCCTCCCAATCAAATAAACACATACTTAGACATTGAATCTTTTAATCCTACATAAGTGATATTATTCCACTACAGATTAAAAAAACAAATCCATCTGGCATTAGTGGCGCTATATTTATTTTAACTGATATTTCAGTTTTACATTGCTAATCACAATAGTAATTGCAAGATATATTTTTAGACAGAAGCTGAACCATGAGTATTCTCAGCAGTTCCTGACCTTATTTCAGCAATGGGATGTGGATATGCAGAAAGGAGAGGAACAAGAAGAAAAACTAGCGGTTAGTTTCCAGCATAACATATGAATATATAAAAATGTTTTAAATCAGAAATACAAATGCTAGTTGCTCTTGTTGGGCACCAGGTTCCCTCATGCATAAATACACTTAAGTATGTTTCAAGGGAAAAAAAGTGCTACAGGACTCTTGCTGTCTTGATTAGAGGTTGTGGGGGTTTTTTTGTTTTCTGTGATGTTTTTAGGATACATTGGGCATGTCTATGTCGCGCCCTGATGACCAGTGCACTCTTGACCTGCGAGCCTGGGTTGGCACGACCGGCTTGGCACAAGGAGGGATTTATGACCAGACAGGTGGGGGTTAATGGCGAGCAGGAGTCAGATGATTTAAAGCATGATGGTTACACAGAAAGTTTATTTTACTTATGCTACTGATGTGATGCAGCGTAGGCAGAGGAGTTGATTGATTCAGTTACAGCATGCAGATATCATGTTACCCAGCATTTACAGGGTGGGTAAGAAAGTTGTTTGTTACAGATTCTGAGCGATTCACAAAAGCCGTTGCAGTCTGCAGATTACCGAGAGCTCTTGATAAGAAAGATAACAAGTTATACTTGGCCAGGGTAGCCAATTACTAGATGCCAGGCATGAATAATTAACAGGTTGGCACTTGTGCTTTCTTTGTTTGCTCAGGTTTCATGCTGGCAGCCCATCCTTCAAGAAAGTGGGGGCTTTTCTTTTAGTTTAGGTGGTACTGATCCTGTTTGGTCACAAGAGGGTAAGCACAACACATTATTCTGATCTTACAGTTTCATTGAAGTCAGCTAATCTCGTTACTATAGGTACTTTATCTTTCGTGCTGGGCTGTCAAGGTCAGTTTCTCTCTCTCGTATGTGAGCTCAAGTGATTTGAAATGAGGCACAGACAGGGGTGTATATATGCAGTACTGTTACAAACTAAAAAATAATAGTGTGAGACTACAATTACAGTTTGTTGTGTTAGTCTCTGACCTTTTGCCATCGGCATCCGAAATCAAAGACTTTAATCTCTGACATGCCCCCTTGCCGATGGCAACTTTTGGTGACATCGTTTAGAATTGGTTATCTTTCTCATCGAGCTCATAAATAATTGGCAAGCATGTGTATACAAAAGCAGAAAGTGTGGTTACTCGTTTCTTGATTACATGAAAAAGGCAAGAAAGAATGCATAACATTACTAAGATAACAACGAAAATACTCAAGATAGTGAGATACTTTAAGACTAGAAGGTGGTCGTCTAAGATGGGTAATAATGTCAATGTCCATCGTTAAAGGCTTCGGGAAACACAGTCGGTAGTCATATGCGGAGTCTTCGGTCTCTTCAAAATTATGGCATTCGGTGGTAGAAACAGCTAACAGAGTCAAAAACAAGTTCTGTTGAATCACGCACGAGGCGAAGTATATGGTACAGCATAAGATGAGGGTTATGAAGAACCTCATGGTATGTACCTGTAAAAGAAAACAACAAACAGCAGTATCAAGAGATATTACACAATTCACGTAACTTTTTGCTCGGCGCACCTAGATAACCAATTGTGATGCGCTAAAAAATGTGGAGGTTCTGAAGAGCCGTTGACATCTTTGATGACCCAATACGTGTTCGGATACTGTCCAGGGTGAACAACTTGGCCTTTGGTCAGCGTTGGGTATTTGTCTTTTGGGTTCGGAGTTGTAACCCAAACTAATTTGCCTGGGAGAAATTTGGGTGTCCATGGCTTGACCGGGGTGGGCGTTCGATGTTCCCATAAGGATTTGTCGGCGTTCAGACTGATGAGGACATTGAGAAGAACTGTGTCCCATCCAGTGTAGGAACCTTTGTTCAATAGTCAAATTTTTTTTTTTTGACAAGACCAATGGTGCGCTCAACCACACTGCTGGATTGCAGGTGGTACGGGATATGATGATGTTACTGGATGTTGAAGGCGGCTGCAAAATCACTAAGTTTGGAGGTGAAGGGCAATCCTCCATCTGAGTGGATGATCTCTGGGGCTTGCCAGTGAGCGATTAACAGTCTTAATGCGGTAACGACTGATGGGCCGGTACTTTTTTGCAGTGGTATAACTTGCACTTGTCGTGTACCAAGATCAGCAGCAACAAGTCCTTTTGGGTGTCGTCTTGCCCCGGGCAAGGGACCTAGCAAATTAACTTGCCACACTTTTCCAGGTTCAAAGTGTTCTTTGGCGAAGGTTTCTTGCCCTACTGCGGTCGGGTGTTTCTTTTGTTTGGCACACTGTTCACAGCTTGGACTATGCGAGTCCAATCTTTGTGAGCTCCTTCTGATTGAGGTTGGGTTGTATCTTTGCACCAGCAACTGTGGGAAGCACTTACTCCAGGATGCCCCCAGTGTTCGTGTAGCCAATGAAGGAAAGGATCTTTCTCTGAAGATTCGGCTACTTGATTGACAGAGACTTTGGGCTTTTTTCTTTCTTGGAGTAGTCGGTCAATTTCAGCATGTACTGGATCTGTATCAGGGCGGTGCGACCTGGTATGCTTAATGAGTGGCGGTGGATCGAGAGTTGTGATCATATCAAAGATTCTTTCCCAAGTTCGGACACAGAGTTCTGGGTCACCATTTCCTGTGGCGATTTTGTAAACGAATTGAGAGTCCACAGCAATAACTGGAACTGGTTGACAGCCATTATGTCGGTCACAACAGTGCTCGATAACTATGGAAAATGCAATAAGTTCATTGAGTTGGGCCGATGAGTAGCCTGGTAACATGTCATGTTCTCGACACGCATGGCAGTAGAATCCGCACAGACCTCCGTGTCGTGTAGTTCCATCGGAGGCCATCCAAGCTGGTGCTGTGGTACCATATAAGATTGGGTGATCTCGAACTTCACATGGTGCTGGTGTGTCACGATGTTCCCACGAGGCAGACCAATGATACTGGTGGTTAAGGACTAAAGTGGCCTAAGTTTTAGGTTCACCACCAAATTCTGGGTTAACATGGTCACTGTCGATTTGTGTCAACAGCATCATTCCAGGGCCTAGAATGGTTCCATGGCCTTTTGACACTGGCTTTGCCAACTGTGATGCAAGTAAAACTTTTCCGACAGTTCCATATCGGTGTTGGGCATCTTGTAGAGTGCGGTGGGCAGCTAAAACAAGATGGTCTTAGTCATGCGCTGTTGCCCAAATATGGATATCCATGTAACTAACTGTAACAGTTAAGTCGTTGTTTAGGTTGACCGCGTGAAGCTTGGTGTTTTCGCATTGCGTGATTAGATCCTGGACGGCTTGGTCGTCTTTGGAAGTCCGTGGGTCTGAAGGAAAACAATACCCGAATTGGCGGAGGTTCTTTTGAAGCTTAGCGAGTATTGCGAGTCCCTTAGGTTGGACATAATGTCGAAGCCAATTGATGCGTCCTAGTATTTGTTGGAGTTCTTTTCGTGACGGGTTGCTGTTGTGACGACTAGGAAGTGGTGAGATCAGTTCGCTCGGCAGTTTGTAGCTGTCTCCACGGGCCTTTAAACTTGGTTCCGAGGAAAGTGATGTCATTTGAGGGATCGAGGCATGACTTTTGTCAGTTTATTGTCCAGCCTGCATCCGTAAGGTGTTGAATCAGTCGTTGTGCCAAAGATGCAACTGTTGAGAGGTCCTGGCCGAGAATAGCGATGTCATCCATATAACTGCACAGAAGGATGTCACTTGGGAACTGTTGATTTTGCTTGAGTTCACTTAGACATTTATTCATGGCTTCTGTGGTGAGGGCAGGAGAGTTACAGTAGCCCTGTGGACAGACATTCCATCTGTACATTTTTCCCTCGATGCACATATTAAGTACTCCCAAGTGATCGTCGATGGGGATGGAGAAGAACATATCCTTCATGTCAATGGTTACTCCTACCCAAGGCTGACTTTGATACTCAGCTATGTTGCACAGTTGCTGAGGAAGGTCTGAAATATTTGGCTGGATGATGGATGCACAATGTTTGTTCACCATGCGATAGTCAACAACGAGCCGGGCTTCATCTGGGCATCCAGGCTTGGCTATGCCCCATCCAGCTGATAAGGAAATACTTTCAGAAACAGGCATGATGCGACCTTTTTGCTCCAAGCGGAATAGCAGGGTTTGAAGAGAGGCTTGCAGCGACGCTTTAGTTGGGATGGGTCGGTATCGCCAAGCAGTTGTGTTACACAAAGGTGGACGATAGCAGTTGTCTGGTGACACGGCAAGTGGAAGAGCTTGCAACACTTGTTCTTTGAGTTTTAATGCGCGAATTGCGGGGACGCCTAGGAGATTGATGCCCTCTAGAACACCTGTTAGCACTTTTCGATAACCCTTTACCAAAAATCCAATTACAGGTGTGGGCTTTACGGCATTCAGGCCTTGTACTATGATGACTTACTTCGTCACCTGATGGGGTACATCAGTGGTAATCACGCTGACTTGGGCTCCTGTGTCAAGTAGGAATGAGACACGTACTTGTCTGAGAGGGTTTGTTGGATCGATGAGGGTGAGCTTGGCGTAAGGGTGAGGATCATCTGTAGTAGCTTCTTGGATTGCGCCATCGGACCTGCCGCAGCAACTACTCGTTTTTTGGCTGCTCGTTGTATTTGAAGCCCAGTTGTTCTGCGAGGAGTTTCTGTCCTTCATCTCCTAGCGCCCGTAGTTGAGCCTTGTTGAGTCTCGTGTGGTTCAACAAGAATCTGAACATGGCCCTCTCTTCCGCTGATCTTTGAGGCAGTGCTGCTCTGGGTGGGCCCCGGTGACTGGTCCCTCTGGGTGGTGCTTGAATTGGGCAGGCTGCAGCGTGGGCTTTAGGAGGGTTGCTCGCCATTGCCGATTGCAGGTGGGATATTAGGCCCAAGATGTTTGCCGACGCTCCATTCACACTTGGGTTAAGGACTAATTTTGCAGTAAGTCCTTGTGGACCTCCATATACATCAGTTGCAGCTTCGATGGCTTCATGGAGGCAGGGAACTCAACCTGGGTTATGTAGATAAAGTTGCGGCCATGCTGTACCCTGCTGCACTTGTGTCAGATTCAGAGGGTGTAGATTTGGGTTACACATGGCGTAAGAAACTCCGATTATGGCGTTGAGTAACTGAATGGCATTAGGTTGGTTGGGGCTGCCCTCATGCCAGATGTGTGATTTCCGCATAAGAACTTCTACTACCAAGGCCAGTAATGGTATTGGCCAATGTCCATTTCTCGTCACGGGGACTGCATCGGTAAGTAGCCCACCGCTCCAGGCTGTGTTCTGAACGAGTTGCATGGCTTCGTCTGAATCAAGAGCGTCCTGCCGCTATCACGAGGCGGCCTAGCCAGACTATAGGAGTTTCGTCGGGTTGAATTTCCATCTCTTTGCAGAGCTCACTCATTTCCATCCAAGTCCTGGGACGAGTGGTGGTGGTAGTTTGTGTGACACCACCCGCCTGAGTACGCTTGCATACGGTGATGGGTAAGGCTGAAGTCATCAGCTCTTTTTCGCCAGCTTTACTTTCGGTTTTCGTTAGCGGCACGTCATTGAGCCTTTCTAGATACGGTGGAGGCGGAGCGGTTGGCGGCACAGCGGTTGGCGGCGGAGCATGGTCTGGCCATGGAGCGGGCGTGACTACGTCTGGTGACGTTAGATTGTTCTTTGTTAGCGGGGCGGTGGCGGGAGGATAGCCCAGCCACTAGGTGGGCGTGGCCTTGTTCGGTGACGTCTCGTTGTTCGCCGTCAGTCCCTCTAGGCTTGGGTATAGTCTCCCCTTTGGCTCAGTTCCAATTTCTGGGCGTGGCTTGTTGTCGTCAGTGCCATTTACGGGCGGTGGCTTCTCCGTTTGTGTACCGGCATCTTTTTGTTGTAACTCCTGTTTTTGTTCAGTGCCATCTTGGAGCGCTGGTGGAGTGCTGCACTTTACCGCCAGATCCTCAGCAGTCTTGCTAGCCGTACCCAGCTGTGAATCAAAATTCGCAACCTCGCGCAGCAAGATAGACACAGTATGGAACAAAACATTAATCATCTTTCCTTTGTCCCATTTGGGACCAGTCCACTTTGTCACCGTACGGCGCTCTGATTCTAGGGCTTCGCAGAGCTGCATCAGCAGTTCGTGCCTGCGTGAGTCAGGTGGCAGGTTTGGGCAGTTGAACTTGTCGGCCGGAGTACCCTCTCCCCCTTCCCGTATATGTCAGATGCAGCGAGCAAATTCTTGGGCTGGTGTCGGGTTCACCACGCTGTCAGGTTTTACTCGCGCCAGAGACAAGCTCCCGACCCCGTCTCTGGGCCGAAAGGTGACTCCATCTCGGCTCATAACGCATCCGAAGGAGCTTGGCTCCAACTGAATGGCCCACTCCTTGCCCCTTTTTTCTCTGATAAGAGACACATACCTGGTGATCAATGGGTCAATGAGACCATCTGCTTGGTGGTAAATAACGTGAGCCCATAGATCATTTGAGTTTGCACAGTAACGGTCTCCAGTACGCCATGGGCAGTGACGTATTAACTCTGACTCCATTCCACCTCCCCTGGATCCTGGTCATGACGCCATGTTGCGCCCTGATGACCAGTACACCCTTGACCTGTGAGCCTGGGTCAGCACGACCGGCTTGGCGCTAGGAGGGATTTATGACCGGACAGGTGGGGGTTAACGGCGAGCAGGAGTCAGATGATTTAACGCGTGATGCTTACACAGAAAGTTTATTTTACTTACGCTACTGATGTGATGCAGTGTAGGCAGAGGAGTTGATTTATTCAGTTACAGCATGCAGATATCATGTTACCCAGCATTTACAGGATGGGTAAGAAAGTTGTTTGTTACAGATTCCAAGCAATTCACACAAGCCGTTGCAGTCTGCAGATTACTGAGAGCTCTTTATAAGAAAGATAACAAGGGAGATAATCGAGCCGGCAAGGACGGGGTTATGCCAAGATAAAGATTAGAGGCGGCGAGATGTTTGTAAGAGGCCACTTTACAAACTGCATCTCCTGGGTGTGCGTGTGGAGAGTTCTCCGCTTTGGGCGGAAGTTCTTTCAAAGTTATACTTGGCCAGCGTAGCCAATTACTACACGCCAGGCATGAATAATTAACAGGTTGGCACTTGTGCTTTCTTTGTTTGCTCAGGTTTCATGCTGGCAGCCCATCCTTCAAGAAATGGGGGGCTTTTCTTTTAGTCTAGGTGGTACTGAGCTTGTTTGGTCACAAGAGGGTAAGCACAACACGTTATTCTGATCTTACAGTTTCATTGAAGTCAGCTAATCTCGTTACTATAGGTACTTTATCTTTCGTGCTGTGCTGTCAAGGTCAGTTTCTCTCTCTCGTATGTGAGCTCAAGTGATTTGAAATGAGGCACAGACAGGGGTGTATATATACAGTACTGTTACAAACTAAAAAATAATAGTGTGAGACTACAATTACAGAGTTTGTTGTGTTAGTCTCTGACCTTTTGCATCTGACCTTTTGCCATCGGCATCCAAAATCAAAGACTTTAATCTATGACAGTCTATACATCCAATTAATACACCTGAATTTTCTGAGGGGAAATTCAAGCTTATTGTAAGTATTCTCAGGTACACATCTATATGTACACTACTGTTGGAAGAAGTTCAGTCTGGGACTTCTCCTACCCCCCTGTCCTGCTGTGCCCCCCTGCAGCATCCAGGGAGAGACCCAGGCTCCCTCAGGTGCTAGCCCCAGGCTAGCAGGGGACATGGGGACCAGGTCTGGCCTCCAGGGAACAGGGGAGCTGTCCAGAAGTGGGAGGGAGCTCCCAGCCACATGGAGCTAGGGATTGCAGCCTGGCTTGGTGGTTCTGGCTTGGGACAATGCCCTGGGCCCAAGCAGTGGGAGAAAGCAGTACTGGGGCCAGGGAGTAGACATGAGGGGGAAGCAGCGCTGGTCACCAGCACTGCTTCCTTCTCATGTCTCCCCTCAACCCCATTCTGGCAGTGCTGCCTCCCTGCTTCTCCCCCTAGTCCTGATGCTGCTTTCCCGTGTCTTCCTCTGGTCTTGGCCCTGCTTGCTCTGGTTCCAGTACTGTTTCCCTCCCCGGTCCCAGCACCTATTCTCTCCCCCATGTCTCCCTGCCAGCCCTAGTGCTGCTCCCCTTCCTGCCCCCCTGGCCTCTCCCCTGGTCCCATTGTTGCTCATCTCCCAGCTCCTGGGGAGGTGGGGGAAGTAATAGGTTCCATATGCATATGTAAACACCAGCTCTTTACTACACATTAGATTAGTCTAATTGCACACTAAAGCATCTTGTGTAGAGGCACCCACTGCATATTGAAATGGTAAAGACCATCTGTGAGTGTAGTATTTTACCTTAGCTTTATATATATAGGGATCAATTGTTTTCTTTACTAGGCAAAACCCTCATGAGAATTTAAAAGCAAATCCTTGAGTATCCAA
Organism: Crocodylus porosus; assembly: GCF_001723895.1. Classification (NCBI taxonomy): domain Eukaryota; kingdom Metazoa; phylum Chordata; order Crocodylia; family Crocodylidae; genus Crocodylus; species Crocodylus porosus. The sequence goes on along the minus strand of NW_017728931.1, from coordinate 44,023,200 downwards.
CCATGTTTGGGGTAAAGCTTCATCCAAATTTCCAAGGATTATGTGGCAAGGTAAGAAAGGGCACGCTGTGACTGGCATAGTGTGAGCATGTTAAGTGTGTAGGGTAGAAGGACAAGTGGATGCTAACAGCAATTACACTCGATCCTCTTCCCTGGATTGATAATACATAGAGAGGGGAAGGGAGCTATGTAATGAAACAATTCAGATCCATGTTATAAAACAGGAATTTCCAGTGGAGAGGTAAGTTTTCTTTATTAACACTGACAGCGGCATCCATCTAATTTATCATTCACTAACTAACATGGCTTTTCTTTTTGCTTTAGAATATGTTCCGTCAGCAACAAAAGGTTTTCCAACAGGCGAGAATAGTTCAGAATCAGAGACTGAAAACAATTAAACAGCTGTATGATCAGTTCTTGAAGGTCCAGTATATATACACTTTTTGTAAACTACATGAACCTTGAATAAGACTGTTTTGAAATTCACAGTTAAAGCAGAATTCAAGTACTATAATGTGTCAAGAATTAATAGTTTGTTTAAGCATAATAGTAGAGCTTTGCACAAGTTTTCTGTAATTAAATCAGCTTGGTTACTTTTAAGTATATTTCCATTCTTTTTAACTAAGATCTTGTCTACACATGTATGTTGCCCTTATTTGACACACACTTGTTTAAATAAATAACTGACTTAAATAAGCAAGCCACTCAGGCCCCTGTGTGGACACACTTCTCTTAAATTGATTATATCTGTACACATGCCAAAACTAAAAACTACAGTCAGGTTTAAATAAAACTGAGTACAGATGCAGATGTTTGTGCTAGATTAAACATATCACAGTTCCAGTTAAACCACTGCAACAGTGTGTTTATGTAGATCAGCCCTTAGATTTTTATTAATGTTAGGAATAATTGCATTGCTTTATTTAAAGTGTTCTGTATTCTTCTTTAAAAACTGTAAGCCAAAATTTAAGACTTTTTACACTTCAGCTGAGGCAACCATCTCCCTAAAAGTAGAAACTAAAACAAAGACAGGATAGTGACCTCTCATCAGGAAACTTTTTTTTTTTTTTTTTTTTTTAAGAAATAAACTATTTCTTGCAAGATAAATCCCCATTTTAAAAAAGTATTCTTTTTGTGAGATGGTATGTTTTATTTACTAAATGTGCTTTCCAGAAAAGCATTGAGCAAACTGAGAATTACTTACATTAAACAGCTAAGTAATTCAATCCAGTGCTAGCAAAAGAGTCAGTCAGCCAACAATAAGGATCTCATGTAAAAGTGGAAACAGTAGATCAGTTAATAGGCTCTTCTGATTTACTGACTTTTATGGTCTTTGTTGACTTACAACACTACATATTTGCAAGCACTGTTTTTGATGTCACGTTTAGAGAAGAAAGTAGACGCTATATACACATGCTTAATATACACACTTAACAGTTAAATGCCTTAATGTATTCTTATTATCAGTAATTTAAGATAAACATACTATATTGTATTTTGTCCATCCTTTCAACCTCAAAATATAGGTAAAAGTGAATAATAGAACCAAGTTAAACTAAAAATCTGATTTAAGACAGGTGACCAGTTAAAAGATACCAGTCTGTATAATTCCCTGAACTGACTTCCTGCTCCTGGGGCAGGGAGCTAGACTCAAAGATCTTCCAAGGTCCCTTCCAGCCCCAATGTCTATGAAATCTATGTGTACTGACAAGCATCACCTAAAAGCCAATCTATGCTAGTAGTGTGATAGTTTGGCTAGGCATGAATGCTTTTCAAAATGTAAGTTATCTAGTTTAAAACAAGAATAATTCCAAGTTTAATAGTTTTATATTAATTTATAACCATAATTAATGTTAAGTTAAAATTAATAGCTACCAAAACAGGAAAAACAATTACATTCAGTCAAAAATGTAAACAAATCCATGAAAAACTGAGAAATTACAATATAATTTCTTGTTTCAGGGTCTGAAGTGAGATTTTTAAGGGAAAAAATGAGTTTTCAAAATGTCTGATAGCACTGAATGAAGAAAAATCACCTTTGGAAAAACTGGAAAAGTTTGGAAATGTCAGTAAAAAAAATTCAAAGCATTCATTCCGTTGCAGTGTGTGCAGACAGAAAAAATGCTTTTTTCTTAAAGCAAATAAAAATTCAAACTTGTTTTGTCTAAAATTTCTGGAAACAAAAAAAATACTTTATCAAATAAAATCCCCTTCTGAACCTATTTTTGCTGAGGAAATTTTTAGCAACTTTAACCAGCTTTTGTTTAGAGTATTACAATATGTTTGAAATCACATGTGCTGTCAGGACATGCTGCTATTAACAAATCCACAGTAACTGAACTGATCTTAATTTTACATGAAACTCTAATGAGTATATTTAATCAATATTACCTAAAAAGCTGTATTAGAAGTAATAATATTTGGAAAAAGCTGTCTTAATGGTGTAGTGCAAATGGAGGGTGAAGCAATGCTACAATCTTTCATTCCAAGTAAAACTAGAATGTAGAGATTGAGCTCAATATTGTGCCCACACAATCTCAACTGCGTGTGTGCACAAGTGGCCCCAGCTATCAGAATGGAATGAGTCCCATGTGTAAGCATGATCTAAAACATCTGCAAGATAAGTCCAAATTAGTATGAGGAAAACAAGGTAATCATAACAGGTGAATGCAAAAGAAATAAGGATGTTAGCAAGGACTTTTAATCAGATGCTTTGCAGCTGCAGATGTGATAGGCTTCTGTTAGGGAAAAATAACTTTAGGTGCAGCACAGTAAAAATTCTAACCAGTTGGCTGTCTAATTAAAAAAAAAAAAAAAAACAGTATAGTGTTGTACACAGGGTATGTGTTTCTAGAGTAGCAGCATATTTTCCAGTTATATGAGAACTACAGAAGATATATGCCACCTTTGGCAAACAACTTGTTGAGTTTGAGACTGGATTGTTTTGAAATCCAGTTCAACTGACAATGAAAATAATTGTTCTGTAATATTTAGAGCATGGAAGATATGGAAAAGAATAATGAAAATCTTCTAGCTGGTGCACAAAGTGAACTTCGCAAGGAAATGGCGATGTTGCAAAAGAAAATTATGATGGACACTGTAAGTATTGGCATTGATTTTTTGGGGAGAGGGAGGAAATCAGTCCAAAAAAATGAAAGGAGAAAAATAATTTAATTATTAATTAGCTCTTAATTAGCTCAGTAGGCCTGACAAAAGTGGTATTTTTCCCTAATTGTTTTGTTATCTGTGTTCAATTTTATCTCCTTTTCTTGTAACAGCAACAACAAGAGATGGCAACTGTTCGGAAGTCTCTTCAGTCCATGTTATTCTGATGGTTCATTGAACAACTTGTACCTAAGTAACATGATATAATTATAACAGTTAGCTTTAGCTATAGAAAAATAAGCCTACTGCTTTAAAATTCCGTTTTCTATATGTTCACATAAAACAAACCATGGCATGGATTGTTTCAAGTACTTCCTGTTCAATAATTGCTAGTGAAATTGAGACAGCTAAGCCTATCAGACCATAAAAGTGGATTCTTCACTCTAATTTCCTTTTTCCAAGTTTACTTGAATTGTCCTTAGTTTTTTACTTTATCATTTGAAGTGGACTGTCCAAAAGGTGATATTATAAACACATGATGTGTGATTCTGAATTGTAAGTAGGCAGCTTTAATGCTAAATGGAACACAATTCCACCAACACATAGCTAGGGCCCTACTGAATTCATGGCAGAAGTAGGCTGCACTGCAGCTCCTTTAAATCTTGCAAGTCAATCCTAACTGGCAGTGAAGTAAAAACCACGGTTTTAAATATGGCACCATTCGTACCTCCCTGCCGCTGATTGGCCAAGGGGCCCCAGGTGGCCCTGCTGCTTGTTGCTGACTAGCAGGGAAACAAGAACAGTGCCATGCTTAAAACTGCAATTTTGCTTCCCCACCAAACTGAGAGCAAGCCACAAGTGGGGCCCCTCCACCAATCAGCAGCTGGGGGGAGGGACATAGAAGGGAAACCTGCTAGATTAAAAGGAGCCTCACCTCCACCATGAATTCAGTAAGCCCCTACATATAGCAGCAGAAGATTAAAAGGGGCACCCTGGACATCTGCTGTTAAGCAAAATGCTAAGTCTGAAAAATATTTGTTTGTAAGCTAAAGAAACAATAAAAATCATCATAGGCTTATATGTACATTTTTTGTAGGTTTAGCCCAGTATTGTATCTGAAGTTTTAAGGATTTGTGATACACAAGAATTAAAGTTTAGCTGCTGCTGTAAGTTTTGTTTAGTTTTCTACCATTCCAGGATGTGGTTTTATTAAACATTAGGAACCTTATTGAAAGCTTTACCATGCTACAATAATGAATTTGTCAAAGCACGTTACTCAAATTTAAAAAAGGTATTCCAGCTTTACAGGGTAACTAATAGAATTAGTTTAAATAAACATCATTTTATGTTAACAACAGGAATGCAGCAATTCAATAAATACCACACATTTAAGAGTTGGAACATGTATTGTGAATTCTTGTGTACCAATAAAAAATATCCCAAAGATATCCCAAAGCAGGTTCCCGCATCCAGAACTGTAGTTCAAATGTTAGCGTTTGCTGTTTGAAAGAATTAGCAGTTTAATAAAGGCTTATGATTTTAAAAGAAATTCTTTATATTGTGTGCATTACATAATACAGATTTTTGTCATCACAGAAAAAATTGTTTATGCACATACAACTTAGAAAAACCCCAAAATATTTTAATATATGGCTGTTGCCTGCTTAATGCCACAAATAACCAAGGAATTAATGTTCTCATGTTATCAAAGCTAAAGTTTTGATTCTGTAGTAATATACAAATAAGGAGAGGAGGAGTAACATATCCAGTTTTTCTAGAGTGCCCTGAAAAATGAAGGTTTTTAAAAATGCAAAGTATTCCAAAACCAGTCCATACAGATTCTCTACAATTTAATTTGTCCCCTGATTAGCATTTACATGATCAAACTAGGGTCATCTGGAGACAAGTTCCCCAGTTTTTGACTACTCGCTGGATTCTGGAACCAGTGATTTTTCAGAGTGCTAGTGTCATGCTATTTTCTGGATAGGGAGGTCTAGGCCAGCTGTTGATGATGCCAGAACAATTCAGTCCCCATTTAAAAACTGGGGTAGAGTAGGGGAACAACATTAGTTCTCTAAAGCAGCAATTTCTTATGGCCTATTTAGAAAGTACTCAACTGCTTGTTTGGAATTAACAGCCACCCTTCCACACTTCCATAATTACTAGGGCTCAGAATTAGTGAAATAAGAATTCAGGGAGCTTCAGCAATGACTCAGGTTGGTATGACATAACTTCAAGTGCGTGGCTCTTCGGTGGCTTCTTAGCAATTGTTCGTGATTTAACATAATTACATGTAATTAAAAATTTTAGCTATGACAAACTCTAAACTGTCCCTTAAGGATCAAGAGGTAATGATGTAAAGTTTATTCAACATTTTCTATAACATTGAAATGAAAGACCACTTCTTTTACATAGGAAGTACAGGTTAGGAACCTGCTTAATCTGAAAATATCACTGGGCCTTCTCTTTAAGTAGTTCTCTCACTAACAGTATTTAGACACACTAAAGAATTTTACTTGAAACAAATCTAACTGCTAAAATTGTTGTCATTAATAAATTTTACTTTATATAAAATTGTGCAAGTAAACTGAATATTCATGTTCTTGCAAATTTCATCCAGTTTACTGAGAAAATAAAGAGGATTTATTCAGAGGTAGGTGAATTTTTATGCCGTAGCCAGGAGATCAAAACAATCATGAAATTAGTGCAGCAAGAAAAAAGTTAATTCAATTCCATTTTTCTGGCATCAGTACAGCGTCAGGTCAGAGATCCTCTTTTCATGCAGGATTTTCTCCCAAAGCTGAGTCTCTTTCAAGTTTACCAGATCCCTGCACATGCAAGGCAGCTGGTTGGAAAAACGTCAACTTTCATTTGTCAATTCAACATGTTGAAGAAAGCTCATCTTCAAGAGCTTCATTACTCCATTTCTACAGAAACAGATTTTTGTTGTGAAAAGTACTTAAGGTTATATTTTAAAAGGCTATTAGACCTTTATCCTATTTGCTTAACTACAAGGCTGGTATGGTGTAAATTCTCAGTGAACAATAGCTTTCATCTCTCTAGCTTTTTGGGGAGGGTTTGTTTGTTGTTTTGTTGCTATTATTGCTTTTTATGCTCACTTGTAGATTAGCAAAGATCAGGCTAGATCATTAGAAGACAAATGATAGATATTTTATAGAACAAATGTGTCTGCCGATTTGTCTCACTCTCTCTCACATAACTTTTGTATTATCTTTGATGTTGGACAATGTTTGACAATATATTTACTTAGGAAATTCTATCTAGTATTTGGAAACAAATCTTTTGAGGTTCAGTGTGGTACAAGTTAGATTAGATTCCTGGTATAATGTATACTTGGCTGTTAGATAATATATTCATTTTGAAATATAGCTGCAGACAAGGTATTTTACCACTGAGCTAAAATAAGATCTGTGAATATATTTCAAAGGAAATGACATACTCATATTGCACTGTCATGTTCGAAGTGAAAAAGAAGGATCTTGATCAGATCTCTAAGCTCATGGGCCAAAGTTCAGTCTTCTCATTTAACCTTCAGTTTTGCACTTTCAATTTTACAGACAGTGATACAGACAGCCCATTAATATTAATACTGTTTACATGTCAAATTATCCAATTCTGTCTGCAAATCATGTAATTAATAATGAAGCATCAACAAGCAACCCTACAAATTATGATGAGTGAAAACTAGAGACCAGAACTTGAAATACAGAACACTCATAAATATATTCAATAGCAGCAGCTTGTTTGGGTTTAGATTTTTAGGCTTCCTCAGTATCCAGTATCCCAAAAAACAATTTTCAAATCATTCTGGAGTTTTAAATCTAGTAGCACTTTTTTATTATTATTATTTAAATTAAAAGCTTGGGCTTGTGGAATACTGATCTCCCACTGACTTCAGACACCATATCATCTTAGCAGCAGCAGCAGCAGCAAGCATGCACCTGGACAACTGCTTATGCCAGAATTAAATTTCAAAATAATTTATGCCTTTATTTTATATATGTGGAAGCCTTTGACTAAAATTCATAGCAATATTCCGCCAAAGCTTAGAAACTGAAAAATTAAGGAGAAAATGTTGGCCATTTTCCTTTGTGAAATCACACAGCTCTAAGAATTCTAGTTAGCTAGTACTTAAACTTTGCAGTTGTATCCATATACCAAAAGTAAAATATTCCATCTATTGATTAAGGAATAGCTTGTACATAATTGAAAGTCCATTTCAGTTCAGATGCTCATGATCAAAACCAACAACTGTACTCTCTAGAATATATTTAGAAATCTATCCCTGATTCAAAAATAAGAATCACAGATAGAATCTGCAGGACTTCATGTTTTTAAATAATCACATTTGATATTATCTGAACAAATTAACAAGCATTTCATTGCCTGTTTTCTTGAAAAGTTTTGTTATCTGTACTCCTGAAAAGATATCCTTCATTCAATATTCCCCTAACTGCTTCTCCTCTTCTCCTTGTGCTACTAGTCAGTCACTATGGTTTTGAACCTGTTCAGGTGCTTGTTGAGATGAAATCTTGAAGACATGTATGTGTAGGTGAGCAGCAATCTGCATGCACACTCCAGTGGCATATCTCAGTAAATCAAACAAGGATATAAACTACAAAATGAAAAGAAGAGTGTAAGGCACCAAAAGGTCCACATAGTGTTAAGTTTTAAAACTGCTACTGCAATTTTTTTTTTATATATATATATATAAAAAAATCACTACTGATTCATGCAAATCAGAAACTTGATGTTAAGTTATTTTATACACAAAATATAACCTGAATTCATTAATGTAAATCGTAAGCCCCCAGGATTGGTCCTAAACTCTAGCTCAAAACCTTGAGTTATAGTTACTCTATACAGAAACAGTTAAATCAGAGAAAAAAAATCTAAATGAATATGGGAGAACTCTTCAACCCCTCACTTCAACTATATCCTCATATAAAACTGGACCTCTAAAATACTCATTTGAATCCACTTAAATAGTTAAAATTTACAAAAAAAAATGCTTACCAATGCAATCCACAGAACTATATATTCATCAATAAAACTGTTGAAGTATTGGTTCAAAAACAGAAGCCCTGGCCCAATGAATGCAGTGTCCTGAAGATAGATTTCACTTTTTGTCATATGAGCCACCTATTAAAGAAAAAACCCCACAAATGTCTAAAGTTAAAAAGTTTTAGCAAAGAAAATTTAGGGGACACAAAGTACTATTTGAAGAAAAAGAGAACTACAAGTAAATAAAAGCTCTGGAAGGATAGTTAATAGTTTAAATCATAGTTTCTCAACCTGTGGTACACGTACCCCTGGGGGTATGCAAGACAGGCAGGGGGTATGCAGGTACCCCAACACTCGCTTTCTCATCCTCTTTTCCTCTCTGTGGCAAAAAATTTGGTGCAATTAAAAAAGTTAAATTCCCCAGTAATAGTTTGGTGTGCCGTACTTTGCATGGCACTGGGTTCAGCCCTCCTAGCTTTGGCCAACATCACCTCTAGCCCAGGTACATACTTGAGTTGTGCACCCCTGATGTAAGAGGTTTAAAGTAATGAAAAACTTGTGCCACCATATGAAACAACTGGTATGGCGGGAAGTTCCTACTGCCTCACCCAGATTGTCTCTTGGGGTGCCACACTTCCTGGACAGTATAGGTTTGTCACCCACATGCAGGGTCATGTCCTTGCAGCAGCAAAAATAATAGCGGCACAAATTTGTGCCACTACTTTTTGCCACTGTGCATGCGCCTGCATTTGTGCTTTGGTGCGGGGCAATATGCCCTGCTTTGGGCAAACTGCTGTTTCCCCACTTCTCCTGGCTCCCAGCATGCTGGATGAGCTGGGGCAGCATGAAAGGAAGGGAGGCGCTCTGGATGACAGCCAGAGCGTCTCCTTGGAGGACCAAGCCTCTGTCTCTGCCGGCACATACTCCTACGGTGTGTGCCATGCCGCTTTTTGGGTTTTTTGCTACTGGGATTTTCCAGTAGTGAATTTTGCCCTCACACTACAAATTTGCAGGGCAGGACATGTTTTAATATGCAGGGCATGAGGTTTGTAGTGCTGCAAAGAGGCCTGTGGTGCCACAAACCACATGTGCCTGCACGTCTGTATCTGGTATGTGTTTCCAGAAAGACTAACCTCACATCACACAGCTAGCCATGACTCTGGGAAAAAAAAAACCTGTTTTATTTCAGGGGTGGATGTTGTATGCAAGAAAATAAGTTTTTTTCCTGAAAAGGAAATTTATTTTAAAAGACATTGGGTTCTGCTACCATAAAGAGCATTTTCTGGCTAAACCCAAGATTCACCCTTTCCCTTTCTAATCCAGGCCTGCCTACAGCTTTCTTGCTTCTGCTTTTATTCCTAGGCACCATTTTATAATTATTTCAAAGTATACAGAGGTGAGTCTCCTCTCACAACAGGAAGAGACCTGGTTAGCTTCCTGTGTGACCAACACAAGTAGGACACCAACTACAAGAAGAGTGTAGTTGAATAAAGCAAAAAGGAATAGTATCACTCTAAAAAAAGTTTAGATTTAACAATATTAGCTGTTTACAAGTCACACTACAAAGTACAAAACTCCCAGGTCACAATGATTCTTAAACTCATGTTGCTTTCTTAAAGGACAACATTTAGGTGCCACCCTCCCCTCTGAATGTGGCCACTGAGAAAGTTATTACTGAAAGACTGATGCAACAACTAAAATGAAACAAGAATCAATTTTTGGACTTCATGAATTTTAGTTGTAAAAACGGAAAGAGGACTGTTTTTCCTCTGGATTTAACTAAAACTGCCTGCAAAGTACAGTAATTATCTGTAGGATGCCCAATACATTTGTGTGCATACCTGCAAAACACAACCCTGGCTGCACACTTCCCTCCCCCAGCCTAGTCCCCCAAGACAGAGATTGAACAAGGTCCTGAAGAACTGAGTGTTATGTCCAATATAGAAAGGACTGAATGGAAGAGGCTATGTACATAGAAAAACATTAGAAAATAGAAATCATTCTTCCTTCTGTGTAAATACAATCCCTGACTTTTCAATAAATCTTGCGGGGTGGGGAGCAGACAATCTTAACATTTTACAAAAGTTTTTATTTAAACACAAGCCACCATACTTGGATCCATCCCAGCCATAAAAAAAGACAGAGAACTGGACAGAGAACTTTGCTGAAGACACTGTCTTACCCTTTGGTGCTTGTTCCTAGCTCTGCTGTTAGTTTTTTGTACGTCTTCCAGCCTTATGCAGCCAACCCTTTTGTCCTGTGCTCTGTATATGCTCCTGAAGTCAAAGCAGGAGTCTGACCTGCTTACTGAAAACTAAATAGGATCTCCAGCCTCAGCCCTATTTCACTGTTTAGCTGTGCACTGAATCTTTGAGACAGAGAAGAGACTCAAAGCCTGTGCCTATATAAATCACAAGGGGGGGAGGGTGCAAAAAACAAAATACACACCAAACTCCAAAGCATTTACAGGTAGAACAACACTGAAAAAGGTGTTATAGCGACTTCTAATCTAGTAGAGAAAAATCTCATCTTGTTTGCAGTGTCTTCCTTACAGGTAATTAGAATAGCACTGAACATTAATGTAAGCTTAAATGTTATATTGTACTGTAAATTCAATTGAACTAAACCTGAGATTGTAACTCTCCAGTCAGCACTTCACTGGCAATGGCGGAAGTCAGCTCTGACAGCCAAAAACAACAAACAAAAAACACCAAACAAAAAACACACTATGGCTATAAGTGAATTACTACTAGATTTCGCACTTTTGAGAGAAATGAAAGAGAAAGCTGCACCTTTAAACTCTAAATACATGTAGTCATTGGTCACACTTTAAATGTTGCATCTTGAATTTGATGCGGACCACAGTTAGTTTATGGGTGCCCACTGAAAGACAAAGGCCTAGGTTAGGTTTGCAATAATGAATGCAGTACATTGTCAGAGCCGAGAGAAAAAAAAAATAATCGCACATTAGTTCTTATGAAAGGAAGGCAAAACACACTCAACACATGCTAAGTTCAACAACTGACAGGATTTCTTACCACCAATTTTTGTGTGATCTTAGCACTCACGAATCCAAATGTTAAGACATAGAGGCATGGGTGGTTTTCAAACAAATGAGTTGTAGATTTTTTATAGATCACAATTGCCAAGGTGATAATTAATCCTATATGGAGACCTGGTGAAAGAACACTAGTTCCCTGAAACAAAAGCAAAAAAAAAAAAGTGTTTTGCCATGACTTTTTAGAAGCAGTGACCAATCACAACTCACACTGAAATCAAATGGAATCAACTCCTGAGCATCTATGCAACAGCACCACTGGAGGTGGCTTTTTTTGGTTACACCACT
>NW_017728931.1:44003836-44011510 GCF_001723895.1 Crocodylus porosus | reverse complement strand
ATCAGGTGCCCAACCACATTGCACAGGGCCCCAGGGCCCAATTCCAGTGTGGGGGACTGGGTAGGGCGTGGCACCAGGCCCCCATGGTACAATCCTGGCACACAGGGGCAGGAAGGGGTGATGCCAGAACCCTAGGGCCCAATCCTGGAGGGAGAAGGCAGTGCTGGGCCACCAGGCTCCAATCCTGGCACACAGGGGCAGGAAAGTGTGGTGTCACTCCCTTAGGGCCAAATCCCAGTGCATGGAGGGGGTAGCACTAGGATCCTGAGGCCCAGTCCAAGGATGTGGGGCAGGGAGGGGGTTATGCCAGGCCCCACTATTTGATCCCGGTGCTCAGAGCTTGAATTTTTTATAGATCACAGTTGCCAAGGTGATAATTAATCCTATACGGATACCTGGTGAAAGAACACTAGTTCCCTAGTAACCCCATGTCACTCATCTGGCCTGTGGAGCCAGAGGTTGAGCACTCCTGGCTTCAAACAATGTTGAAGTACATCAAACAGAACTAACATACTAAGCTTGCTTAAGTCAGTATTTCTGGCCAGGTCACTGACTGGGTATTTTTATAATATTTGAACAGTTTAAAGTGTCTTACTGCTATTGTAGATCCATTCTTTCCAACTCCTCCGCCAAAGATGACACGAAAGTAATTGAAAGAGGAATATATTGCTCCACACACTATTCCAAGAACAGGGAGAGTCTTCAGGCTTAGATCTACCCAAGGGATCTTGCAGAAAAGAGGTTTGGGAAAAAAAACAAAATTACAGATGATACCCTTGGGAAAAAAGAAGTTTCTTCACTACAGAAATCTATGCAACGAATTTTCACGGCTTTATTTTAACTCTTCCTTTTCTTTGAAACTTATACTCAAACCAACAATTCCAGGAGTGCAGATCTATTAAAATGAAAGCACTGGGTTTTTTTGGAAGTAGCTGAAGCATAGTGGTTTCGGTTCTTGAAGGGTAGCTGAAATTTTAAAGTGTCTGTATTTACAAAGCTCTTTAAAAACAATTTTCTGTATTTTCTAATAATATCATTGTTTTGTCAGAAATCTGCAGAGGAAAAAAGGTAGATAATTTATCTGTCGGCACACTGCAGAACCAAAGGAAATGTAATTCTATCTGACTGCTGTGCATTTAGATTAGATGACGGGGGGGGGGGGGGAAGAAGTGGGTGTGCGTGCACGTGAACACACATATGTAAGGTATATTTGGATAATATGAATAATGCAAAAACATTTTCATTAAATATTTACCTTTTAGCATTTACTGCAATTTCAAGTGACCTTCCAAAGGCAGCAGAGGGTTAAAAAAAAGAGTACTAATACATTTGTAGAAACTACTTTACAACAGACTTGTTTTCCTTAAAATGCGACAGACTGGTTGCATGTCAAAACAATGCAATAATTACAACAAGAAAGAATAATCAATGAGTTAAGCTTATGAAATTTAATATTCCCATTCATGGTTTCTAATAGAACTATTGTTCCAGAACAAAATAAAGCCTATTTGAGGAGGGGAAACCTACATTACCATGAATCAGCTGATGCGTGATAGTTGGCAGCATATATATTCTGTGAGAGTGCTTTGCTACCCCAATTTAATTTCAATTTACCACAGAGAAAGAGCAGCGCTGCACAAAGCTTCGGTTGCCGATTGAATTTAGTAGCGATTTGGCCCGATTTCGGCAGCCAAATCTCTGAATCAAATCAGGAGACCCTTTAAATCTCTCCGATTCGAATCGGAACCCTCCAAATTGATTCAGAGAGATTCAACGATTCGGACACAGACACAGCTTTAAATGTTTTTTCTACGTACCTCAAGGTACCAGGCAGCTCATGAATGCTGAGATGCTGCGGTGGATGGAGCGTCCCACTGGAATGCGGGGAGGTCCCCAGCACGCATGGCAGCGGACCTGGAAGTGGACCAGACACCACCCTCCCCTCCCCCCACCCCTGCCTTGGCAACTGGTGCCTCCTGGGTCTGAAGGGGCACCCAGGGTCTCCCCATAGCTAATTGCTGAGCTGGGGGGAGGTAGGGGAGGCCCCCCCCATGCGCTCAGCAGTGGACCCTGGGTCCACTTCCGATCCACTTCCAGGTCCTCCGCCAAGCACACAGGGGGCCCCCTGCACTCCTGGTGGGGCAGATGGAATCAGCACTGACTCTTCAGATTCGGATTCAGCCAAATCAAAAATCGGGACAGTGATCAATTAATCGAATCACTGTCCCCGATTTGGGCTGAATCCAAATTGAATACGGCCCATTTTGCACACCCCTAATAAAGAGCAAGCACAGGCATGTGATGAATGGTAAATTCCTGTCTACTTTAACCATACAGTAACTAGCTTATATCTACCCCCACATCCTTATGGGTAAGATTTCTTTCATTTCTTTAGTTTGAAACTTAAACTTCCTAGATGGTAGATGGAGTTTTTCCTGCCCCTCTGCATAGCTCTTATTTTATGCATAAGAAACCACTTTGGTATATAATGGAAAACTACATGGAAAAAAAAAATGCATGTTATATATGGATTAAAAAAAGGCAAATTTGACAAATGCTATGCAAGCTAAATAGTGCACTATACAAACTGCCATGCTTTAATATACTTGCACAATAGAATACAGAACTAAAAATCTGACTGCTTATTTACCTTAGAGTCCCACATAGTTGTTCCACCACATGCAGATAACAAAAGGAGGATTATTATCGATATCTGAACTTCAGTTACATCAATTCTAGGGAAAAGAAAGAATGCTTTGTTTATAAGCAAGTCTGTTTGCAATGGTGCAGTTGCAAACAGAAAATATTAGATCATTAAAATATATTTAAATCAAGATATAAATGTTTACAGAATACATGATTTCTGCAACTAAGAAAATTACTCTTGTATTTAGTTACATTGTGTTAGTTGTAGGATCTCTGTATAAAATATAGCTATAAATGGAAAGCTTGAATAGACCATTTATTTGTTTGGAAGCTCCTCTGAAAGTTTTAACGAGTTTTCATATCCCGTGGCCACGTACATACCAGAAACTCAACAGTCATTACAATTGCATCTTGTTTTTAGATAAATACGCAGTAAACAGAAAGATTTGATTGTTATATTTAAAAAGTATTGCAGTAATAAAGAATGAAGGTATTTATGCCAACCAAAATATGTTGTGGCTAGTAATTTTATTAGATTTAGGATATATTAATGTTAAAATTGGACAGATGGGCATCTACAGGCAAAGTAACCTTGAAACATTAAATATGCAAATAGCTGCTTTTCCTCTATTTCACTGGCAATAACTGATGCATAATTTTTTCCTTGACAACCAACACCATATTCTAGGAACTTACTGATTGGATAGTACTGTATTTGGAAGAATCCACCATATTTAGGGGGTTTGTGTCAGGTATCTACACTCATTCTATGTGTTCTTCTTATTTAAATACAGAATAGCCTAGAAACTACTGAACCAGTGTCAATTTTTAGCCTGAGGGCAAGCTTAGAAGAATTACATTAATTTTAAGCATTATCTTTGTTATTCCAAGGCTCCTTGAGGTAGGGACCACATCTCTGTAAACACTGTGCCAAGCAAACCTGACAAAAAAGTAATAAAAAAGTTTGCAACAAAGGCAGTGAAATGGACCTGTAAAACCAAATTTTAATGCCACACACTTGAGATCACATGCACTGGCCCCAAGTACATTGTGTATACATACAAAGGCAACAATATGCATAACTTCAGTCAGAATCCACCTTCCAAAGTCTATTTTGCCAGTTTTTAAAGGTTATGCATTATATTTATTTATTAGAAAGCAACCATTTGAAATTAGTTTGACAACCATGCAGAGGTTCAGATGTTGTTCAACAGCCCTATGCTTAAAAATTGAGAGTGACCTGTTTCCCTTAATTTAACTAACCCCTCATTTGCAATACATAATATCTTTAGAAGCCCCCAAAACATTCATTTCCTTGAATTTTTGCACCATCAGTGCACAATAGTCCAAGAGCAAAGTATATTTTCAAGACTACGAATTGGATACAGAACATACGTAATTATTAACAATAAACACTCTTCAAAGAGAGACTACTTGGACATGTAATGCACTTCAACATGTGTGTACACTGACTAGTAAACGCAGGTACCTGTACGCTTTTCAGCAGTATGAGCGTCAACGCTTTGAGAGACAGGGAAACGGTCTCATTTCACAGATGAGAACTGAGTCACTGAACGATAAAGCAATTTATTCAAAAGCCCACAAAAGCCTGCAGTAGAGTCCAGACCCATTGCATAGAAATCTAGTGCCTTAATTGGAGATGATTCTTCCTCTCTTTAAACCTCTAAAATGTTCACTGTGATCTACAGAACATACACACTTTAAAACGGATTCATTACATAAATCACTGAAGAAAATAATGTTCAGTAATTTTTATCAGTAAATTGGGATTATTAAACTTTATAAAACTTTAGGCAAACAGAAAAGCATTAAGAAAGAGCCATTAATGTTACCTTCTTGTGTAGAAGAAAAAAGAAAGATTACAAACCAGTGAGCCCTGACTTTCAGTGACTTGGCATGTGCAATGTAAATAAAGTTGTGTCAGCACAGTGTGTGAAGCCCTTGCCAAATGCTGCAGCTAAGTCTACTACTGTATAAATATGCAATTAAGGGCATGTGACTAGGTTTAGTCGGGACAATTTTCAGCTCAAGTTCCCCCCATAGTTCCTTTTTTTTTTTCCCCCCTGCTGACCCAAGTCGTGAACTAACCTGTCCACAGTTCTCACACAGAGTCTCTAGTTTCTGGCTGTAGATAATGATTAAGAATGTAAAGCAATTCATTGCATTTTGTTTACCTTTTTAAAATAAATTGTTAAATCTAACTCTCAGAAAGATTGTACAAAATGCAGATTATTTCCTTAACTAAAGAACAGAGGGGAAGTTGTGCCCAGGCCAGTGGCTGTATAAGGAGATAGCCCTTCCCTCAAGAGCACTCCTACACTTCGTGTACACTCACCCAGGGGCCAGATGGACTGATCCTTCTGCTTTCAACTGAAAGGTTTATACAATGTGCACACTAAAGCCAGAGGGGAAGTGGTTTTCCCCCCATCCAAAAATAAATAAATAAATCATAAAGTTGAAATTTTTTTCCTTTATTCATCAGGACTATACCACTCATCAGTAGGGGTCTATTTAACTCGCAGCAAAACCAACTGATTTTTGTGGCTTGGTTGCACCACAAAGAGCTGACTTCAAGGACATTTCCAAGCAGCCCCACCCCTTGCTGCTGACTGGCAGAGAGGCATATACCATATAATTTAAAAGTAAATTCTGTTGAAATTAAATAATATATCTTTAAAAATCTAAATAATATATTTAATTTTAGATTTTAATTTATTATAATATAAATATTAGCATATGCATTGTAACTTATTTTTTATATGTAGCATTCTATGAAAAGTTTAGAATGTTAATCCATGCCAACTTTAACAGAAGTGATTTATTTTAGTTGTCAAACACTAGCATGCATCATCCACAGGCACTTGTAGCTGACATCCTCTGTCTGTGGTATGAAAACCAAGATCGCGCGTTCTGCATCTACTGAAATGGTTGGTATTGCAAGGCAATGTTTTGCCAAATTGTAGAGATGTAGAAACCAACCAGAAACAGATTTTTGCAACTAAGTTATATTCAAAGATATCTGGCATTCTTTGATAAACTTCATGTAAGCACATATTTGTTATCATGCTCTTTCTGCCATCCAAGGACTGATTTAATTAGATGAGGATCAAAACTCCGAAAAGATGCATAATCTGGGTCAAAAATGGAAAACACGCTAAAAAAAGTAGGCAGCCCATTGTTTAAATCTCAGTGGTATTGACTGAGCATACCTGTAGTATTGATTTAACTTTGCAACTATTAAATTGGAACAGTTCTCTACTCTGGTTTTCAGTTTGACAGTCTGAAAGTTGTTGTGATGCCATATCTTCAACCCAACTTATCAAATCCATCAGCTTGTTGTATGCTTGGTGAATAAAACCTGCTGCCTTTCAAACCACATTAGAAGCTCTAAGAACCAGATCACATTTTCAGCCACAAACTTAATTTAATCTTCACTGTTACCCTGTTTTTAAGAGATTGTGTAGTTGAAGAATGCACTCTATGCTGGATGGGATTTCAAGCTCTTCTCACACAAATTGTTGGTAGTACTTAATATTTTTGGCATGGTAACAAACTGCATTAAACCACTAAGTCCACCTTATAAGCATTGGTTCTGGTGGAAGCAGCATAGTTGCGTGTATATCCCTGCTTTGATTGGCAATGGACTCCGGGTATCAAAGCTTATGGCCTGGACAATGTTTGAACTCTTTTTTTAAAGGAAGAAACCAGTCTATTCACATCAGGAAGGTATAGATATCATTTACTAAAGAAAGGAAAAGTGTGCATTGCAGGTAACGTGAATTGCATTGGGCATCATTCCATGGAGCACATCAGAGAAAGCTTTACACATGTATGTTGCATTATTAGACAAATACTGAGATCTTGTTAAATTATAAGCCATAGCTTACAACAACCTTCACAACAGCTTGTGCTTCACTTGCAAAATTTACTGACCCAAGTTGAACTCTGCTTGAAAAACAGGTGGGTCACTGTGGCCTTTCGAGCTCCTGGGTACAAATAAAATGTGGAGTACAGTTAGCCTGTGTATCTGTTGCTTTGTCTGCTACAATCAAAATAGATTCATGTTCCATCAATGCAGATTTTGTAGACTGAACATGCAACCCAATACCCCGGTAGATAGTCCTGGTGAAGTTTGTTTGCACACGGGAAACTGGCAGCATTGGGTACGTGCTTGTTGAAGTACTCCCTTAGTTTTGGACTATGAATGTTTTCCAAAGGTATGTTGGCAGCAGTCAATGTTTCCACGAGCATTTTTAGTTAAAGTACTTTCAGTGGTCCTTTTAAACACCGAGGACATTATCATTTGTTTTTTGTTCTCACCTTCGGCCCCTGCAGAAGCCTTTCATTTTATATGAAATTTGGACTGTACGGGGCTATCAATGCTGTTTTTCCTCGATATATCAAGAGTCACATTTATCAATTTATCACCTTCTGAATGTAAAGTTCCTACAAGGAATGACATTGCATGATCCTGAGCTGAAATGTATTTAGCTTTTTCTTTTTATTTCTTTTCACTCCTCTTCAGACTGCAGAATTGCATTTAACTTCTTAAAAGATGGCGCTAAAACATTTTCACTTCACTGACTGGTACCTTCACTTAGTCTATGTCACTAACAGACAGTAACTCTCAATCATGTGATCTATGGCTCCAGTGATCGTCACATTGTCTTCGTATTGCAGTAAGCATTGGGGCATTCTAAAACAGTGTATTACATCAATAAGGTGTATGAATAATTATACGAACGAGTTATAAGGAATGATATATTATGCATTATATTACATACACACACATATATTATATGAATAACGTGCTGGGTTTTCTTTTAGGATGATTTTAGTCTTACTTCAATCTTAGGCAAGCTGTTCGAGAAAATTATGCTGGCACACATCCATGAGAGGCCAGCAGGGGATTTCATGCTTAGGGGCAACCAACACGGGTTCATCAGTGGCAGGTCCTGTCAGACCAACCTGGTGGCCTTCTATGATCAGATCACCAAATCCTTAGAT
>NW_017728931.1:43988095-44003736 GCF_001723895.1 Crocodylus porosus | reverse complement strand
TACTTCACAGTCAGGGCGGCTAGGGTCTGGAACCAACTTCCAAGAGAAGTGGTGCTGGCTCCTACCCTGGGGGTCTTTAAGAGGAGGTTCGATGAACACCTTGCTGGGGTCATTTGACCCCAATACTCTTTCCTGCCATGGCAGGGGGTTGGACTAGATGATCTACTCAGGTCCCTTCTGACCCTAGAAACTATGAACAGTGCACTATTTTCTGGCAATCATGGACAATGCGGTTGTTTTTTTGCGGTTTCCACAAAAAACGTGAAGCTGCAAATTAAGTGCCCTACCATCAGGCATTTCATGAAAATGGTCTGAGCTGCCCTGACTGCCTCAAGAACAGCCAATAACCAACAGTTATGGCCTGGGATGTTGGACACTCAGCTTTAAGTCCCTGCTCTACTTGAATCAGACTAGGGCAATTAATCTCAGTCAACTGATTATTTCAGGTTCTCTCACCTTTCTGGATCCAATAAACTTTTCCTGACAAAAGGGGCTATCAAAATTGCCGTATTCCAGCAAATGTCTGGTTTCAACAAATCAGCATTTTCTGATGTTAAACAAATTCCCTTGAGAATGCCCGACTGGATCAAGCTAGCACCACTGGCAGCACCAGACTCTCCAAGTGGAAGGACAGAGAGCCACATATTCTTATGGCAAAACTCATGAGCTGAGCTGGAAAGACCCAGAGAAAGGCAAATACTCCTCAATGAGGGAGTGGCAGGAATAGATGCCCTATTGGGCTCTTGGAGCCAAAAAAAACAAGTACTATGTATCCCTAATGGCACAGTGGCACTACAGAGCCATTACTGTATGTAGTTATGTACTAATGGAACATCAATTTGACAGAAATCTTGGATACATGTGAAACCTTCAGGAAAACAGGATTTTGCAAACAACATAAATTTTGATAAGAATTTCAGGAGCTAGACACATGAACTTTATGAGAAACAGACACCTAAATATATAGAACAGCAGGCAAAGTGATGGAGAGCTTTTTACCAGCATTAACGAAGCCTCTCCTAAATGATGGAAGGATTAGTATTGCCTGCAGTAGGAAAGCTGTGTACTGTACCATGGAGCAATTTTTTCTTCAAATTTGAGAACTCCCATGTGACAACATTAAAAGGGTTCAGAGAAAAAACTGGTAAGGTGGCAGATGGTTACACATGTACCCCAGCATATACACATGGCTAAAAGACTGTCATATGCTGAACTGAAGTAGCAAATTGTTAGAATATCATTGAGGGAACACATACACCTGACAGAAAAGCTACTGTCAGCTGTTTAGAACAGAAATTTTAGAAAACCAAGTTTACAAGATCAAAGCACAAAAACATCTAAAGAGATCTACTTACGTTGCAAACTTTAACATGCCCGACACATAGGTCTGCCAGTGAGCACAATAAAACAAGAACATTCCCACAAAACAACAGAAAAACATCCAGTCAGGATTCGTTCCTAGTCGAACTGCTATGCAGGCTCCAAGGGCTACAAAAACTGAAAGGTACGGATTAGCAAAGTCATAATCCCTGCAATTTTCAGAAGACAAATACTATACAAATTTCATTGCAATAGTATTAATAGTACAGTGAGCTTAAAAGGAGAGCATTTCCCAAACTTGAAACCTGAACCCCTTCAGGAAAATAGAACCCATGGGGCTCCACAAAGTTTCACAATTTGTTGAAGATCTACACCTTTTTGTTAATACACTCTCTGTCCCTCCCCAGTCTGCCCAGAGAGGCTTGCACCCATAGCCCAGGTAATGTTATAGGGATATGACTAGAGAACAGTATACAATGACTATAAGTGACACAACATTTTGGAATGAAATTCTTGTTTTGAAACCAAATAAACCAACCCCACCATCATCAAGTGAAGAACAAACATGGGATCTCTCATCTTAAAATTGCCAGAAAATTTAGAAGTAGGTGAAAATGGTGGGAGCATGCAAAAAGAAACACTATTGTGTAACCACAACAAAGCTAAGCATTTCTTTTGTTGCCTCACATGTAAAAGACCAAATATTTGTTTCAGCGGTAAAATAGTCTATTAAGTGTTTTACTCAACTAGGGACTCAATTCTTTCAGTCTCGTAAGTGCTTATGTAATATTCTTTCTACATCTGAATGTTGTCATGTCTGAACAGATACTATAGTAGTTATGCACTTTAAATTCTGTAAGAAATGGGGCTGAAAATGCCTGGTTTTACTACCTGTGAAAAAAACAGATTTCTGTACTGAAGGAAGTGACTAGTTAGCTGTACTAAATAGCTCAGACAAGATGAGAATAAGCCCCTTTTAAGTCCTTGTCTAACACCTGTATCTCTTTGGGTTTAAGCTGATGCCAGTCTATCAAGCTGAGTTAAGATTTTGAGTATAATCAGCATTAAAAATGTGTTACTTGTTTAACTGACAGCCAACTACACACTGCAAATTGGAGTGAAAATAAGCAATGCATCACTTCTTAGGGCAAAGACATAAAAACATGCATCATGATATTTTTTAGATGGAACTAACTTTTTTCCAACTACCCAATCCCAGTTTCCAGCAATAAAGTAATTACCTGTGGAGACAGAATCACAACCATGGTCAAAAAGCTCCCCTAAGGGGGAACTACTATTTGTTCTTCTGGCTTGTTTCCCATCAATAGCATCCAGGGACTGGTACAGAAAGAGTCCTACTGCACACAAGAGGAATACCCAAAAAGGTGCCTGAAACAGAAGCATATTAAATAGTCAGTTACAGATTACCTATGCTTAGTTAAAAATGTGTCACTGTTCATCCTCAACATTCTCTCTATTGAGCAAGTCTCCTGGCACAGACCTGGTCCAAGTTAGCATTGTATTTCTAACCATATACCAAACATGGAGTTGGCAGGCCAAATCACTGTTCAGTACTGCAATAACTCTACAGAAGGAAATTACTCAACATATGCCAGTTATAATAATAAGGGTCTTCATTTTATCTACATTTGCACTGTCATTTAATGGACAAAGATCTGTTTACCAACACACAACTATATACAACAGCATCAAAATTACTTGGCTAATTTTTCCATCTCAATACTGAAACATTCATAAACTATTAAGAGTGATTCTATCCAGGTCTATGGATATGGTAACAGAACAAAAATGGCTCTCACATACACACAAAGAACACCAACTGTCTTTTATTTCTCAACAACCTCTTTGAAGATTCAAACTTTGGAAAACATCCATAAATAGTGGTTTAAATTCCCAGAAGATGATTTTCCTGGAAATAAATGGCAGCTAGACACCTATTTTCCATTTCTGCATTGGACAATCTTTCCAGTATAAACTGAATGGTTCTCTAAACAATCAGGAGCAATATAAATATCCATCAACATAAACTGATCATTTATTAGTTCATGTTTTAAACTGAGTTTAGTAGTGTGTTTATATATAAGTCAGGACTGGATGTTTAATTTAGAAGAACTTGCCATAATGGTGGTCCCCTTCAGAAGGGCTGATTTGGCTTTCTGAAATCAGGATATCCTCGTTTGTCTAGGAAATGATTTCTCTTGAATTCCTTTTTTCATATACCAAAATCTAGTTTTGGTACAGGTCAAACTTTATATGCACAATTGTTACAAGATGTCACACTTTACATAATATTCAGAACTCTGGTTCAGGAAGAAAAATTCAAGCCTACGGGTCACAAACAAGGTATACATTTGAGACAGAAAAAGAGCCACAGGGAGTTAAGAATAGCTTGTCATGCTCTGTCCTATTACTCCTGGGCTCCCCTTTCCATTAGTGTAACAAGCCAGAATTTATATACTGTATATGATGTTATTAGGAAAGATAAATCTTTTTAAAGGCTACTCAGTGTATTTGAATGATAAAGGCCTATGTCTGCTTTGTACTGAATTTAATCATAACATTTAGAAAGAAGGTTCAGGCTGGACATCAGGAGACCTTACTTTACAGTTAGGGCTGCCAGGCTCTGGAATGGGCTCCCAAGTGAAGTGGTACTCTCTCCTACCTTGGGGGTCTTCAAGAGGAGGCTGGACAGATATTTGGCTGGGGCGATATGATCCCGGCACCCATTCCTGCCCGGGGCAGGGGGTCGGACCTGATGATCTGTTTAGGTCCCTTCCCACCCTAAGCACTATGATTTAAGACGAGAGCAAATGTCTAATCCACTCTTTAAATAAATCTATATGCAACTGACCAACCAAAGTTCTTGGACAATCAGGTAAGGGAAGAATTCTAACAGATTACATCTCATCATTATTTAAATTAAGATGTCCTGCCAACCTCTTCAGGAATATGGGCCCATTTTAGATTCCCAAAATATAGGATTTCAAAGTTTCTTTTTTAAACATGGTTGTTGTCACTGCAGATGTTTTCTGAACTTATGTTAGGATCTTTATGTTAGTACCATTGCCATTTGAAATAGACTGGCATTCATAAATAATCCAGATTTTTTTTTTTACAATACTGTTACCTGCTCATCCATTTCATGTTGCTTCTCTCATCTGTGCTACTCCTTGGGCAGGTTCCACTCACTATGTCTACCAATATTTTAAGTATATATTCCTGATTTTGTTGCTATCCAGTATTTGCCAAAAGCTGTCCAAAATATACTAATTCATCATTCAAAGGAAAGGCGTGAAGTCACATATGAAGCCATGGATATCTGACCTTACACTGTAGCATGGACATCTGATCTTACACTGTAATTTATGCTTTATTAGCAGCTCAATTCTTTTCAGGCATTATGTCCAAACTCTAGGCTCATGTACATAAAAAGAGGCCTAAATGATAATTTATGGAGCAAGCGGCTGTAACACACCCAAACAAGTCTCTGAAGAGTAATGTTAAAGAGGGGGATAATTAAAAGACATCCATTATCTTAAGATTTTCTGGGTACTGTTGAAATCAAGAGCAGGGTTTGCTTCCAGTTGAAATGGGAGCATTTTGGTAGCAGGTGTAAGTGTATGGAAGCCCCATGCAAGAGACTAAATCGATTCTAACATGCTCCAATTTTCCTTTTTAAAGCTATGTTAAGTATTTTTCCTTTTAGTTCAAGTAGGCAGAACGACATTTTTTTTACTCTCTTTATGCCAAACACAGAGGGACAGGCTTAAAACAAGCACCGTCCCTTCTAACTTTTACTTGCTAAGACATTATGTTCACCCTTACTCTTTGCCTCAGAAAAGGGTAAGTCACCATCTTTAAGGAATAACTGACATCATCTTTAAGGAAGGTATATATTTAAATTCAAAGTGTTATTTAAATTTTGCAATGCTCTGTCCAACACTTCTCCCTTCCTCCTCCACCTTCCCTAGGCTGGCTTTTGAAGTCAATGAAACCCTTGTTCCATGTCACTCAGTTTGGAAAGAACTTAGATCAGCAGTTCCCAAACTGTGGGTCGCAACCCCAAATGGGGGCACAACATCAGCAGATAGGATCACAGGGGTGGGGAGTTGGGAGTGAGGGGCTATGCTGAGGAAACGGGGCCATAAACGGGGTCATGCTGAGGAAACATTTGGAAAGCAGTAGCTTAGGTTGATTCTCAGAAGTACTGCCCAGGCTGCTGCACCTGCCACCACAACCTGGCTGCAATGAATTCCCCAACAACTGAAATACACAATTTTATAGTTTAGATCAGCGTTTTTCAACTTGTGCTCCATGGACCATCAGGCGTCCACAGACTGTTTAAAGGGTCTGCGAAAGATGACTATGATCAATCAAAAGTATGTGAATAGCCACACTTACAATTCAAAGGGGTCTGCACCTTCATTCAAAGTTTTTTAGGGGTCCACAAATGAAAATAAAAAAGTTGAAAACCACTGATTTAGATAAACTTAAAAATCAGTTCAGAGAATAACTATGACAGAATTATAAACTGTACTTTGTGCCAATTTTGTTAACAAAGATCCTCTTATCACTTAGCTCCCTCCCCCCACCTATTTCTTATACAGTTACTGGAAGTACACAACCAGAGCTCAGATCACTACTGCTAAATAAGAGTCTACCCACATTTACCATTTTACATTTTTTTCCTGTGGAATTTCCATATTCAACATGAGATCTTAACCAAAAAAAGGTCTCATTGTCCAAGTTTCAACATGAGCATAATTGCTATTCAGTTCCATGTTGTTCTATGCAGGGTGCTTTGTTTAATCTTTTAAATGAAGATTTCATGAAATATATAATGGAGAAAGCTGTAACAACAGCTGGATGCAGTATGCATAATCAACTGTACTTTGTTACAAAGAGGGAACATTATGACTTTCTCACTGTGCACAAACATTTCTAGTATTTTCCATTTTTTGAAAGCTAAATGCAGCTCAGTCAGACGCAAATTGTTTTACTGGAATTGGTCTTTGGGCTTTTTTCAGAAGATTGCTAGGCATGCATTGAAGATGGTCTCCTTAATCATCCTCAGCATTATAATTCCTCATTTTACATAAAGGAAGCTAGTTAGTTATGACTGCAGTAATTAATGTACAAAAGAGTTTTCATAACCCCACAATCACTCAGTATAACAAACAGAACAATGAAACAGTTTGATTTCTTAAATTTAGGAACCCTAGTTTCAAAGTTTAAGAGAACATGCTAGTATCAGCATGTGTTACAACTTGGACACGTCACATCACAAAAATTTACCTAATGAAAAACTGTTCTGCTAAACTAATTCCAGATTTGGGGAAAGACAAATAACTTTTATCTGTTCAGAATGTGTGGATACATCTGCCATAGGTTAAGTCAGTGTGGGGGCAACTTTTTTGGCAGGCATGCCACATATAAGCCCTGTACCCTTCTAATGCCACTCTGATCCCTTTCCCCAGCACAATCTGCTACTCTGTTTCTGCTTCCTGCCCAATCTGCAGCTCTGCTTTCTGCCCCATCCACCACAGAGGCTGTGTTTTCTTATCGTTATCAGTCACAGGAAAGACTATGAACAGACTGTTAATGCTATATATTTGCTGAGAAAGGGACAAAGCAACAGGCAGCTCTATAAAAAACTTGGGGAATTAGAGAAGACATGGATCATTTTGCCAAAGGTCATTACTATCTGTATGCTTAGCAGCTTTTATGAAACAAACTGAAGGTCTCAATTTTACTGATGGCAAACAGGTCTTGAGATCACAAAAACTACCTCCGTAAGTAACCCCAGTCAGCACAGCCCTAACAAAAAAAAAAATATATATATATAAGGGTGTTTATATGCATGCTCCTGGAGGCAGCGGGGAAGGGAGAAGTTTAATTAGAGTGGCTCCGAGAGCTGCTCTAGTTAAAGCGCCCACAGCATCACATGCAACAGCATCCCTGTGCTGAAAAATGGTGATGGGGGCAGTGGAAGTGCCCCCATCACCATTTTTCAGCACAGAGACGCTGATACTGATACACATCATGATGGAGTCTCCTGGAACGCAGTAATTAGCATGATCAGCAGACTCAATTAATTGAGTCTGCTCCAAAGCACTGTAATTACAGAGCATCTGAGCAGTCTTGATGCACATGTATTGGCACCCTAGGAAACTGATACTTGGAAACTGAAATACCTTCATAGCTGCTAACTGGTGAAGCAACAGGATGACTATATACTACATCTGTCCAGTATTTCTTTGTCAGTGAGTGTAATTACTGTATGCGGCATCACCAGTATGAATTTGAAACTGCATCAATGTGTGTGTATTTTTATTATTGTTGCACTATGTAGAGGAAAAAACAAACAAACAATATTTATCAAAGCTCTGTGGGGGATCCAACTGGAACACTGGGAAGAAATATGAACTATCACATGGTATGTCCTAGATAATCTGATATGTGACAGAGGGAGATCAAATTAGGAATGAGGAGGAAGTAAAAAAAAAAAAATAATAATAATAATAATAATATATATATATATTAGAACTCCTGCACCAATTTGTTCCTTAGAGAATGCAAATCATTTGGCTATCTGCACCAATGAGATACTTAAATTCTAGAACTAGATCAACAATATACTGTTAAGAACATGGCATTTCTTCCAGATACCTGGAAAAAAAATTAAAACACAATCAATGAGAGAAGGATTTTAATGTTACTGTCTTCTGCAGACTGAAAACACCCACAGAATAGTTTTAAAATGTGCAAGACCTTTATTTATTAATTAAATTTTAAGGGGTTGCAAAATATCAGTAAGAGGTCTATGAACTGAAGGACTGTCTAAAATAGGGCTGCCCAACTGGTGTCCTATGAGTTGCATCCAGCCTGCAAGCTACAGCCAGCATACAGAGGGAACTCCCTCATCCCTCCTTCTGGTCTTACTGCTATGGTCTTCAGGTTCCCTCCTCCAACTTCCGTTTCTTACCTCTACCCTGGGAGGTGTATGGGGGGGTGGAAGAGGGGGGCAGGAAGAGAATGGCTGCAGGGGACCAGGCAACCCATGGTGAGGACCATCCCTTCCCGCCCACTGTGGCACAGCAGAGGGGGTGCAGCCTGTGGCCCACTAGCCATTCAGAAGTTGGACAGCCCTGATCTTGAATTCAAAAATTCCTGAAGTGCAGAGATTGAGTATAAAACAAAGGACACTGGTAAAACCACCACCCTGCCCAGAAATAAAAGAGAGTTACTCTTGCCACTCCTGAATTTTGTAGGTCTGCTCTTGTTGTACAAAGTCAGCTTGCAACAAGTCTCAAATCTATTTTGGGTAGGAAAAATCCTTCACCCAAAGCTCCAGTCACACGGCCACATCTCAGTAGCATATTTTCATGCCACACAAATTTCTAAAGGTGACAAAAATGTGCCGATAATATGGAACAGGTGCACACAATGGGCAACTAAAGCAATATAGCAGAGTTCAGAAGGATTTGTTCCTGGAAACAAGTAATCACGAGCTGGAAGTGGTAGGATAATAGAAGAGCTGACAGTCTGAAGCAAGGCAGTCTTTCTCTATAATTAAATAAAATACTCAATCCTACTAATTAAAATTATTGGGAAAACATAGTGAAAGTAGCACAATAACTCCAACTGCATCTGCACTCCCTCAGATTCACAGAGGGTCAGCAGTGTCTGATCACAATGTCCCATTTTGCAGTCTCTTTGTAAAGTTAAGATGGTTTTTTGCTCCCCTCCCTCACATTTTGGAATTCCCCTTGTAAATATGTACAGTCTAAGTCCTGTATTATTCTTCTCTGAAGGTTGATAATTTAATATAAAGCTCTGAAATCTTTCGCTCTCAGGACAGATCTGATTTTGTTTAAAAACAAAATAAAACTAAACAAGGTTTCCTTCTCTTAAAATGAGTATGCTATTAACTAGGTACTGGCTGCATCTATACTTGTGCTTTAATATATATTAGCCTATTTTAAGGCACATTAAAGCATCACCAAAAAGCCATGCTCTTTCACCAATGCACATTACAATAGGTATATGTGTATTGTTCTAGTACCTCCCAATGGAGATACTAGATTTAACATGTACTACCTAAAGCACATTAATGAATGTGTAAATATGCCCACTGAATACTAGACAATATTTCTGAGTGTGGTTTTAAGAGATATTTAGAAAATGACTTCCTCATGACCAAGACACACTTCTTAGCTTTTGTGTGACCACTGCACAATGAGCATTTAACCTTCCATTAACACTTGTCCTTCCCCATATTCCTACTTAAAAGGGCTTCTTTTCAATTTATTCTTTACCTACTAACATAATAACTTGCTCCATTTCCCTGCCCTACAACGCTCAACTCCTTTGCAGTTTGAGGATGGTCTCCTCTTTATCAAAGATCCCTTTTTACTTTCAGCAGCACTCATCATGGCACAACATGAATTTGCCTTCATAAGAGACCCAAGTACAAGGAAACGCCACTGGACAGCTTTGGTAAAAAGGGCATTTGGTAGATTACATAGCCCCTTCCTCTAGTACTGGGACCCAGAGTAAGTGCTTTACCCTGTAGGTCGGCAGAGGCAATCTCACATACTTGAGTTGGGGAAGTGGCATACCTGAGTTTGGAAGAGTCAAGAATGGAGAAGGGGAAGAACAGGGACAGATACGTGCTTTGTTTCTCTCCTTTTCATACCTTTCAGACATCTCCAGCAAAACTAAAGCATGCTTGTACCTCTGCTTTGGCCAGGAAGTGCAAAGTGCATCAGTTTACCAGCACCACAACAGCTGGTTACAATCAAGGGTTATTACCTCTATACTTCCATTGTCCCTTTCCATATCTAAAATCTGGGGCCCTTGAGTCTGTGGTTTTAAGTCTCTTGTCTTATGACTGCATTTCTCTGGGGACCATTGTGCGATAGTGATTCTGAAGAACGTCCCATAAAGGGTTCTCTTTATGAGAAAAGGCACAAAACTGGCCCACAGGCTTCTCTACATGCCCACCTAGTTATTGTGCATTCATCACTCTACCATTTGAAGTATTTCTCAAGAAAACAAAGAATAAAAGTTCAAGCAGAGTTGCCTCTCTTGCTTCTCCCTCAACAGCTCCAGCTACTCCCCGATTAAAAAAGGTAAATGACACCTGTGTTTGAGAGAGTTAGCTGTGTTAGTCTGAAGCCAGGGCAGGGTAGCACCTTACAGATTAAAATTTGTTTAATTTAATATACTGATTACTTAGGCTGTGCCCATGCCGTCTCCCAAATTCTTCTTCATTTTAATTTTAATTTTGTTTCAGTTGCAAGAGACAGGAGACTCTTGCACCCCTGTAGTGTTTATCATGGGTATGGTGTTTAAAAAAAAGAAAGAAAAAGAAAAATTGTGAGGAGGAAGACAAAAATTGAATTAAGAAGCAAGTTCTTATGGTTTGGGTATGAGTCAGCAGATGGAGAATCTATTTGTGGTGTTCTTATAAACTTCCTGCATACAACTGACTAAAATAGTTATCATAACACTGCCCCACAATATAAGGGAATTAATATTTGCTCACCTTACAGGCCTCAGGAAGGTTTAATGCATTACAGGCAGCTGCTCTAAAAGCAGCAGAGTAGTGTATTGTGACAGATGAAGCTGTTGATGCCTTTGGATTCCCAGCAATCTGTTTTTTTCCACAGACTATCTGCCTGTTATAACCCCTTGGGGGCAGAAGCAAGCCTTCTCATTAGGTGGCTGTACAATGTCTGGCACTGCCTGACCCTTGATCAGGCCCTGCAGCAATACAAGTTATAAGCAGTAAGAGACTGACTGCACTTAAGGGCTGCCACAGACCTCCCAGGTCATCACCTCCCTCTACACCAGCTGCATTGCACCTAGCTGGTTCTGAATTTCAGGTGCAGCAACCCAGCTAGCGCCTGCCCCCCATCACCAGGCATGGAGACAGGCAAGGAGGCAAGGCATTGCTGGTTGCATGGTCAGTGCCTGTCCTTGATCAGGCCCTGCAGCCATTCAAGTTATAAATAATAAGAGGTGGCATCCACTTAAGAGCTGCCACATACCTTCCTGGTCTCATCACCTCCGCCTACCCCAGCGACATCAGGGCTGGATGGTTCTAAATTTCAGGTTCAACAGCACCAGTGCTGGCCCTTATCACCCCCAGTCCTAGCTGTGAGGGTTGGGGGGGAAGCTGTGCTAGGTATAGGCTTGATGCCTGACCCTGATCAGGCTTTGCAGTGCAGGTTCTAGTTCAGAACTGCCCCCCCCCCCCACTGCCAGTCCTAGCCATGGAGATGGGAGGGGTGGCTGTGCTGGGTGCCTGACCCTGAAACCATTCAGGGCTGGGGGACTGGGGCATTTCAGGCGAGACAGGAGAGGATTGCCTTGCTCTACTTTTCTCTTCTTGGCACTATTAGGGAAGCTGTAAAAAAATTCATCAGATGTGCTGACAATCTTGAATTCATTGGTGTGTTGAGAATCCTGAATTCTCAGAATTCAAAAGGCCAGATGTCCATGGAAAATCTGGGATCCGGATACTAGGCCACATTTAGAACCCTAATAATTCAGTAAAATCCAACACTTAGTTTTAACCACTGTCCAAGATGTCTCTCATCAGCCAACTAACAGAGACAGCCAATGTCCGACCCGTTCACTAATCTCTTACAAACTACATCAACATGAATCTACAACCCCCAGTCTCACTTTTTGCCCTCTTTAAATGGAGGTTCAGTAGCCTTTCTCCAGTTATTTTCAGCTATGCTCACTAGGGTTGCCAACACTGACTGAAGCTATTCCGGGAGATTTTTTTTCTAACATGACAAAATGTCATTATTTTAATTGTACTGTTCAACCTGTTCACAATATCCATCTCCCAGATTGCTGTCAGTAGTCACTGGGATATCTATGCCAATTGCTGTAGACTCTCAGCGAATCCAGGAGGGTTGGCAACCCTAATGCTCACTTTCAGTAACAGTATAAATAACATCTTTGATAAGCCCCTGGAAGGACTGAAGCCCCCATGTGCTGGAAACACCACAGTGTGCTGGAGCCAAAAAATAATCCCTGCCTTGAAAGTTATACCATCAAAAAATCATGGCCAAAGAAAGCCTCAATACAATCTGCAACACAGAATATTTGCAATTTAGTTTCTTACCACTCTGCCCTAATCCCCGTTTGCCTGTGGTTCTCTTTCCTGAGGTTTTACTACAATTGCATTGTATGAATCTTGGATAATAATTATAACATATCCATGTTTATCGTGAATTCTGTTCTGTAATGCTATCTTCATGGACAAAGGTTATGCTTTATAAAGGAAACATTTGCAGATTAGTAATGCTGAGCCCCTCAAAAAAAGTGACCAAATACGGAGGAGTGTGCATTTCCCCCTCCCACCTTCTAAATTCTCTACTCTCACAAACACATGCACAGGCAAGCAAACAAACACTCTCAACCACTAAATCAGCCTTGTTCACAGTGAAAAGAAGGATAGCAGATATTCAGGTAGCAAGTTCTGGCTATGGCTCTGCATTCTTCCTCCAAAACTTTCCCCAACAGTACTTCTGGCACGTTGGGGAAACTTTTCTTCCAAGCAGAACAAAGTCCGTTGTGCACTCTGAAGTGGAGTTAGAATAAAGTGGAGGAAATATGACTACTAGATCCAAAGAACTGTCATCTCATACCTAGATACATTAGATTTAGATACTGAGTTCTTCTTTCTTCCTTTTTTTTAAACCACCCACTGATTTGAGCCCTATTGATTAAATAATTACTCAAGCTTTAAAAAAAAAAAAAATCGCATCCAACTAGCAGATTTGATTTTAACCTGCAGTGAGTTAAAACTACTGCTTAGTTTGTGAAGCAGAATGCCAACCTCCACGCTACAGCCATTCTACATACGCCCACCCGGTAATGATACAGTCCTCAGTAAATCAATAATAAGTTACACATTGAAACACATGTCAAAATTGCTATAGGATAAAACTGCTTGTGCAAGCACATATAAGGACTTAAACTGTGTGTGTTTAAGAGGTGTGGCCCTCTAGAGCTTTAGGAAAGACAGGGTGAGGCAAGAAATACTAATATGTGGTCTTTGTGCACTTGCAATGGGAAACGACACAACCCCTGTTCCTTCTGGAGAGTAGGACAGTAGTAAAGCAGACACAGAAAGTAAATGGGATTTCAAAATAAATATTATGTTGGTCACACCTTGTTGCAAAACCAACTCTTTCTGCCTTGTAACTGATTTGGACAATTTGACAAAAGACATTCCAGCATGTCAGGCTATCTAAACCTGAATTTCCCTGTCTGTGAAACCTGCACCATATTTTGAAGGGTCACAACCCAGAACTTTCACAATCACTCACCTTTCCACATTTTAAATTCAGTTAGTATAAATAACCCAAAGCTTCAACAACAATAGGGATTTTTGTCATTTTTTTTTAATTACACGGACTCTTCATTTCTCCTCACAATTCTACCACAGCAATGCAACAATTTTTAACAATTCTCACCATCAGGTATTCAAGACACTTGCTCAATAATGGAAAAGTTTACCCCAATGGCTTGCAACAGAGAGGCTTGGTAAACAGAGTATGCCCTCAGACTGGCCCATGATTTTAAAAGGTTTTAAAACTTACCTCTCACAATCTATTTTCACTATTAAAATAAGCCCTTCCCAAAAAGTTACAATAGCATACGTGAGCTGCTACAGCCTTAGCTCTTAAATAAAAATTCTTTAATTTTGAGAGTATACAGCCTGGTACATTACTTGCCTCTAGGCTCACATGTTTGTCTAAATTTTCTTCTCAAGCATTTGGCAATTATTAAGAATAATAAAAAAAATGTTTTAGATTCGATGCTTCTTTCAGCTTGCTCCACTGAAACTGTTTTGTTTCTAAATAAGAGAGTTGACAGATAGCCAAGGCAAAAATTTGAACTGAATAGGCCAAGATACTCAAGTGTAGTTAAAACAGTGTTGCAATAGCTAAAGGTGGAAAATACATTAAAGCTACCAACAACTGTGTTCAAATATGGCTGTGGGCAGCATAGTTTAAATCCTGTGGTGGGCAGAGAAATAAATGGACCACCCTGAGCATTTGCCCTTGCATATTCCTAGAAGAATGTTTCCTATATTCTGCCATTATTTGCAACAAATGGAGCTACAATTCACTTGAGATTCCAGTTCCATCTCATTTCATTATTACACCCTCAAATCATACACATGCTCTTATCTAGGATCTATGAATTTTTTTAACTTCCCCCTGAAAGATTATTCTCCTTGATGTTAAAACCACTGGATTAATGTACTACTATTTAACAGAGAAGGCTCAGAGGGGACTTGGTGGCAGCCTATAAGACTGGTGCACCAGGATCTGGGAGAACAGTTGTTCAACAGAGCTCCCCAAGGGATAACAAGGTCTAATGGCCACAAACTTCTGAAAGGCCCATGTAGACTGGACACAAGGAAAAACTTCTGTACAGTCCGAGAGCCCAGTGTCTGGACCAGACTCCCCCCAGAGGTGGTGCAGGCAGCTACTCTGGACTCATTCAAATGGTGTTTGGATGCTTATCTTGCTGCACAGATCTACTTTGGCTTTGTGGATATTGAACAGACAAAATCTTGAAGAGCAACTCCCCCACAACCACCCCAGGCAATCAGACTACTAGGTCGCATCCCCACAAGCAGGAACATGTGGTTTGCAGAGCCTCAAAGCCTCGAGGCACCACAAAACCCACACGGCATTCATGCATCCGTTTACTGTGCTGCATTTTTGCAGCATGGTGGCAAAATTAGGTAACGGGAAGTTTGTAGCAGAAAAAAGCAGGGTGGCACACATGGCTGCAGCATGTGCCACCAGAAACTGGAGCCTGGCCAGCCAGAGCCACTTGCTGGGTGTCAGCCAGGCTCTGTGCACCCAGATCACCCCAGGGTGCACCCTAGGAGGCCCCCAGGATCCCAGGTAAGGTTGCTGGGGCCAGCCTAGTTGCTCCCCCAGCCTCTCCTACACACCAAAGCATGCATGCAGGAGCATGCCCAGGGACAACTGGTGTCAAAAACATGTGCTGGTGCTATTTGTCCTTGGGGAAATGCACATTCCCATTTGTAGGGAGCCCAAGAATCCTACTGTGCAGATACACCTTTAGTCTTGGGGCCATAGCTGCTGTATATAAGGGGAAACTTACGAGAGAAATTTGTTTTAAACAGTATTTCAGAACTGTAAGGGGGTGCCAATCATTTCATGCTCTGGTTTAATCTCTCACATTCAAAAAAATGGAGGATGTTAAAGTTCATTAATGGGGGGGATGGA
>NW_017728931.1:43984395-43987995 GCF_001723895.1 Crocodylus porosus | reverse complement strand
GCACGCCGGGGGGAGCGGGGCCGGGGCAGCGCTGTGGGGACACGAGCACGATGCGCTCGTCCCGTCCGTCAGACAACCCTCGCACGATCAATACTAGTCAGAGCCGCAAAGCGTCCCAGCGCGTTTCAGCCCGTCCCTGATGCAAAGCCCGAGTCACACTGAGGAAATCTCGGGAGCGCTGGACTGAGTGGGCGTCCGCAAGTGCCTGAGAATAAAAACGTGCTTCACTTGCAATGACCCGCTTCCCGCCGCTCGCGGAAGGTTACAGTGAGCAATAGAAAGTAAACAAAACTTATTTCCAGACCTGTTTGTATATATGTTTTTTCAGGGTAGAATAGTTTTTACAGCACTTAACCATCATTTTCAGCTTCCAGTACAATCATTTCATATCTGAGACCTGGCAAGGCTGGGCAGGGCCTCCCTCAGCCCCACTTTCCTCAGGGAGTCCCTCTCCTGCCTGGCCTGACCCATCTCTTGTACCCAAACGCTTGCAAAGAATATGGCCTGTTTACTGTCAGTCCCTGGGCCAGATCCAGCTGGTGTTCCTGATCTGGCTCCTGGGCAGGCACCATCCCCTACATGGAGGGGTCGGGGTGGGCAGGCAGGTTTGAAATAATTTAAAAGGGAGTTTGCATCGCCCCTTCTCATGAC
This sequence comes from Crocodylus porosus, assembly GCF_001723895.1. NCBI lineage: Eukaryota > Metazoa > Chordata > Crocodylia > Crocodylidae > Crocodylus > Crocodylus porosus. Next base: position 43,987,344 of record NW_017728931.1, on the reverse strand, counting down.
AGCACAAAACAGCTCCCACCCACACTTCACAATTATACCATCCCCTCCACCCCCCTTGAAATCATGACATCTCTCTCAGCAAAGTAAAACCTTTGTTTAACTGAACAGATATTAAAGCCAGAGTCAGTTCCAGGGAAGAGGGCATGCACTTGAATCCCCTCCCCCTTTGCTTCCTGCTCCTCCCGAAATTGATTTGTGCTGGAAGGGGGGGAGGGGGGGATGCTTCACAAGGCAGCCTCCCTTTTAAATTGTTTTATGCAAAAGGAAACAAAACCCAGAAATCTGAGACATCCCCCCTTTTAAATTGTTTTACACAAAAGGAAAAAAAATCCCAAGACTCCCTGCTCTAATCTGTATTGTCCTTTCAAGGCAGAGTTGCTTTTGTTGCTTGAATTCACAATGTCACACTGCCATATGAAAAACAAATCAATCAGTGATGGGCCATCTGTTGCAAAACTACAAGTGTTACACTTGAGTCACTACTCTTAAGTATTGTAGACTGAATCCCCTATTATGAATTTTCCCATAAACTTTACTTATTTTCCTACTCATCAAGTGTTTAACTAAACTCATTGCTCATCAGAGCACTCAAAATGTGGCTCAAGCATGAAGCTAATACAGCCTACTGGGAGATGCTGTTGTTGCTCCTTATAAAGTATCTGTAGGATAAAGCAGTCAAATTATGAATGATTCTCTTGGCAAATTGCCAAGAGTACAGTGTCCTTAGATTTTTCAACACAGATCATACATAGAATTAGTTTTCCTGGCAACCTGGGAATCTTTGTAGTAAGCACAAGAGACTCTAAAGAGTGTATTTTGCAATACTCCAGACTTGGCATGTCTACACGTGCATTAATACACTTTAGTTAATGCGCATTAAATCTAGTACCTCCATTGTGAGGTAGTAGGAAAATGTGTATTAGCCTATCTTAATGTGCATTTAGTAAAGAGTATGGTTTTTAAGTGATGCTTAATTCACATTAGCTAATTTGAATGTGCATTAACTAAATAACACAGGGTTTTTTTCAGTGACGCTTTAAAGCACATTCAAATAAGCGAATGTACATTAAAGGGAATGTGTAGACACACCCCTGATGATTAATTTCATTTACCTTTGAGAGTATTTGAAACAAGAACTTTGAGATGTTGTCCTTTCTGGAACACTAACATTTTAAACGAGCAGAATTTTTGTAACAAGGCTTATGAACAATCTTAGGGAACTTGTTGATTTTCTAGCCGAAGAGAAACAACCTGAAATTTTCAGATTTTCCGCAGCTAACCTAGCATCAAGCCTCTCTAAGCCAGAGAACTAGTCTATTTCTACCCCTAATTAATACCACCCCACGTACAAGGCTTATTCTATAAATGGCCTGTTCATCATTTTAGACTCCTCTCTAACAAGGCAAAGCTACTGTCACAGAGGGCACATAGAACTGTGGTGTTTTATATTGAGGAAAGGAAGCAGAGTAAGAATGTGAAAGATGGTTGCTGGGAGGATAAAGCAATGAATCATTTAAATGCTTTGCTTCCCCTCACATTTGAAAACAAAACAAACCCTATACTCCTTAAAGTTCTCTGACACAGAGGGCATTTCAGTTTTGGTCCATGTATTCATCAATATTACAATTTGTCAATCGCTGACGCTGAATGGCTGTGATTTAAATGGAGTTATAGGTTGTAGCTGTGTTGGTCTAAGAACATAGGCAGACAAGGTTCTTTGGGTAAATCCAAAATTTTTAAATTTTTTTTAAAGCAACTCAAATAGGTGGAAAAATTTGCAAGCTTTTAGGTAAAAGTACCCTTCATCAGGCTGAGGAAGTGTTTGTAGTGGGTCTGTGCTCTTCCTGGATGGAATAATAAAGAAGTCAGAGGCTGGTATGCATGTGAGAAAGCCAGTTTATGAAATTGTAAATTGAGGTAGTCAATGGATGAGAGACAGGTGGGGGGTGGAAGGGGAATTAATGTAGCTAGTATAGGGATTTTAAGCCTTTTTAATAAGTGTACCCCCCAGGGGAGTGGAATGCAGCCAGACACAGGGGGTGGTGGCAAGCAGCTGGGTTTGTGGGGGCAAGGGGAATGGTGAGTGACCGGACGTGGAGCGGGCACATGGCAAGCAGCTGAGTGGTGGTAGCACAGTATCTGTATGACCCTACTCTTACCTTGCCCTAGCCCTGCTCCTGTGAGGCAGTGGTGCAGGGTGGTGATGCTCCTTCCCTACCCACCCCTGCGTACCCCCTGGGACCTTTCAAAGTACCTCCAGGGGTACTTGTACTCCCAGTTAACAACCTCTGAGCTGGTAAATAGTAGAGAGGTACTTGGGGAGACAGATATTAGGTAGGTTACAATGTGTCATGAATCCAATATCTGTATTTGTCCATCATATTTTGTATCCAGTAGGTTGATGAAGTGAAGTTCGTAGGCTCGTCTGTGAAAGGTATTTTGTAAATTCCCTTTGAGGATTAGAAATGATAGATTGGGGAGAGTGGTTTTCTTGTGAGACATGTGCCCTCACAGGTAATTGGTTATACTAGTCTTTGATAGATTTTTGATGTGCATTCTATTTTCCAAGAACTTATACACTTCAGCATGTGCTGCCCAAAGCTGGAGCCTGGCCAGCCAGGGCTGCACTCTGTTGTTGGCCAGGCTCCATACAGCAGGAGTGATGTGACTGCAGCTCCAGGAGGCCCCTAGAGCCCTGCTGGGGCCAGCCCTCCCCTCTCCTACCCCACCTGGGGTAACTTTCAGCACACTGGAGTACATACGGCACAGGCATTCCCTGAGGACAAATAGCGGTGGCAAAAAGTGCACCACTGCTAGTTGTCCCTGGGGAACCCAACGTCTACACACATCTGGATGCAGCCTTTGAGTGTAAAGAAGTTTACCTGAGTGGTAAAAGTGGACACTGAATGCATGCTAAAAGTGACCACATGGGAGTTACTGGGTGTGTCT
>NW_017728931.1:43958048-43959494 GCF_001723895.1 Crocodylus porosus | reverse complement strand
ATTGAACACCTTCAGGAGCAAATTGGATGCTTATCTTGCTGGGATCCTATGACCCCAGCTGACTTCCTGCCCTTTGGGCGGGGAGGGCTGGACTCAATGATCTTCCGAGGTCCCTTCCAGCCCAAATGTCTATGAAATCTATGAAAGTTACCACACTTGCTCAAATGCCTCAAATATTAAGAAGCAGCTTTGTATCTCTGTCAGAGAAGAGCTGCCCCAAGCCACAGGACCCAGCCACAGCCAAATCCTTGTAGTTTAAAGGAAATTTTGAGTGGCGTGGATCTGCTGTATCTTCTCTTTCACCTAGTTGCCAGTGGAGGGGGAAAATAGGATTTATATTCTCCTCTACAATCTCTAGCTACTAGAATGGCCTTTTACAGCTCTGTGAATTAGAGCAGCTTTCAGAAGCAGAGAGCCTAAAGCTGGGGTGGGCAAAATATGGCCTGTGGGCCAGATCTAGCCTGCCAAACACTTTCATCTGGCCCGCAGCACCCCTCAACAAATTGCACCGCACCCAGCCCTTCCGCTCACAAGGGTGGGAGTGAGGTGCCCATGTGTACATGTGGTGCAAACATACTCTATTGTGCCTCACTCCCACCCTTGTGGACAGAAGGACCCGGTCCAGCCTGCACACAGCTTCTGGGTGGGGATGCTGCTGTTGCTGCTGCAGCCCTTGGGAACCTACTCTGTTTCAGAGCAGCAGGTAGGGAAGCGATAGGGGTGAGGCTGCAGCTGGGCGGGAGCATGGAATATGGAGCTGGGGCTGGTGGTAGTGCAGAGCCCACACCCAGGGGGGCAGCAGCAGTGCAGAGCTTGGCTGAGCAGAGTGCAGTTGTGAGGGAAGGAGGAGGGAAACCCCCACACTCTCTCTGTGACACATCTACAACAGGCAGTGGTAGCGGCAGCAGCAGCTGCAGGTGGGGGCACTGAGGGTGTTCATGCCCAGAGCAGGCTCCCAGTGGGACACAGATCACTTTGCAGCGAGGGTTGCAACCTTCACCAGGACGTCTGTATTGCCAATGCTCCCCACACTTGTGTGGCATGGGAGAGAAGCCCTGCATGCTGGAGCTGGCTGCCTTCCCCGCCAGAGCTGCACAGCAGGGGAGGGAAGCCCCAGGTGCCTTCCCCTGGGGAGCAGGGAAGACAGCCAACTGCAGCGCTTGGAGCTTCCCCCCCATACTGTGTGAGTGCGGGGAGTGCCGGTGATACAGACTGCCCAGTGGGGAGGCTGTATCCCTTGCCATGATATGCACCACTAGCCAGAGTCACACCTCACCTCACCCAGCACCAGACTCCTGAGTGCTCCACCTGCTGCAGCTGCACCATGGGGAGAGTACAGGGGGTCTCTGCACCCCTCCCCTCCCCTCCCTCACACCCCACACACCCGCACTCTGCCTCCACAACCCCCCACATATACACAACCCCCTAACATACCCTATGCCCCCC
>NW_017728931.1:43919484-43957747 GCF_001723895.1 Crocodylus porosus | reverse complement strand
TAGTAGTGTTTGACTTTTAGTGTATGATTGGGTTTTTTCTGGTTCCAAGATGGCAACCCCACTTTCCAAAAGGAGTATTTCTGGGGGGCAAGGGGAGGGACTTCTGGTGGCAAAGGTCAGGGGTTGGGTGTGGGAGGGGGGTGGGATTTCTGGTCCCTAGATGGCAACCAGGGGGTTGGGGCAAATGTCAAGGTGGGGGAGGCTACCTCACACAGCCCTCGACAGCTCACCAAAACTTGTTAAGCAGCCCTCCACCCAAAATAATTGCACCCCCTTGGCCTAAAATCAGCTCCAATTTATATTGGCCACCTGTTTGTCTTATGCAGAGTCCTATGACTGAGAGAACAGATACACATACGGGAAGAGGCAGTTAGGATGCCTTTAAAAGCAATATAGAAATTGTAGCTCAGCAGTAGCATACAGTGAGAAAAGGCTGTCTTAGTTGTAATGGCTTATTCATAATATTAAAAATATTATCATATTTTTTCATGATAATGCTTCTTTGAATATGTAACACTGACATCTCTGTTGTAATTTTTGTGTGTTTTTGTATTATTACATCAATCAGTTATTCAAATAACATAACAAACCTTTGAACATGACAACTAGATTGCACCCTGTAACACAGTCTCTATATGCAGTTGGAGTAGCAATTGGTAAATAAATGACAGGATAATACAACTAAGAACCCAGCCAAATCACATTATATTGTAGCTGGTATTCTTCAGCATTTTATGGAGAGCTAAAGAAAAATACCCCCTTTATTAAATACGATCACTTGGTTCTCTTGGAGGTTAATCTTGCTAGAACTGGAAAATTAATGTAACCATTTTAACTCATGTAAAACTTTCCATACAAACATTATGTTTCCCACCTCATATGATAGGAACAGAATGTCAAAGATTGTATATTTATGAATAATGCATTTGTTGTGATGAATATAAGAAATCAATTAGTGAGGAAGAGCTTGACAAAAACAGGAACAGATTTGTCGCTAATTCTATTCATCCTGCATTTTCTCACATAGCCCACCTGGCTTTGGGGAGGCAGAAGGTAGAATAAAAGATTCTTTCCAAGTTATGGCTGACTGTGTGACATAGAGTAAGTCCTCCTAGAAACACAGACTGTCCAAGAACTGTGGCATCCCAAATCACAGTCTGGGTGCAGAAACTTCTTGATACAGCAGGACAGCAACAAAATCAGGCCCTAGATCAGGGGTGGGCAAATTATGGCACACAGGCTGGATCTAGGTTAGCAAGGGTTTCCAAGGGATCCCTCTGCCCTGCTCAGCCCAGGTGCAGGGAGCAGCCCAGACTGTGGCATGTGTGGCCAGTCCTGTCAACTCTGGGCATGGAGGTGCTGCTGGGCACAGCTTGCCCCATCCCCATGTGTGGCTCTTGGGCATGCTAGGAGCTGCAGTCTTTGGGGTTGGGCAGCAGGGCTACAGGGTGGGGCAGCACAGCAGTCAGACTTGGTTTCCTGGCAGCCCCCACTGCCATCTGGGAGCAGGTGCATGCCTCGCTATTGCTGCCAGTCCCAGCCCCACTTCTTGGGCCTCCCAGGCCATCTGCCCCATACCCATCACTGGGGGCACTAGATGGAGGAGGCAGGTGGGCAGGGACTCCATGGAGATTGGCCTGGGACTCCTATGGGCAGGGCACACTCAGGCAGGTGGATGGGATGGGGCCACATGTGGGTGAGAAGCAGCATCTGGGAGCAGAACAGGTGGGTGGGGCTGGGATCGCAGGGAGGTGACAGAGCAAGGCCAGGGCCTGGGACAGAGCCATGATTGCCCCCCATCCTGCAGTTGCATTGGGCCAGGTCAGCACCCCCCTCTCCAGTCTACAACAGCTCACCCAAGCTTCTTAAGTGGCCCTCCAGCCCAAGTAGTTGCCCACCCCTGCCTTAGGTCCTTGCAAAGGCAGTAGCAAGACTCATTTACTGTATTTATATGAATCCCTGCAAATAATAAATTGGTGTTTCCAGGCCTCAAGGCTCATCAAGATATTATAGACTGCATGCAGCAGTTCACTTGCCCTGAACCATCTCAATTTGGTCATTCAGGCACAACATACAGTGCTGAAAGGGTTAATGTAGGACTTCACTCCTTCTGCCTGCTGGGGCCATAGAAAGGTTCCAGTCATGTTGGCAGTATTACAGCACAGTGTCTGCATACTTCTATTGCAGTATAGAAAAATCAGCTTTCCTGCTTAAGACACAAAGCCCAATTCTGCAGGGCTGACTGGGGAGAGGGGGAAGGGTAAGTGTGTGGTATGCAAGTAAATAAGATAATAATTAAATGTACTGAAATAGAGGCAAATAAAGTTGTATGTATCTAATAGCATCCTCCTCTCAAACTCTATTTGCTGTCTTGTCTTGTAAGCATTCTGGATAAAGAGCAAGTTTTCATGCTTGTGTAATACTTATTACCTTGGGGCCCAGGTTCTCACTGGTGCCTCCAGAATATGTAAAATAAATAATATAATGAGTTGCTGTAGGACAACCATAGTAAAAATCAATAACCAATATTTCAGTACAGTTTAAACACTTAATTTTTATTGTACATTAAATAAAACACTTTAATTTCAGTTGAGAGACTTGATTTATGGGCGAGTCATAACAAATGAAAATGTGTTCAACTGAAATGACCATTAAGTACATGTATTTTAAACACTTTATAATGAAACAGTATTCTGTTAAGCTAGTGTTAGATGATTAAGTTCCATTATCAAAAGAGGTATATGTCAAGGCCCTATTGCATTGCCATTTGTTGCTCAGTATACTGTCACTCTAACAACAATACGCCTTGCACTATTGAGAATAAACTATGATTGTCTTCTCATGCTTATTACAAAGCTTTTCTCTTTCCTCATTAAAAAACAAACACAATATCAAACTGGAAACAATGCTGAACATTACAAAGTGTGTGTTGGCTTTAGTTATTTCATTTCAACCCAGAAACAATCCATGCATAATTTTTCTCTTTACTGCAGCAGGTAGGGAAAACAAACGCAACATCAAAAACAACCGCCCACTTGTGCTGCCATTGCAAGAATTAAAATGTTGTAATGCTTGCTACCAGTCTCCAGTGCAGTGGCAGGGAAGCACTGTGGGTAGACTCTCACTGTCACTCAGGTTTGCCTGCTTGCACTTCTCGCATATATGAATCAATGATATGCGGTGGCACCCCATCCATTAACAGCTTGAAGAATGAAAGTCCACCTATGGACAAGAAATATAACATTTTTTTAATTAAAGCAGTGGACTTTTAAAGTATTTTCTTGCCCTCTGCAAAATATGGACAATGACATAGATATAGTCCACACCTACACTATATTTATTCTTGGCATAGGAAGAAATTCACCCCTATGCCAAGGGCTAATACAAGAGTTATTCACTACATCAGCCTTCTAGTGAGAAGTGAAGCACAGGGCTTAATTTCACATCTTGTAGGCCAAATCTGGTCATCTGTTGAACTCCAACAAAACCCCCTTCATAATTCTTTACGTAACCTTCTCAGCACTGAAACTGATTTTAATAGGGCTGCATGAGGCATAGCTCAGATAAAAACTTAGACCAGAAAGTTAACTGTAGGAAACAGCTGATGGTCTTAGAAATAAGAAAACTTGTAAAGAACTGACAGGGAGAGTCTTGATGAGACCTATGGTGACGTGGCATCACCAGGCATGAACCATGACGGCAACACTACTGCACAGTAGCATCTGAAAAAAAACAAATGGCGATGGGACTGCACAGTAACACCCATTACCTTGCAGTCATTTAGTACTTGGTCAAGCAAGTACTAAATGACTGCACAGTTACAACTGTACAGTCAGCCGCTTATGTAGACATGGCCACAAAGATTATTATTATAGAGCTGTGTTTTATATTACCCAATATGTAGCAAAATATTTACTATGGCTCTTGAAATATTTGATGACAGTGTATGTTACTTAAGGATGGGGAAGAAGTGCAGAAAAAAACCCATGATTTTCAAAAATAGCTGTTTCAATTTAGGTTCTGAAGTAGACACAATGAATGTAAAAAAAATTAGTTCTGTGAGAAATTCTAAAAAATGTCCATTCCATTTTGAAATAGAAAGAAATTGTGGAAACCCCTGTGAAAATGTTTTGAAGTAGCATTTAAAATTGACTACATGAAGTTTAATTAATGGACCTGAGCTTTAAAGTCCCTGAATCAGCTGTGGCTGCTAGAGACTCTATGCCCCTGCTTCTTGGCTACTCTCAAGGGCTAGGGACAGACATTCAAAAAGCCTGAGCCTGAATTGATTCAAACTTTGTAGTTAGTCTAAGCTGGCTAGGCTAAATCACTTTGTAACTGCACAGACATCCCAGCACATGCCTGCAGTGGCTCAGGCTAGCAGCTGGGGGGGAGGTGCTAGAGAGCCCTCCCTTCCCTTGTATAATGCTGAGCTGAGGAGGGTGTGGCCAGGCCACACAGGTTTAGGGAGAGGTTCCCCCCCTCCTTGATAACAGAGCATTTATCAGCTCTGTTATCAGCATTTAGCACCTCATCAGAAAACAAACAGACTCTCATTACTTCAAGCTCTTCTTAGACAAAGAAGGAACAGAGGGACATTACCAGCTGAACTGTTGATTATCTCCAAAAAGACCTAAGTTGACACTGCTGTCTGACACAGCATGGACCGTAACCACCATGTGGTCTGCTAGCTAATGCTGAGGTGTCTGTGTAAGACAGAGGGAACAGGGGATCCCTGCTTAGCAGGGAGTGGGAAGAGGACAGGGAGAGCAGGAAGAAGCCAGGCAGATGCTTCTGCGCCTGCAAGTCTCTCTCTCTCTATATTGGTCTTCCATTGATTGGGTCAGGTTAGTTGGTCAGCTGCCTGTAGTGCCCACAAGCCCCAAGGAAAACTGGGGTTTACTAATGCAGGGCATTTCTTTGCCCTCTCAAACCCCTGTAAAGTTGTTTCTTTTCTCTTTGTTTGGAGCTTACTGGCAAGCTACATTATCTGTTGAATAGCTATCCGGGGCAGAGTTGGCATCTTCCACTATCCCAGGCTTACACGGTTTGGAAGGCATGTTGTTTTATATCCAGCACTGTATGGGAACAAATCTGCTTTTAGTTACACTAGCAAAATATATCTGGAATTACCATGAAGCCAGCAGAGTTTTTTAGGATTTAACTGTGTGTAATGGAGAGTGGAATTTGGCCCATGATCTTTCAAGTAGATTTTACTCTATTGAAAAAAAAAGATTTTCCTTTTCCTATTGTACTTTAGAAAGTAAATGTGGTTGTGCTATGCCTAGCACAGTGAAGTGTACCTATTTCTGTTCTGTCCTGTAAGCACTACTGTAATTCAAATAATACAAATGAGCAACATATCTAGAACAATAACTGATATTGAAAATAAGTATAAGGAGAATTTGTAAATGAAAAAATGATGAGTGTATCTTCTAACTGTAGTGAAGTAAACTGGATTAGGAAAGGAGTTTGGACAGTGGAGCATTGATAAATATTTTGCTAAAAATGTTAGGAGGTCCTCCCTCAGTGAAAAGGGTTGATGTGTGTGATAAGGAAGATGCATAATCCTACTATAGCTTTTATAAGTCTGCAAGGGTATTCATTTCTACAAGGTGCAAAAGCAACCACTAAACTTTCACTTACCTTCTGTAACTCTTCTGAAGTACACCAAGTGTTTTAAAGTATACACACATTTTCAGAATGAGCTTATTATGGTCTCCAATTGAGAAAAATGTGCTTCAGCTATATATAGACAAGGGATCCGATATTTGTGTAAATTGTATTCTGCTTATACATTTTTGGTCAATCTGCTATATCTATTCTTAACGTTATTATTGTTATCATCCAGCTAAAGCAACATTATTTAATTGTCATTTTAAGCAACTGAGCTACCTTGTCCAACACTGTTGGTTTTTCAGAGCTGTGCTTTTCCCATCTTAGGTAAATGCACAATACAGACAAAAATGGCATGCTTTTTAGCATTCTTTAAAACGTGTAGTACAGATTTTGAAAAGAATCATTCATTTTAAAGTAAAATTAAGTGATAAAGAAATGTAATGTATTTAGGCGTCTATCCCTAGATGCAAATAACTGACTGTAGATGCAGAATGCTCTGAGGTTACTTGCATTTTTATCAATATTAAGTAATTAACCTAACATGCTATTTAAATACAATTGAGGCATTTGCACTGTTAGAAAATGAGTAGATGTTCTCCTAAAGGGAGTTACTGTAGCAAGCAATTATTTGAAAGATTGGATGTTATCTGTTAGTTGAGGGATACTGTAGAATAAATAAATGTTACTAGGTGTTATTGAGATAAAAAACATTTTCATTAAGAGACATAATGAAAATTAAGCCATACTTGGAAGGCATTGTATGACATGAAAACAGACATAAGCTTCATATGCAAGGACCATATGAAAGCTTACCTTAGATGACTATATACATTCAAAAATCCTTACTGTGCAACTAAGGGAGAGAGAGAAAGAGAAATAACCATTTAATTGCTAACACAAAAGTAGAGAGAACTTTTTGTGTGAAATGATGTTCACAATTATGACAAGATGATGTTTTAATCCTTAGTCATGTAAAATATGTAGGAATAGAAACACATGGAAAGTAGAAGGCAGGGATCCAATACCACTTCAAAATTATCATTAATAAGTGAAATAGTTATTCAGTCGTACAAATATGACTGGCTCTGTAATTAATCTACTGGAGCCAAACAATGCAACTTACTTTTATGATAGATGTTTCCAAACTTAGCTTCAGAAGAAGCTAAAACATATATACATATATATATAGCATTTTTCACCAGAGGAAAATGCCACACACAAAGCACAGAATTATATATATAAATATATGTTGAAACTGCAAAAGGCAAAATTATCAAGTACAGATCAGTTATATACCTGTACCCTATCAGATACCTTGCACGGATCCATATTTATATTATTTAAGGCATGCCATTTACTCCATAGGAACCCTTACCTTTAATTATTCATATTAACTATGCAGTACATACATATTAGTATTATACAGGTGGAATTCTAGCAGCCATTTAATACTTAAAATGGTAAGACCATGGTCTAGCCTAATTGCTTAGCAGATTTTAATTTTGATGCTGCAAGTCTGCAAAACTCTAATATTAGAAATGTCAATGTTTGGGCATCCTTGTATTTTAAAACTATATTTTTTCCACAGTTTTAGTGATGTCAAATAAAGCCAAGTTCTCTGCTAGTGTAAGTACTCTAAAGCTAAGAAAAGAATCCTGTAAGATTCGATGTAACAGAATAACCCTAGTTTTGCTAAAGTCAATAGCAAAATTCCCATTGACTTAAGATTGAGATTTCCTCTTTAGACTTTGTGTGTTAAGCACCAGCACAGATTGACATTCTCAGCACCAATTCTTAATAAAAATCTTGTCTATAAAGAAGGATAATTTTCAAAATAAATGGAGACCTAGGTGATACTTCTTTTTTCCAGTAAGTCTACAGGCCACATAAAACAATTGCATATATTAAATACATTCTTTACCTATCTATGTATTATTATTCCTAGTGACAGAGTAGAAATCTGTCAAGATCTTTCATAAGTCTGAAGTTAGTTCCTACTTTCTTGATTAATTTGGCCTTCTTTTCTCATATGACATAGCCAATCTATGCCATGAGACACTAATACAATCTAAAAAAAAAATAAATTCACACTTTACATGCAAATGCATTTTTATGTAAAAAAAAAAAAAAAAAAGGAATGGAATGGAATGGAATGTCCGGTGGAGAATGCTGTGTTGTAAACCTGTTTCTTTCCCGCCAAGAAGAATGGTTCTCCTGGGTTAATTATTCCATGATATATCACTGCAGAATTAGAATATTTGTAGTGATATTTATTTTCATTTGAAATTTTCAGCAGTTAACTGTTAACAACTTATTTTTTTTCAGCACGACTAACACCAATTGTAACTTTTCTCAGAATTCATTACGAACTATTACGTTGTAAGTGGTAAGCATCCTTGGCTTCATTCTTAAAACCTCTCTCTAAAGCAATCAATTATCTCATGACAACAGGATCACACGAAATATCTTCTTGAGGCAAATCCAGTCTTTCCATTGGCTTCAGTGAGCTTTGAATCATGTTCTTATTACTTAAAAACACAGCATTTACAGAAAGCAAACAAGGAACTGATTACAAAGTCTAATGACAAATCAGCAACCATTTGAAATCATGCTCCAAGATCGGAAGAGATATATATATATATATATATATATATTTATTTATTTATTTATTTATTTTCCTTGGGAAGAGGAAATATTATCTTTTTATATAATAGTTTAAATTGAATTTTGTGTTTGTATAATTTGTGCATTTCTAAAACAGTTCGGGTAGATCTGTTTTTCTTAAAAACCATCTAGTACAAACTACAAGGTGAACTTTTTAGCATACTTGTGGAGAAAGACAGCTTGATATGCTATTGTAGTAAATAGCTTATATATTCACAATTTTAAGTACATCTAATTGACCAGGAAAAGATTAGTTTAGTACTAGATGTTATCAGGAATAAAGATCACTGACCAAAAACATTTCAGTGAGAGTAAAGGAAGATTTTAAAATGAGACAGTTATTTTATCTATTGCATCTATTATTGTCAATTCAAGAGTTAAAGAAATGAAAGGTAAATTTGTAAGAGTTGATAGTTTGGATTTGAAGTGTAATATATTTAAGCAAAGTGGCAAAAAAGCTTTAAAAAGTTCAGTGTAATACAAGTGCACATTACTTTCAAACTGTGGCATCTAAAGAAGTAAAAAGTAATAGTTATAGTAAGAGACTATATTCAGAATACTTTTGTGACATTCCTAAGAATAATTTTATGTATATATTATAAAAGAGATTGCCCACAGCTCAGAAACAGGTAGATAAAATTCTGGCCTATTTGAAAAAAAACCCAATCATTTAGTGTATATATACTTTTGTATAAGGTAACCTGAATCGTTATCCAAAGACCTATAGCTATAGTAGTGCAACTGTGAAGCTTACCAGTTTGTAGCATCCCTTAAATTTTAGCAGTCCTTACCCAGTTAGTGTTCCCTGAGTAAGGATTGCAAGATCAGTCCCTAATTCTTACTTATTGGAGTAAAGCTGAAGTACGGTGTTAAATTCACACGTGTGCATATGCACACACACATCTGTTTCCAGTGATTCTGAACTCCATCCCCCACACAAAATCACCTTTTTTCTGTGTGTGATTGAGCTGCTCAGACATATCTTGCTAATGCAACATACAGGCTGGGTGAGTTAACAGAGTGGCACAAGCCAGTGGAGAAAGGCATTGTAAATGAATGGGGGGAAATGGATGAAGTTACTTTTTAAAATCTGGCTGTGTGATATCTATTTGCATTTGTTTATATGTTACAATAGTAAGCCTAAACTGTGCATTGGTTTGCATATAGTACAACTGCTAAGAGTAGGCTTGATCCTACAACCATTGCATGAACTGGTTAAACTCTCACTGACTTTTAACACCAGCAAGCATAAACCCTCATAGGATACCTACTGTATTTGAACCTAACAAGATAAAAGTTCAAAAATCCTTTTGAAAAGTAGATAAATAAGTGATGAAATACACTGAATTCAGGAAAGGAATATAAATAAAGGAGTTCAGAGTTGTTGGGAATTAGGAACAAAAAAGGAGTAACATACCAAATAAGTTTGGTAAGAAAGGCCTGGACACGACTACCCATTAAATAAATGTACAACTTTATGAACAGAGCAGTTAATAACTCTAAATTTACACCCTAGGTTTCCTCATACTAACTTGCTCATGCAGCCATACTCTTAACTGCAATTCAAAACAAGTAGAATGAGCTCTATAAGAATATATAAATATTAAATGCTTACTTTCATTACCTACAGAACAATGACACAAACAGAATAAACCTTTTTATTAATAGACACTCTTCTAAACATATGCTTTTCATACTATTTACTACAGGTCTATGCTTTTCATACTATTTGCTACTGGAGCCCATTGACTTCAACAGGTGTTGGGTTGGGCCTTAGGAGCATTTCAAGATACAGCAGCCCATGGTAAGCTATCTAGAGTTCATGTTTACAAACTGTTTATGAATGAAAGTAAAGGAATGCCCTCACAGTTGCAAATGACTAGCCTACTACTCTTTCATAGCTTTTTCAAAGTCTGTATGGAGTCATAAGGTTGAAAGGGACCTCAAAGAACAACTAAATCCACTCCCTGAACAAACAGGATGTTGCACAAATCCTACCTATCCAACTTTTGCTTGAAAACCTCCTATGAAGGAGATTCTACAATTTCCCTAGACAGCTTGTTCCACTGTCCTACTATTCTTGCAGTTAGGCAGTTCTTGATGTTTAATCTAAACATGCTTTGCTATAATGTTTAATCTAAAAATGCTTTACTATAAAATCACTGTTATCCAGCATTTAAGTAACCGGAAATTCTATTAACCAGAATTTCTGGCCGGTCAGCCAGACATGGTGGGGAGGCCAGGGGAAAGTTTGCACGTGGCAGCTTTCACCGTCACTCACCACCCTACACTGTTGCTGCTCCACTTGCGGCTGCTGCCTCACAGCCCCCTACCCATTCCATGTGCAGCCACCATTGCCCCTTCCCCCACCCACTCTGCATTATCTGAAAACCTCTGCCAGGTTATTTCAGATAACCAGATTTTCTACATAACCGGCAATCCCCTTACCCTGGTTAGGGATGCCAGAAAACAAAGATTTTACTGTATTTTAAACCCATTGCCTCTTATTTTGCCCTCTGGCAAGGAACGATACATGTTCTCCTCCTTTTGTATGGCCAGAATTCCTTATACAGTATTTACTCTCATATAGCACACACTTAAATACCATGCACTTTGTTTTTTTGGAAGGCAGTATGTGGGAGGAAAAGGTTTTTTTGTAAAAAAGGTTTCATGAGGTTTCAGATGAAGGCGCTCCAAAGCAGAGCAAGTGTGTCAGCAAGTGCTGGGAGCAGGGCTGGCCTGATAAAGCCCAGCCCCACCCCTAGTGCCCAACCTGAGATGGGGGCTCCAACCCACTGCCTCACCCTCCAGCGCACGCTGGGCAAACCCGAGATTGAGCCCCCTCTGTTCCCTTCCCCTACTCCCATTCTGAACACAGCACCAGAACAGGGGGGAACAGGGCTAGACCATCAGCTAGTATAGGAACAGGGCTAGACACACAGCAGCTGCAAACTAGACCTTGATTCCCCAGCCCCTAGGCCCAACAGTGAACATCTGTTGGATCTGGGGAATTGCTGTAACTCATGGCTCTTTCTACGAAATGGCATGAGTTACAGCAGGGAGTGTACATCTGTCAGCACCCTCTATATTCCCAGCAGGACTTCCTCTATGTTTCACAAGGCCAGGCCCCAGACCCTTGCAAAGGCAGTAGCATGACTATTAGTTCTTTCTTGTAAGTAGTTTTTAAGTTCCTATAAATATAGTGTTATTTACATATCAGAAGATACTACCAGCCGCTCACTTGCTGCTTCAGGCACTGCCAATAGCTACAGCTGTGGGAAGGTTAACACAGGACTCCAGCCCTTCATCCTTCTGAGAACAACACAAGTGGCAGCTACTTTGGCAGCTGTATGGCATGCAGTATGTCTCCAGATGTGTTTCTTTTCCAGGAAAGAAAACAGCTTTCCTTCTTAACACATAAACCTTAATTTGTGTGGACTGATTCTTGTGGGAAAGGTGCGCGTTGTATGTGAGAAAAATGGTATGTATTCTTTTTAAAACAAATGCAGCAATTAGATCTCATAGCCTGTGGGAGACTCTCCTTCAGCAAGTAGTAGAAGTCCCCATTACAAGAGGTTTTAATAGCAGATTGGGCAAAATACTGGGGGAATATATATAGGAAACAAGTGACAACTGGAAGAACTATGTAGATGCAGATAGATCCTTTCCATCTCTAACTTAGACAATTCAACACATTTATTTTCATAATAAATATTAGTGTGCTTTAGCTAAGGCATGATTGCTGTATAACTAATTTTGAATAAGGCTAATGAATCATGGTTTCCAGCACAAAAATCATAATAGTCCTACCTGTCACCCTTTCAAATGACAAAACTCCTATATATTTCAGAGGAAACTCTACAAGCTGAAGCTCTGCACGGATAGGCTAAGTGTGCCCATACTTTTCTTATAGTACATCTTTCCTTGAGTAAGTGCAGATCAAATTTTAAGTCCTTTGTACCAGGGAACAGTATTGCTAGATTTGGTCTGATCTCACAAATAGCTAAAATACTATCAACTTCTGCATTCAGGTAGATTCTGTACTGCACTGTAATGTCATTGGTGCAGGAAAGCAAAGTGATCTACATGGAAGTGATTAATGCTCCACAATTCTATGGACCAGTCTTTGGTTTTATTGGCTGGGTCCCTGCCCAGAGTTAAGAGTAGATTCCCATAAAGGCACATTAACAGGAAATTACAGGTTTAGGGCTCAATATCATCTCTGTGTAATATCTTAACACTATTTTAGCTGATGGTATAGGCACAGTTCTGTGAAGCATGCTTATTAGGTATTACATAAGGAGTAATTTTATTTTCCTTTTGACAAAATCATAGGGTTTTTAGAAGAATATCAGGGTTCTGAGACATCCCAATAGGTGAGAGCCATTTTAAAGCAGATACGATTTTCTCTTTTCTTTTTTTTCCCTTTTAACACTGACAAATCTTATTGACATGTTTAATTTGATTCCTTTTAAGTTTATTTTAGAAACACACCTGCCCTCCAGAACTCCTTTTTCTAATCCTGAAAATATTTTACAGTACATCTATGAAATTTGCCACAACAGCAGTACCTTCTGGTCCCAAAAGGGCATATCTTGTCACTGCTCCACTTATGAAACAACTCTTGAAGTCAATGATTACTCGAATAAAACAAGTAGATTATATAATATAGACCTGAGAGCACAAATATGCTGACATTCAATAAATAATAAACCCACCAATATGGTGTACTTTCTCTTATGCAGTAAACCAAATTCTTGTCTTTGATGAGAAAAAGAAAGTTTCTATGTTTCTCTCTTGTCTTGCTTTGTACATGATTGAATCATACGTATTAGGTACCTCAACAAGCAGTGTACTTGCACTGACTGAAACACCTTACCTTTCACTTCCAGTTTGCAATCAACTTCTGCTTCCCCAAGTTGATTGACTGCTTTGCAAGTGTAAGTGCCTCCATCATAAGGACTAGGTTTGCGGATATCCAAGGTACAAACACCTTGGTTACTAAACATTCTGTATCTTGGGTCATTCAGTATAACCACTTTGTTTTTCATCCAACTTATTTTGGGCTGAGGTAAAAAACACACATGCAAATATATTCATTGAAGTGTTGTCTTTTTGGTGACCTTACATTCAAGTTGAATGATACATTACAATGATATGCAATGAAAAAATATTGACAAAAAGAAAGCTGCAACCCATATCCAAGAATCAACTGAGGCCATATCATGCCACAGGTCTTGCCTTGTAGCCTTTATTCTTTAATCTAATTCAAGATAGATAATTATTTAGGTGGTATCCAAATGTGGATCTGTTATAAATATGATACATGTGCCATATAAGAAAGAGCTGAATAGTAACTTTCAAGATACAGTCATTCTAAGTTGGTCAATAAAGTATTTTTTTTAAATCATAATCTTTCTACAGAACATAATCAGAATCCCTGAAAGTGAACAGTGGATCAGGAACCCTTTCTTAAAAAAACTGAGAAATTCTCAGTCATTATTTTACAGGGACAGTTCAATTTTCTACTCTGTAAAATGGATCAAAGAAGACATTGGCTCAGTTAGAATGTCTAGCACAATGGGACTGGGATTCTGAGCCAGGCTTCTAGGTGATACTCTAATGTAAATAGTCTAAAAAGGTTGAAAACTACTGCCAGGGACTCAGGAAACATATTATCCATGCTGCAAGTGGGTAAATTGTGGGGGTGGAAGGAAGTAGGACTTCCTGTGAATATGGCAAAGCAGGGAGGAATTCTGACTCCTACTCCTAATTGGTCTTTTTCCTTAGACCAAGTTTGTGAATTATAGAAAGGTGGAAAAAAAATAGAAAATATTTGTGCCTGGTTAACCATACCTTAGGGTTTCCTCTGACACTGCAGTTCAAAGTAGCATTATAACCAGCTACAGCATATGTGTTAATTAAAGGCTGAGTAAACATAGGTGCTTCAGTGAAATCAAATTCTTCATAAACTGGATTTTTGTAGACTTTACCTATAAAATAAATATATGATTTCAGTCAATGTTAGAACAAAGCCAAATGTTTAGGTGTTTTTCAAGGAAAGTTTGAACCTACACTGATATGAGCTGCTTTAAATACCACTGCAACCCTGTTTTATTGCACTAATTCTTACTGACATGAGAGCAGAATCAAGCCTGAAGAGGTACTGTAATCCTTGGTTATGTTATATAGATTGTGCATACTGAATGTAAAATTATTTATAATCATCATGGAAACAATTTTTACTTATTCTGTCCAGATGTAAGTGACTACTTCAGATGCAGATAGTGAAGAATCAAGCACAAGTTCTCTTTGCCTTTTATCTTCCATATTCTGAAACCACCCTTTCCCTTCAGATAAATAATAGCTAGCTAACCATCCTTTGCAATCACAGCACTCTCTTTGGTCATCGTTGCATCATCACTGAGGCCACACATGTTTTCAGAGAAGATCCGGAAATAGTATTCATTTCCTATGATGAGTTCAGTAATGGTGGCACTGGTTCGGTTCCAGTGTTCAATTACAGTAAACCATTCCTGGAAGACACAAACACTGAGTGAGTTTTTCTACAGTGCAGTCCATTTGTCAGCAGTGACCCGTTTGGAATGGCCTCCACACATATGGAAGTGTAAGATGATTTTTAAAGGAATTTATATAAATAATAATAAAATAACTAAGCTACTGCCTGGGAATCATTCCACAATAACAGGGTGAGTTAAGATGCCACATTCTGTTTATTAACTGAGCAGTGACGGCTAAATGGAAAGTGGGCCCTATGAAATTGTCACTTTCTCTTTGTTATCCAGGTGGCATCACCATAGGAAATACAATAATACAAAGGTCATCTTGTGGAAGAGAGGAAAGGCAGGATCTGTTATTCAGGTTTCATATTGCTGATAACATTTAACTGCAAATATGAAAGCTAGTGACTGAGGTGGGAGGGGGAGTGGGGAAGCAAATAACTTTTCCGTGTGTCACAGGCCAGTACCCTCTTTTACTAACGTTCTCCTCCTCTAACAGCCCACATAACCAATTGATTATGGGGAACAATCACTGGATGTAATCACAGGTGATTTCCTGTGATTCAGTAAGAGTTTATAGAGTAGGAGGAAGTGTGCATAAACCCAAACTACAGATCAAGGGCCAGGTCTTTGAGGCTCTCTCATAGCAGCAGCAGCAGTACAATCTAGCAAGAATAACACATAAAGTTAACCCAGTAGCCAGTTGATACGTCTTCCAGTTAATTGCTAATTATAGTTATGAAATCATTTGCAAATGGGGAATACTACCAGAGTACAATGAGAAGCTGACAAAACTTAGTGTAGTGGCTTGCTAAAACAGCGGCTGACACAACTCTAGCAGGCAAAGTTAGACAGAAACATGCTTTTACTGTACAGTATGGCTTTTTCCCCTCTGCTAACAAAAGTCCTATAAATGTGAGCTCATCCACTCTGAATTCCTGTGATTTCTGGCAGGGCACTCCTCTCTTGGGAGGTCTTAAGTGCACCAGTGCATAGTGCTTCAGGCATCTCTCTGCATAGCTCTCAAGAGACCCATGTTTAGATGAAAGCCATCTCTTTAAATAGCAAATTTGAATTTGATCTTGGTAAGCAATGTCTACATAGCAAACTGAGAATAAGGGGCCTAATGCTAAAAATGTAGTCAATATTAAGAAGAATATGACCATTAATCATTCTCTTTAAATTTCTGCTGCTCTTCCAAGTCTTCTCCATTTCTCAGTGTATATTTGTGCAAGCATCCTGTGTTGGTGTTTGCACTGCAATTTACTAATCATTAAGAGCCACACCAGTTTAGACTTCCCATAATTAGTGCTCAGAAATGATCTTCCTCTCCAAAAAACTTGGGAGTTTTCTCTACTAAGGACAACTGGTTTTAAAGTAACGTTTGGAAATTGCTGTCATGTAGCAATCCGTCTGTGCTGCAAGAGTAGAATTCCTGCCTAGTAGCATAACTTGGTGATAGGGGCACCAGCCTCTGGTGCCAATTCTGAGGGGCACAAGAATAGCTGTTGCTAGGGCTGTGCGAAGTTTCGTGTGGTGATTTGATTCGGAGGAGATTCAGCCCAATTCGGTGGCTGAATCTCTGAAGCTGAATCAAATCAGGGAACCAATAAAAGGTCTGAATCAATTTGAAGCTCTCCGGATCTTTGAAAAAGCCCCCTGCCAGCCCCCCTGGCTGCCGCCTGTTCCCCCACCCCCCATAGCTGCCTCTGTCCGCCCCAGCTTGGTACTTCAAAAAAAACCTCCGGTGCTCAACAGATGCTGCTGGGCAGGGGGTAATCTCTGCTGCCCTCCACTATCCCACGCTGCATGGTGAGGGTTCTGCCACGAGCCTCCTGACCCCTCCCCAGGCCCCCCACGGTTGCCCCACCCAGGCCAACTCCAGCCCTTTAAGAAAAAAAAGCAGAGAAAAGCCCTGGGACTCACCGCTCCTGCAGTGACCTCGGGGCTTCAGGGGCTCATGCAGAACTCCCCACATGGCCCAGGGCAGCAGGGGGCAGTGGAGATCACCCCCTGCTGGCAGGAGTGGTGAGTCTGGGGGGTTTTTCCGTTTTTTTTTTTCTTGAAGCGCCAGAGCTGGCCTGGGCAGGTCATGTGTGGGGGTGCTGAGAGAGCAGGGGGGTGTCGGGGGGCTCATGCAGAGCCCCCCACACAGCATGGGGCAGTGGGGGGCAGCAGGGATCACCCCCCACCCGGCAGCATGCACTGAGTCAGGGCTTTTTTTTGAACAAGTGCCAGGAGCTGGGAAAGCCGTTGCTGGGCTGGGAGAATGGGTGGGGAATGGTCATGGCCTGGCTGATTCGGAGATTCGGCAGCAGCCAAATCTCCAAATCAGATTCAGCCAAATTGAATTGGGACAGTGATTCAAATCACTTAATTGAATCTCTGTCCCCCGAATCGGCCGAATCTGAATCCGAAGCAGATACTAGCCGCTTCTCACAGGCCTAGCTGCTTCCCCTGGCTGCTCTGGCTGCCCCTGCTACCACCAAGGGTGCAGAAGCTGCTTGTTATCTCTCTGTTCCTGCGCAGACGATGCAAAGATAGCACAGAGTGGCTCTCCCATGATCTCCAAGAGGGCACTGTAGTCAGTTGGTGTTCCTCACATTCTTATTACAGCAATACGTAGAAGCCTCAAATGGGACTGAGAAGTGCACATATAAATAGTGGAGACTATTCCTGGCCCAAATAGCTTACAGTAGGGCTGTCCAACTTCAGAGCAGATGGAGGCTACAGACTGTGGGTCTTGGGCTGCACACTGTGCAGGCTGCACACTGTGCAGTCTGCATGCCACAGGCCACATGGGTTTCCTGGGACCCCTGCCATGTGTAGCCCCACCTTGCCACATAAGCATCACAAACCCTCCACCACCACATGAGTATCTCCACTGCCATCACCATGTGAGCAAGCCCCCTTCCACTGCTACCACCACATGGGCATACCCCACCTCATGGCTCTCCTGCTGTATGAGCCCCCTGCTGCCACCACAAGATGGGCAATCCCCTCAATCCCACTACTGGCATGTGAGCAATATGAGCTGCCTGCCTGAGACCTTCTTTTAGTGGTGCCAAATGGGCACCAAGCTCACCAGGGCTCTTGTCACAGTATCCTGCCCCAGAGACCCAAGCCTCTGCCTGCCACAGCAGCCAGAGCAACGCAGGGAGTGGCAGCCAGGTGGGAGCCCACAGGATGCACATTAACCCCTCACAAGCCAGATGCAGTCTGTTGGGCACAGGGATCTGGTACAGAAGTTCAATAGACCAGTATAACCTAAACATTACATCTGATACTACATCCATCCAGGTCCATCTTAAACTGGGTTCTGCCATTTTTAAACCACTCTCTGTGTACTAAACTGCAATTTTATTACAGGTCTAGATTGGTTTTCAGTCACTTATATTGGTTTATATGTAATGTTTGTACCTGGCCTTGTTGAACAACCCTGGCTTTCAGCGTAGAGAGAGACAAGAGACACAGGATGGGAAGTGAAACAGAACAGCAGAGAAAGGCAAACTGACCTGTCCACAGTCACATGGCAGGTCTCTGTATTGGTACTCTTGTCATGCAAACTGGTTCACATCTCAAATTCACAATCTCTGAATTTGCATTACATATTCAATGTTGTACCCAATCATTGTTTCTTACAGAGTGTAACATAGGTGGTTGCTTTATGAAAGAATGATGCTTTGCTCTAAATAGCACTTTTCATCTGTAAATCTGAAAGCACTTTGCAAATGAGGTAAGTGTAATTTATTCCCATAAGTAGCAGTGACGTGAAGTGATTTGCCAAAGGCCACACAACAGGCCTATAACAGGGCTAAAAAGAGAATGTGGGATTCTTGACTTTCATCCAGCAGTTTAGCTCCTAAATCGCTAAACTCCAACTCTGTTCTGGTCCCCCTCATTCTCCCAACTCTAATCTGACTGAAAAATTATAAATATACAAGTATCCATTTATAAATTGTGGGATTTTCAGAAGACTTTTTCAGATTTTCTGAGCAGTGGTGTTATTCTGTAAGAATACCATGCCTTACTCATCTATACTTATGTAAATTATTAGGGCTTTTTATACTAAAAAGGATGATCTTTGTGGTCACCATGTGAGGATTTATATATATATTTAATACTTACCATGCTCTTCTTATCTGCTTTTTGAATTGTATATCCAGTAATGGCAGCATTGCCATTATCTTTTGGCGGCTGCCAAGATAAGGCAACATTTTCTCCCCACACATCATCAATCTTTACAATCTGTGGTGGTCCTGGGCGATCTGTAAAGATAATATGGCAATGTCATCTTTCATTTCTTTTGTTCTCTCTCTAGTTTTAATATAATCTATACTATAACATATATAAATGTACATACACATACAAACACACACAAATAAAAACACTGAAAGGACCCCAAAGTTGTCAAGCGTTCAAAAGTTAGGAAATAACAGGATGAATGTGGTTTGGGCAAACTTAATATGACCCCTTTTTGCCTATGCATTATAATGCCATTTTTGATTGCATGATCATATGTTATCTTGCAGAAAGCAGGGCAGGGTGACACCATAGAGACTAACTCATTCAGAGAGGCATAAGCTTTTGTAGGCAGTAGCCAACTGCATCTGATGATATGAATGGACTACGTTATCTTGGCAGCGTTAAAAGTGACTGATAACATGGGCTTAAATTGGAAGATTCAGGCAACCTTAAATATATGTTGTGCTTCTATCTCTGCCTATAATATATAGAGATAGTAAAAATACAGATTAATAGTATATGAGATTTCCCAGATCTCTCTTTGTTCCATCATAGCCTTTTCAACACTGGGGGCAAACAGTAACTTTTATCACACAGTTATGCCAGATCTGACCATTTAACAACCATAATAAAGATCATTAGTGACTCAAATAACTATTGACAGAAAAAGCAACCTAAACAACTGAAACAGGACACGATTCTGATGTAGGACTGTAATGTTCAGTTTGAGTACTGACATCTTATTAGAAGACTCCTATTTATACCAGCTGAAACCTGGACCAGAAGATTTGGCCAAGTGAGCTGGAGGAGATGTGTATAAAGGAGGAAGTTCTTACAAGGAATCTCTAAGTTTCCTGATACTGAGTAGTATGTTTGGGGAATCTGTGCCCACAGTGCCCTTATTTATTTATTTTAACATACCGACTATTTGAATATCTATTGTAGCTTTGTCCACCAAGTTTTCTACTTTCACTTTCAGAACATAAATTCCAGAATGGCATCTCTCTGCCTTTCGGATAAAGATGATAGTGTCATTTTCACTGTTGCGGATATTGATATCATTCTTGTCTACGGAAGCACCATTTTTCTTCCAAGATACCTTTGCCTTTGGTTTTCCCTGTAAAAAATATTATTTTTGGAGGGAGTGACAGTCACAAAGAGGAAAAAAATATCTTGATGAATAAAAATGGTAGAAATTTAATAAAATAAACAACCCCCCCAAACAATTCAGAGGCTATCAGATATAAAAGTGGAAGCATTTTTTCCCAGCAAACAATATATTTATCCAACACTGTCTTTTTGGGGGAGACTAGTAGTATTTATACTTTCAGGATGGCTGCAACAAATAGTTTCAGTTGAAAGAAAGTGAGGAAAAGGATACAAAGACATAGAAACAATTTGTTCTCCATTTTTAAACAAAGATCTTTCACTTTTCATTTTGAAACAGATTTTTTCATTTCAAAGTTGATTTTTTTTTTTAAATAAAGGAGGCTATAAGAAAAAGGGGAAAAAATAGTGTTTTGGAGTGACCCACAGTAATATTTTTGTTTTCTTCATTTTGCTTAACAGTTTGAAACATTTCTGTACTGGTTTGACTCAAACTGCTTTAATTTTTAAAAGTTTTGATAATACAAAACAGAAATAGAAAAATCTATATTTGTACATATCTAGTCTGGTCTTTTTCTTGTCTCATTGTTAAAATTAAAGGGTCGCTGTCTTGTAATTTCTCAGGAGCAGTAATATGTAGAAGGCACATCTACACATGCAAGTAATGTGACTGAATATACTCTGGCTCAATTTAAGCTGGAGTAAAGTAATTTCAACGTCACTGTCTACACATGTGTTTAAGCACAGTAATTTACTGTGCTGCCAGATACCGCTTGTATGTGATGGGACTACTCAGCAGTGCAATAAGTTAGTCTACTGCACCCTAAGTGCCATGCACATGTAGACAGTGATGCTTTACTGCACAGCAAATGATCCTGTTGTGCAGTAAAGTGTCTTCTGTATGCGTGCCCAGAGTGTACTAACTGGCAAACTCTCATTTGGCTTCCTAGTGACTCCTAGAAGCCTGGCTCCACTTCATATCTGTATGTGTGCACAAGGGATTGAACAGGCTGGATGCAGGAGTTCTCAAAGAGCAAAGCAAGTTACTGGTAGCATATGCCTCTTCAAAACCTGCAGGGACAAGGACAAGGTTCAGCCCTGCCACTATCCAGTCATAATAGAAAGTACCTGTTACACCCTCAGATGTGGTAGTATAGCAGCTTTGCTCCTGAGAAGCATTCAGAGGCTCCATGTATAAAGTAAAGTAAGGGTGGGTGAGTGGGATGCCAGTCCGAGCACTGATTTAGAGGGGGTTCAGAACGATGTTGGGCCCTAGGAAACCTAGACAGTGGTGGTAATAGGAACAGCCTATACAGGGACCCTGTGTGGCAGCTACAGCAGTAGCCACCACTAGAATGCAGGGAGCCCATGCATCAGCGGTGGCAGAAACAGCACCCAATCTGGGGGAAGATAGCACTGTAGCAGCAGAAGTAGAAGCAGCTGGGGTCACCCTCTGCCCTTTGCTCTCTGGCCCTTGGCATGTAGCCCTACAACCCAAGGCACCAAAATTTCAAGTGACACATCTGCAGATGTACTGTTGCACGCAATTGCTGCCTGGATAATTTCACTTCATATTGCCCCCCAAAAGAAGGACAAGCTATTAAATATTACAATCCAACCTTAAAAACTGTGTCTCATTAGAGTCAATGTCTGTTTGTTGCAATAACTAAGTGCTGTATGATCATTGTGTGTAAGGCCGGTCTATTGTACGGGTTTCTGGGCATTCTGTGTACAACAAACAATGGATCAGCAGCTGTATGATAGCTACAAAAATTTGTCATTGGTGAAACATAACTTCATTCAGAAGGCAGGGAAAAGCCTGCACCCGTAGTGACTCTCCAAGTATTTCCTCTTCTGCTTAATTTAACACAATGCCCCAAAATTATAGCACATGCAGTTCAAAAACATGCAATATAACATAAATGAGCGTTAATATGTCTGTCTTTATTTCTTACCTGGAAAGGAATAACAAGATTCACAGCTTCTCCAACCCTTCGAATATAAGTTTGCTTTAAGTGCCTTGGTAGACGAATCTTTGGAGGTTCTAAGAAAATAAAATAAAAGCTTGTGTTTATGCATGCGTTTAATGAAACAGGTATACTGTATGCAAGACACAGAAGGTGATAATACAACTCTACTTTGTTAAGGCCTGAGCTGGAGTAGTATGTGCAGTTGTGTGTGGTTCTCAGCATTTTAAAAAGGTTATAGAGAAACTAGAGTGGTTCCAGAGCTGAACAATAAAGATGATAAAATGATTCTGAGGGCAAGTCATACAAGGAAAGGTTGAGAATACACTTAGTACATTTAGTTGTGAGAAAATGAGATTAAGTGGGGACATGACTGCTACCGTCAAGAAGAGAGAGAACAACTATTCTCCCCTGCTACAGGGCAGGACATGAAGTAGCGGGTTTAAATTGCAGGAAAGAAGATTTTGAGTAAATCTCAGGGCAAAAGAATACCTACCTGATTATCAGAACAGGAAGACAGTGGAAAAAACTGCCCTGGAAGGTATAGGATCTCTTAAACTGGAGACTTGATAGAAATGGTTCTGGCATAATGTATCCTCCATTTGTTCAGGGGCTTGAACTACATGATGCTGGAGGTCACTTCCAAACCTAAAATTCTATGGTTTTAATTTCAGTACTAAATTTTACAGGGCTGGTAAGTACCATCAGCAGTACTGGAATGTATCTTGATATGTTTTTCAAAAGTGACAAGCAGATTGGGAGGCTCAGATTTTGGGTTCCTAGCCTGAGACACCTTAAAGAGGCCTTTTTTCAGAAAACATGTCACAACCATACACAAGCTTTAGCAGGTGATAGTGCATTGCAGTTTCCAACTACAAGCAGGGATTAGTCACAGGAAAGGAGGAGGCAGGAATGCCTCTAGAATATAGATGAGAAACCCTTGAGGAGCTTACCTATAACTTGTTTAACTAAAATGGGCTGTGGGTGTAACCTAGGCTCACTTTCACCAGCAGCGTTCACCGCTTTTACTCTTACAAAGATCTTCGATTCAGTTGGCAGGTCAGTGATGGTGAACCTTGTTTTGTCTGTCATTTCTGGGTTGGCCACTATCCACTCTTCCGCTGGTGTCAGGCAAAGAAAAGAGAGAAAGAGAGAGGGAAAAATAGAGAATAATATACGTAACTAATGCTCCAACAAGAAAACTTACACTACAGTGAATAATTGTTCTGAAACTGCTGTTGATTGACTCTAATTTATTTCTCTAATTACACTATCACATGGAAATGATTCAGATTAATCACTGAAGGAATATGTAGGGCAGTGCTTTTCAACCCTTTTAGACTCAAGGCACCCCCTCCATAACTTCACTGAATTTAACAGCACCTTCAGCAGATGCAGGCAGAGGTAAGAAATTGGAATGAAATGAAAAAAAAGACTCCCTCCTAGCCCCTTTAAAAAAGACTAGGTTTATCAAAATCCTTCAAATGACTCCATTTTTTTTTTTCATGACTGTAATGCAGTCACATATCATTTGTGGATCCAATACTAAAAGACAGACCTTTAGAAAAGTTCTGATTAGAAATGGTGCAGTGTTTCCCATCAAGCCCTGCCTGTCCTCTAAATCTGGATCACTTAAAAACCTCTGGCATTATAACATGCAGAATCAGATTTCTACAGTGACAAGTCAATAGTTAGTGCATTCCATGTCTAATAAATATAAAAACTATTGCACTATAATATTGGCACTGAATATTAGTAACATTTCTAAAAACATTTGTGAACTGCAGAATTATTGCACAATACCGTGACACAATTTTACACATGTGGAACCCACTCGTAGGAAGACATTAAACACAGTTATGTTTAAAGCTTGTTCTTCTAGGGCATTTATATGTGTGCTCCAGGAGTTGGGGGGGGAGTGCTTTAATTAGAGGGACTGCAAGAGCTGCTCTAATTAAAGCACCCAAAGCATCTCGTGTATCAGCGTCCCTGCACTTAAAAATGAACAAGCTACAGATAAAGTGCCACTGCTGCCATTTTAAAGTGCAGGGATGCTGATACATGAGATGCTGGAGTCTGCCAGAGCACGGTAATTATCGTTGTCCAGTGGACTTGATTAATCGAGCGCATTGGAACAGTCTTGCTGTTTATATATAGGTGCCCCTACTTTTTAACACAAGTTGTGGTCAGAGGCTCAGTTTCCTGAACCCCTTCCCACTCAAGTGAATAATGCATCTACAACTTTCTGAAGGTAAGTAATAGAGCAGATTCTATAGACTGTTGCCTCCCAAACCCAGTTCTGCTTTCAAGAATATGTCCCTATACATGAAAGGTTTATAATCTTGATTGAATGCCATACCTTCCAAGTTATAAGTTGTCTCCGCCATGTCATCAGAGAGATCTGCTGATATACCTTGTGAGAGTCCATCATTACAATTAATCAAAGACACCCACTTTCACACAAAAGGAGCATTGTGTCAGTAGTTAGCATTTCCTGTTAGTATGCAAAGATATATACTGCAGCGTGGAGATGGCTTCTGGGTGTTGGCAGTAGAATAAAGCTATGCCTGTTCATCTAGGTAAGCAGAGCAGCTTACCTCATTTTCTGCATGGCTTACTTAAACTGCAATGCCAACCACATGATGAAAGGAAAGAATAGAATAAAGAAGGAAGAGACATGACTTGACTGAACCAAAAAGGATAATTCAAGGAAGTGATTATTGTGCTCTCTTCTCTTGGTCAGATATCTGTCTTGTTTTGTTTTTCTTTACAGACCACTGCCTTGCTTTTCCCCTGGACTATGTAGTTACTAACTAGAAAACTCTTAGGCCATTTGTAGACATGCTCACTATTTTCTAAACTCTGTTAACTGATTCACATCACACAGACTGTTTTCCCTAAAAGCGACACTGTATATGCATGTTAATTAATACAGTTTAAATTGCCAAATTCGGACTGCCCTAGTTTACATTCATTTTAATCCTCATTCAATGAGGATTAGTTAATTTGGACTGGTGTCAGTTTTAATTTGGACTACAGATGTCCATGTGTGTATAGTGATGGCTGTAGTTTGGATCAAACTTAGGAAAACATAATGTCTATACATGGCCTTAGAAGACTAGGAAGTGCCTGAGAGTATATGGACCTGTGCACAGCAAGGCATTTACTTCACTTCATTTGAACATCTACACCAACAATCTCACAGCAGTTCAGGAAAGAGTCTCAATTCCTAATAATGATCAGTTTGTGCTCAGGAACAGAAATTATGTCTTCTCTCAGCTTAGATGAACACCTTGGCTTTAGGTGGGAGAAACAACCTGTTCTTTTGATTATCTACAGCTTTGAGTGTGGGTGCAAGCTACCCAGACTGCAGTGCTATTATGCTTGAAGAGTCAGAAGATGAGAGGTATTCATGGTGCTGAGACAGAAGACATAGGATAGTTTTTGGTCTGATCATAGTCCAAAAAAGAGAGAGGACAAAGGAGACTTTGAGAGAGACAATAATAAAATAAAAGGTGAGGGAGTAAGGATGAAAGAAAGAAGGAAATATAGTATATGGGAGGGAAAAAGAAGGAAACTGAGAGGAGAGAAGTACTGAAAGAAAGGAAACAATGAATGTCTATACAAGGCATGAGAAAGGTTTGAGAGGAAGAATACATTTAACTAAAGTAGATAGAAGGGAAACTTGTTACTAATGCTGACTTGACACAAGGAAGCAGGTCAATAAAGTAAGGTATAAGTTCTCCAGGGTTGATGAGGCTTCTCTCTCCTTTGAGGGAGGAAGAGGAGGAGGAGGAGGAAGAAGTAGGAGGAGAAGATGACCACAAAAATATCTTTAAAAGAGAATCTAGTTAGATATTAAAAACTGGTTTTAGTATGAGACCTAGTGTATTAAAATTCCTTTCATATTATCATAGTGCAAGTTCAGTTCCAGATAGTCATACCAAGCAGATGGTACAGTGGCAGCATGCTTATATCTACAGGGGGTCTAATTGAAGCCAATGAGTCTTTGAACAGGTACAGGGGCTCACCTGTGCATATCCAATTGTAAGATTCAGGAAAAGGGAAAACAGATGGTGGGAAACAATTTGAGATCTACAACACCTGACAATTCTAAATGATGTATTACTATGAATTTTGCCCTGCTCCCCCTGACCACCTAATGACTTTTTCTAAAAGTCCTATGATTAAAAAAAATCCTTGTGTCACATTCAAAGGCAAAAAGAGAGACTGAGTGAGACAACACAACTGAAGAAATTAGCAAGAGTCTAGAAAGGCAGAACTGGAAAATAAAAGAACAGATGAAAGAGATGTTCATATGAAACTTGAAATATAAGGAATTATTAAACATTATAGAAAAAATTAGTCTGAGAGAATAAAAAGATATTGAAAAAAGACTGAAGAAGAGAGACATGAAAATACTGAAAAGAAAGCAAAAAGACAGAATGAAGAAAAATGTATGCATAGTTAGTTAAATTCCTATACTTTTGTATTTTCTATTAAGCTGGCTTCCTAAATGTTACTAATGTATATTATATATACACATAAGTAATACTGATTGTGTATATATAGATGCATATGTATATATGGGAGGCATATATAGATATACATAAACACACAAAAAGCTATGTAAAATACATTGCATGTATTGTATTTTATAAGAGGCATATATAGATATACATAAACACAAAAAGCTATGTAAAATACATTATATATATTGTATTTTATCTGAGGTGGGTAACACCAAAATGACAGATTCAACTGTTATTTTGTTGTATCTTCGTATGTTTTAAACCTATCTGAAAAAAAGTAAAGAATTTGTTCTGTTTAACAGGCATAGAATGATTTTTTTTTTTTTTGCTGCACCTTTAAATATAGACTCGGAAGATTCCTGTTAGTATTATAGTTGGTATTATCATAAACAATGTATTGACCCTCTAATTTGGTTCCAGAGAATTTCTTGTCTTGTTATACAGTGTGGCCACATAATGTCATTGAGGGGTTTTTTCATAACACTTGAAAGGACTTTAATGGGAGCTATGTTTACAGGCAAAGGACATCATATACAATGTCCCATAATATAATTAAAATCACCACATGACTTCTTATTCCAGTAGATTTCAGAAAGCTTTTTAAAAATATCCATGCTTGTTCAATGGAACTGTCATAGGAACATATGAGGATTGCATGTATTTGCTGCATCTGGACCTAGTATTGTGTTTTTCCTCTTTCCAAATCTTTCCCACCTCTCTCCTGCCATATAAGAAGGAAACCTGCTCCAGTTATGCCTGTCTTTATGTTATCTGCAGCAGGTCCATGTCTTTCACTCTGTTCCTTATGGATAATGACTTCAAGGTGCTGAGTACTTCTAGAAGGGTGCTGATGGTCCTTTCCTTTCATTGACTTGCATGAGAATTGAATACACTCTGCTTCTTGCTGGATCAGGCTGCT
The DNA here is from genome assembly GCF_001723895.1 of Crocodylus porosus. Taxonomy (NCBI): domain Eukaryota; kingdom Metazoa; phylum Chordata; order Crocodylia; family Crocodylidae; genus Crocodylus; species Crocodylus porosus. The sequence continues at coordinate 43,930,173 of NW_017728931.1, read as the reverse complement.
TTCTCTGTACTCTTGTTTTCCTGTGATACTTAAATCCTAAATGTCGGGCCACAAGTTCTGTTCTGTATTATCTTGTGTTCAGGCTGATTCCCATAAAGTGCATCCACAGAAACTTTCTGTTAATTTAAATGCCCTCTCTGTCCTTGATTTGTAAAAACTTGCACAATACATTTGAACCAGCATTTAGATTTACAATATAGTTAATATCAACAAATGGTCAAAGTGAACATATTTGCATTCCACTCCTTTAAATATGCAAATATTTCTGGAAGAACTTCTTTTAGATCAGTGTTTCTCAACCTGTGGGCAGTGACCCAACAGTGGGTCACAAGAATATTTTAAAGTAGGGGTTTTTAACCTTTTTGGATCAATGTACCCCTGGTAGCTGGGGTATTGCCCTGCCAGACATGGAGCGGGGTGTGGCGTGCAGCTGAACATGGAGTGGTGGTAGCCACTCCATGCAAGTTTCCCCTGCATCTGGTGGGGCAGGCAGCACCTGTACAGCAGCATGGGGTAGTGCGTGGCAGTGCTCTGTATCTGGCGCCTGCGTGTACCCCCAGGACCTTCTCAAGTACCCCCAGGGGTATGCGTACCCCTGGTTGACAACCCCTATTTTAAAGGATCGTGAGTTGTGGCAGGGCAGAGGAGTGCCAGTAAGGTGCCTGCCCCTTCCAGCAGGGGAAGGGGGTAGGGGAGAACTGCTTGGCTGGGCTGGTGCCACCAGGGCCAGTGCCTGTGCTCGCAGGTGTGGGGCGGCTGGGAGACGCTGCTTGGGGGTGGGGGGAGCCATGACCAGGGTGCCTGGTGTGGTGCTGCAGCCCCAGCCCAGGGCAGGGGGCGTGCCAGAGGCCTCTCCTCCTCCTCCCTCCAGCCCATGCTGGGGCTGGATTTGCTCCACTGCTGCTCCGGCCTGAGCAGTCCGACCTGAGCAGGATTTGGGTAGCTGGGGCTCCCTTCACCTTGGCTGGGCTGGGATTGAGGGACACCAGCATGGCCCAGGTGGCAGGGGACTGGGGGTTGGGCACTGACAGGGCCAGTGGAGTGTAGGTTGGGACAGGCCATGAATCTTTGTAAATGGTTCCTGGTAGGAAAAAGGTTGAGAACCACTGTTCTAGTGGCTCCACAATTAATCATCTTAGATACACATGGTAATGAAATTTTCTGTATTCTATTATGTCAGATGTTGCTTACCTCTCCAAATGACATTGGTCTTAATTTCTTTTTGAACCCACATTCCAGCTTTATATTAGTGGAAAGATTCCACTAAGTATGTAGCTACGAAGTATATATATAAAGGTTCTACTATTTGAACACTTGATACACTAATACTGCTACTTATATGGTACAGATTGTTTGCATTTCTCCTTCTCACATTATTTTTCTTGACTGAGCTTTTTTTTCCTTTGCACACTTACTTTGTTCTTATCCGTGTGTTCACCTCTATTTTCAAGACAGACTGAAGGAAAAATCTTGGACCCAAGCCCTTTGAATGTTGCGGGAATTCTAAATCCAGATCTGAATTTGGTGGCTTCAGATCTTTTCCATTTTATAGCATAGCAGAACCACAGGGCTGTCTGTCCTCTGTATCTTGATGTGGCATTTGAGGAAATCCCACAATTGTTTTCAAACATAGGGAAACCCTTTGGTGGACATTTAAAACCATCTGTTTACTGCAGGCTATACTATCCCCATATGACTGGCCTTCATACAGAATTAGTCCCGATGGGGGGTTTTAATTTCCTCTACTCTCCAGTTTAGAGGATCATTTAAAAAAATTTCCCTTTCACCATCTATCCAAATTTTTGCTCTCTTTTATGTGACCAGTTTCTCTCCTGAAAAAACAAGGGAGTAGTGGAAGCTCCTGAATCCAAATCTCCTGTACGTTGTATAGGAAACACAGATATGTAAGTGTCTGTTGTTTTGAAAAGCCAGATCAAATGCCAGATTACCTAGAGTGGAACCTGAATGAAACCCAATAGCTTGACAGTGCTGAATGATTGATTAATTTTCACCTCAAAGTGAAAGCTATCAGCTCCCAAAGAGAAAAGATGGGTCATATCTCATTTATTTTAAGTGCTAGGAGCATATTATAGCTGTTGTCACTTACTTCCTTCAAAGCAGTACTCTATAACATAGCCATCTAAACCTGCTGCTCCAATATGGTCTGGTGGTCGCCATTTCATAGTCACTGTGGTATCGGTTACCCCATCAACAGCCAGCATCGTTGGTGGACTGGTCACAGCTAAAAATAAGGGAACAATGTATTAGCATGAAAGTTGGCATCTGTGATGTACAATAAATGGTAATCTTCTAACTCCTTCCCCAAATGATATCATAGGTTCTAGGGCTTCGATATCTGAGAGGTTAAGGCTGTATGTCTCTCTTTTGTGAAATGTTCATATTTTAGTCTGTCCTATTAAGGAGTAAGATAACCTGCCCAATAGATGAAATCTGTCTCCCTACCAAGTACACCACCTGACAGACTCTGCAGCACTGAAGTATATTTGGACAGACATGAAATTCCCTATTATATCATATTTCTCCTCTCAAAAAAAGAAGGCACTGCTGCACCAGCACTCTCTCTTTACTATTTCACAGGGTTTTGATTGTCCTCTGCATCAGGCAGAAATCTCCTCCTGGACTATGGTGTTTATAATAATAGGATTTTGTGTTTCGTCAGAACCATTTGATAACCTGCTTCTATGTAAAGAGGCAAGCTTGCCTTTCTGCATCAATAACCTTTACCTGTACTGAGATTAAGCTAAAATAAGCTCCTTATCCATAATGAGGGTCCCTAGATGTTATGGTACACCATAAAAAAGTTTGCAAGACTGTTTACTGTACGGTTAGACATGATTTACACTATGAAAGGATGTTGAAATCAGGTTACTCCTCCTTAGTAAGAAATCTGAGTATGCCTATACTTCTGCTTTGGGGAGAATTGAAAGCTCACCCTAAACTACCCTGAAACAAAAAGGTATCCTTCCTTCACCACTATTATTCTGCTGCTCTCCATACATGAAGCACAGAGGGAAAGACAAGTAGTGAGCAGAATGATTCCTAGAAGGGTTTTACTGGAGAGGAACAGGATATTCAAGCAATCACTTTCTAGAAGTCATGCCTGTGACTTGTCTCTCCTGGGATTGACTCTAATCATGGGCACTAAAGACAGGAAGAGGGGTGGAAGAGGGCCACTTGGGGGCTTGGCTGTAGCACTCAGATAATTACTGAACATGACTCAGAGAGTGGCAGGCTTAGAGGAAGCTTAGCCTTGGTCTGTGATTCCTGGGAGAGCTACTGGGAACAGGCCGGCATGCTCCCCAGGTGTGGGGAGGCTGAGGTGGTCAGTATGTTAGGGCTAGAAAGAAGGCCTGTGAGCTGGCTCAAGTAGTAGTATAGATATAGCAAGCTTTCTTAGCAGGAGTGGTGAACAAAGCATGAACTAGAATCCAAAAGCTCTTAAATTCCTGATCCTAATTCTGCTGCTTAGTTTATTGTGTGATTTTAGGTGAATCACTTAACTTGTTTGCCCTTTGGAGTTAATGCCTGATTGTTTCAAAATGTGCTGTGAGAATTATTCGCTAATGCTTGCATACTTTTCTTGAAATTGAAAAGCATTATACAAAAATTAAGGATAAACACTGAAGGGGTAAGCTTGAACGAATCTCAGATCTCCGCATGGCATGGAACACAAGCCATTGAGGTACTCAGTGTAATTTGTTTTCCCCCAACTTTTCAGTTGTTTCCAGAGTCTGGTTGTTTCTAAAATGTGAAAGTTTTCTAAAGAACATACCTAGAAATGAAATAGAGGTGTGGACCCCTATGAATTATAAATGTATTTATCATTCACATTCTTGTGATTGATCATAGTCATATTTCATGGGCCCCTTAGAAATAGTCTGTGGATCCCCCAGGGGTTCACAGACTGCAAACTGAAAATTGCTGTCTTAGGCAGTAAGCTCTTTGAGACAGAGACAGTCCTTTTGCTCTGTGTTTGTACAGTAACTGGCACAGTGGTGTCATGGTCCATAACCGGGGCTCTACAGTAGTAAAAATAATCATAATATGATACATACACTAATTTTCTAAATACATAGAAAATATGTATATTCTATATTCATATTTACTCACCTAAGGGAGTAAAAGGCTTTGAAGGCATACTTGGTTTGGAAGTCCCAACTGCATTAACAGCAAATACACGGACCTCATAAGCAACACCTTCAATCATCTTCTTTGGTTCAAAAGTTGTTTCTTTAATTAGTTCAAAATTAAGTCTCATCCACCTGGAGCTTTGTTTCTTTTTCCTTTCAATGAAATATCCTATTGACCAAACAAAGTGGTATAAGATTAAATAAAGAACTAGCCAGTAGCTCAGTGTTTATAAAATCAGCTACAAATCAATGTCATCTTTCTAGGTGGCCACTAACCCCTTTTCTAGATACATATCTATATCACTTTCTGATCCCTGGGTGACTTACATGTAACTGTGTTAGGTTTTTACAAATGAAGACTTTCTGATTGTTAAATTAGGTTTTCTTCCTCACCTCCCCCCAAAACCATTAAATTTAACTTTGTAACACAGCAGTATTTAGGTCAAAATTCATAAGCCCCATCAGCTTCTGAGCTCTCCTAACTCCCATGTGCTTTAGTATACTCCAAGGTGCCTAGGAACTCATCACATGCTTTCCTGTGTCCGTGCTAACACACAAAAAGAATATTCTCCAGGTTTGGTGTTTATGATAAAAAATATGCAAGTTTTTCACTAAACTCAGTCATCTAAGGGAGGGGTTTTCAACATTTTTAACAAGTGTACCCCTCCGGTCTCAAAGTTTCAGCTCATGTACGTTTTATATTTTTTTTCTTGTTTTTAAGTGGGGAGGGGCAGATCAAGGCCCCTGATGTGAGGGAGCAAATGGGGGAATGGTGTTGGGGCTAGAGCAGAGGCAGGTGCTGCTTAGGCGGAGGAGAAAAAGTTATTTCAGGGGCCTGAGTGTGCATGTGCATGTCCCCCCCCCCCGCAGGGTAAGAGTTCCAGGCTGCAAGGAGCTGGCTGGGGCAGGGGAAGCGTGAGCAGGGAGTGCCACATGCAGCCAGGCAGCCCCCCGCAGGTAAGTTTGTGGGGGAAGGGATAAGGGGAGGGGAAAGGGCCATGTGGGGGGTGCAGATCAAGGCCCCTACAGTGAAGGAGGGAGCAGGACACAGGCAGGAGCAGGGAATGGGTGAGTGGGGCCCCAGCTGGGCTAAGTGGTGCCCCTTAAGCCTCCACCTATTCTACCACCCATCCCAGCCGGGGCCTCAATCACCCCTCCCCCTGCCCCTGCCCCATTCCCTCCCTCACCACAGGGGACTCAATTTTCCCCCCACCCCCACAGTGGTGAGGGCTGGGGCTGGGGATCGAGACCCTCACAGTCCAGGAAGGAATGAGGCAGAGGCAAATCATTCACCACTGCCCCTGCCCTACTCCTGCCTGCACTGTGGGACAATCAGAGCCCGGCAGCTTGTCCAGGGGTGTGGTGCAGGGGAGCCAAAGGGGGGGGTCCCATGCCTCTCCGACTTGGCTCCCCCATGGTGCATGCAGCAGAGGGAACCACCCACCCGTGCCCCTGGATGAGTTGCTGAGCTCTGATTGTCCCACGACCCAGCCCGGCCAAGGCTTCATTCACGGTGAATGGGGCCCTGTCTGAACTGGGTCATGGTACAATCCCCACAGTGCAGGAGGGAGTAGGGCAGGGACAGGGGTGAATAATTCCTGCTACTACACACACCTCTGGGAGGGCATGGGGGCATGTGCCCCCCCGATATGTGCAGGAGACAGGGCGGGCTGGGGCTGGGGCTGGGGCTGGGGCTGTGCTGGGCTCTTCCTGGCAGGGGTTGGGCTGGGTTGCACTCAGGGTGGGCAGCAGTGGTACTGGAAGCAGGACTGTGGGACAGGCTGCAGCCACCCCAGAATTTGCCATAGCCCCCCACAACCTCCTCCAGCTCATCCCAGCCCAACATCCCTCCCGGGAACAGCACAGCACTGCCCCTGCCACAGCCCACAGCAGCCTGCACATGGCCCCCATGCCCTCCCAGGGGTGTGTGTAGCGGCAGTGCTAGGAGGGGGTGGTGAATGGGGGGGCTTGCACAAGGCAGTAGCCACCACCACCAGCACTGCCCCCCTGCTTGGCTGCACACCACGCTGCTTTGCCATGGCTGGTCACAGCTCTGGGGATTGCTGATGGTCCAATTGTGTGCTGCCAGGGGCAGGTACAAAGCACACTTCCTGCCCCCGCCGCCCCCCACCATTCAGACCCTTGCAGCTGTGCTATAAAGGGGTAGCAGCCAATCAGGACAGCGGGCTGGGGTGGGAGGTGGGGAAGCACTATAGTGTGCTGTGTGGGGCTGGCAACTCCCAATGCATGCTTCCCCCTCCCCTGGGTAAGAGGTGAATGCGCCGGGGAGATGCCACGCCGTGCCCCAGGGTATGCATACCTCCATTTAATAACAACTGATCTATGGTAGGAAGGACAATCCTTTGAGTCTCAAAGGCCTATAATCCAGATTTATAAGGAAATGCCTCATGGAAACTAAGATATGGGAGGGTGCATCTGGTGTTGATTTCTAAGAGTTTAAGTTTCCAAAACCAGAGACCAAGCATCTTAGTAAAGGGTCCCACTCCTTTTGCATTCATTTCCCTTGGCCATATTACAGGGTCATCAAACAAAAGAAGAGCACTTACCTAAGATAGGAGAGCCTCCATCATAGGCTGGAGGTTCCCAGTTCATAATGCACCAATCTTCACCTACTTCAGTCACATCTGGTGCTTGTGGAGGGTCAGGAATATCTGTTGCAAACAAAGTAAAATATATGCTTAACCAAATAAAGTTAAACTAAAAAAAAAGTTTTTTTTAAATTAAAAAATAATAGAGGACAAAGTGCTGAATAAGTAGGGACCTACCTAATTTACAGGACTCCCCCCCTCCCCCCAATTTCATGGTCCAGGTATAGTGTTGGTCACCATTTTTGCGGGGAAGCACAGTGCCCCACCCACACCTCTGATTGGCTGGGGGTCACCAGAAATCCTACCCCTCCCCAGATATTGACAGATAGTCAGTTATCAATCTCTAGGGATGGGTGGGTCTTCCAGGGCTCCATGGCCAATCAGAGGAGGGGGTGGATGCCATATTCTACCATGTAGTTAGGGGCCTTATTGTTGGAGGTGGAAAACATGTTTGCGTCCATTTGGGCAGAGGAAGATACTGAATTCGGTATTTGGGTGAGTACTGTAGCCAATGAACTGCAGCATAAAAGGGGAGTTCCCCCCACTGGTTTTAAAAAAGCTAACAGTTTTTGTATAGATTTCGTATATATCCTCTTTAGGGCTGTGCGAAATTTCACTGGGTGTTTCGTTTCAATGCTGTTTTGACTCATTTCAAGCTCAAAACAACGAAATTAAAACAAAATGAAAGGCCTCAAAACAGCCGTGAAACGAAATGAGGGCACTTGAAATGTTTTGGAAGTTTTGAAATGTTTTGAGTTTTGAAGTTGGGCTTGCTTGCAGGGAAACAGAAAATAAGGAGAGGGAGGGGGAAAACGGGGGAAGGACTCCTCTGATATTGACAGTGTAGCTGGGCAGTGATTGTGATCCTTCCCTGAGGTCTCTTCCAATCCCAGTGCTCTGGTGGAGGGACGGAAAAACAGCTGCACCCTAACACACACACACACACAGTCACACATGAAATGAAATTGAACTGTGCTTTGAAACAAAGCAAAACTTGAAACGAAACACTGGTCTATCAAAACATCAAAATGGAAGTCAAAACAAAACAGTGCTGTTTCACACAGCTCTAATCCTCATGTGGGAGGCATTCTCTGTGAATGTCTTCTAGATCAAGTGGAATGGGGAATCCTTTACAAACCCTGCCAGGATTTAAGTTGAGATAGATATCAAATTATTGAGCCTTGCTAAGACTGAGACACTGCTGGGCATGTGGAGAAGCAGATCTTTAGACACTTGGGAACAGTACTGTGAAAAACAGGTATGTACAGTCTTGGCATCTCTAGGGTGAGGTATGAACTGAAAGAAGGTTTTGAGTATTGCAATTTTAGGCTTAAACCCTTTAACCCACTTTAAGCATTGAAATCCTTTTGTGGACTTAACTTGTGCATACCTCAGTTCTTAAAATGGGGATGATAGAACTTTCCAACCTTATAATGGTATTATGAGGATGAATACATTAAAGATTTTTACTTGCCCAGATACCACAATGCTGGGGTCAGTGATGAGAACTTAAACAGATTTCACTGACGGTTTTGATGATTACAGAGGACAGCCACTACATAGGAGGCTCTTCAGATATGAGGAAAAGAAGCTGATCTAGGCTAGGAGCTTCTTTAATAAATATTTATTAAAAAAGAGAAGGACATATGATAAATGTGTCAGTGTGATAGAGTGCTCTCATGACTTACCAACCACTTTGATGTTGATTATAGCACTGTCTTCTCCAGCCTCATTCTTTAGCGTTATTCTGTAGGGACCTGAGTCATCCCTCTCAGCTGTATCAATTACCAAACAGCTGTTATCTGGATAAGTTTCTGCGCGTATTCTGCCACTGTCTGTGATCCACTAGGTATTAAAGTTAGGGGAGGGAAAAGTAGTATTGTGATTTGAGAAACAGAATGGACAAAGAGTGAAAAAGCAAAATGCTATATAGTATTTGCCAAAAATAAGTACAGGCACTATTTTGAACATTATATAAAAGCCCACAGTTTCTACCATTTCCTGTGCATGAGAATGACAAACCAAAAAAAGGGATAGGCAAATGAATAATTATTCAACGCTGCATCATTTCAAAGATTTTTATGGCTTATCTAAATTTTAAAAATAATTCAATTTAAGGTACAGTATGAATTTAAGGCTGAATAATTCTGGAATAGGTGTCCAAATAATTATATATGTGGACACTTATTTCAGAATAAGAGCTATTCTTGAACAATACCCAGTATAGAGAAGCCCTTGGTCTTGACACATTATACATCAAAACACCAAACAATGATTTGACCATGTAGTTCCTTCTGAAGTTAATGAGAACTGCATAGCCCAATCTCTGCAAGTGGGGCTAGAAATTTGAAGATGTAATTGGAGTTGTGCATTAAGGAAGCTTGCCTCATTCATGGTTTCATTATAAGCTCTTGATGAACTTTAAGGTTTGCAAAGTGGGTCATTAACTTTTGCAAATCTGAGCCAAGCTACATAGCCCTTACATAAAATTAGTGAAAGGCCAAGTAGAAATTTGGGGTGCTGACAGAAGTGATATTTGTCACATGATTATCCCCTTGAAAGTGCTCTGCAGCCATGACCTGACAGAAGTGCATGGCTGCAGAGCGCTTTGAAGTGCCTGAGAGTGCAACAAATTAGCCCTCAATTAATGAAGGTTCAGATAAAGGTGCTCCAAAACAGAGCACCTTCATTAACTTCTGTTTGTTCCTGTGTATGAGCAGGGCTAGGCTGCATCACCCCAGCCCCACCCCCAGTGCTGTCTGCAGGATAGGAGAGGGAGAAGGCAGGGGAGAGACCTCAGACTGTGCTGGAGGGGAGGGTGGGGTAGGAGAGGCAGGTGGACTGGAGCCCTCCTGAGGTGGGGGACTCCAATCCATGCCCCCCCATCTACCAGCACAGATGGGGCAAACCCGAGACCAGAGCTCCCTCCCCGGCCTTCTCCCTCTCCTATGCTGCAGACAGCACTAGGGCTGAAAGGGATGAAGGGGCAGGGCTAGGGGAGAGAGACTGTAGACACAAAGCCTCTCTATGCTGGATTGTCTCCAAAGTGGAGCTCAATTCTCCCCTCCACAAAACAGTGAATGCCTGTTGGGTTGGGCGGGGGGTTGCTGTAGCTCATGGTGCTTTCTGTGAAACACCATGAATTACAGTGGGGAGCTGCACATCTGTCAGTGCCCTTGATGGCTTTTGTTTGAGTTTCAGTTTCTCATGAGTGGTGAGAACGCATGCAAAGCAAAACTGAAGTAAAGTGTTTTTGAATATGTGAACCCAAACCTAGCAAATTTCACAAGGGAGAAAGGAAAAGCATCAGAGATCACATTAATAAAATAAATTATTATATGCAATTTAAATGCTATTTACAATTTGTTGAGTAGTCGCAGCTCAGCTACTTTAAGGGAAAAATAATTTTCTCCACTGAAGGAATAAAGCCTTAATTACACAGTAGGTCAGACTACATGTTCACAAGTGTTCCTTTTGGCTTTATCTGTGACTCTGTTAGAACAAAAGTATACCTATCAAAATTAACACATCTGATATCATAGAATCATAGGAAGTTAGGGTTGGCAGGGAGCATCCACAACTAGATCATCCTAGTGAAAGCTTTGTCTAGCCAGGGTTTAAAAACCTCCAACAATGGAACTTCCACCACCTCTCTGGGTAACCTGTTCCAGTGCTTCACCACCCTCCTAGATAGAAAGAGTTTTCCTAATATCCAATTTAAACCTCCCTTCCTGCAACTTGAGAGCACTGCTTCTTGTTCTGTAATCTGTCACCACTGAGAACATAGATTTCATAGACATTAGGGCTGGAAGGGACCTCAGAAGATCATCGAGTCCAGCCCCCCCCACCCAAAGGGCAGGAAGTCAGCTGGGGTCATAGGATCCCAGCAAGATAAGCATGCAATTTGCTCTTGAAGGTGTTCAATGTAG
>NW_017728931.1:43903666-43914337 GCF_001723895.1 Crocodylus porosus | reverse complement strand
GAACTGTATTAGTTAAGCTTGAGCTAAGTTTCCCCAAATACTTAGTGAAACCAGGGTAATACTGTAACTGTTTGTGTTTGTTTTTCCTTTGCATGTCTATTACTGCTAGTGCCATTGTATATTTCATATACTTACCAATAAATAACTTTTATAATCAAACTGGTGGTAACTGGGTATATTTTCCCTTCTTTACTTCTCCTTCTCCACTTGCTGTGCAGCAATGCTTCTTTTACCTAAGCTAAAGATCCCTGTGAAGCCCAAAAATACTGTGGGGCCTGCTCATCAAGAGGCTAAAAGATTGGGACGTGCTGAGTTTGAAATACATAAGGGGATCAGCTTGTACAGGCTGATTGACCCAGTTTGGCTCAGACACGCCCTAATGAACTGAAGGCTGGCCCATGAGGCTGAACCCAGCTGGATTCAGAGGTATTCTGTTTAACTGTGTGCTTGTGTCTGACTATAGTTATTGTTGCTCTGATGAACTGATTCTTGGCATATGAACCCAGGCTGATCAACTGGGCCAGGACAGGAGTATCACATTAATCTGTGTGTGTTTGTGTGTATGACTGATTTGGGGACTGGAGGAACCCAGCTCAGGAACCGAACTGAGTCCTGCAAGATGGCTCCATTGGGGGTGAGGGCTTGCAGAAGGGAGAGATACAGCTCCATATAGAAACACAACACAAGCAGCACATTAATAGAATTACCAAGACCGTAGTCCTAATAAATAAGCACACCCCAAAGTAGCGGGCGAATCTGGTAACAGGTCAATGATGACCCCCAAGTCTCTTTCTTCCACCGTACTAGCCAGCGTAGCACTGCCAAGCCTACAAGGATGCTGCAGATTTTTCTTCCCAAGGTGGAGAACCTTACATTTTTCGGTGTTAAACACCATCAGGTTCTCGTCCGCCCATTTGCTGAGCCTGTCCAGGAACCTCGAGGTACCAGGCATGGATTGTGAATGCTACAATGCTGGGGAGGATGGAAAGTGCCACAGGAGCACAGGGGGGCTCCCCTACGTGCTTGGTGGCAGACCCAGAAGTGGACCAGAACTACTTCTGGTCCACTTAGGATCCACCACCAAGCATGCCGGGGGGACGCCCATGCACCACCAGCTCAGCGATTGGCCATGGGAGGACCCCATGTACCCCCTCAGACCCACAAGGCACCAGTCGCTGAGCCGGGAATGGGGGGAGGGGTCCTCCACATGCTCCGCAGCAGACCCAGAAGTGGATTGGAAGTGCTTCTGGGTCCACCTCTGGGTCCACTGCTGAATGTGCTGGGGACTCCCCCATGCACCTGTGGGATACTCCATCCGGCCCAGCATCTCAGCATTCACTCGCCACCTGGTACCTTGAGGTATGTAGAAAAAACATTTAAAGCTGTGTCTATGCCCAAATCATCGAATCTCTCTGAATCGATTCAGAATGTTCCGATTCGATTCAGAGATTAAAGGGTCTCCTGATTCAATTCAGATTTGGAGATTTGGCCATTGAATCGGGCTGAATCTCCACCAAATCAAATCAGCAAACGAAGCTTCGGACATCCCTATACCTGACCCATTCTTTTAGCACTGAGAACTACTCACCTCCTCCCTAGACTGTATGGCCCAGTGGAGTAGTCTGGGAGCTGAAATGTAACACCTAGCCATACCCAGATAGATAAAATATATGTATAATTGCCTTTCTTTGAACAAGAAGTTATGGAGACAAAATGTAATGCAGTAAATGGCTCCTTATAATATTTTCACAGGGCCAGAGCCACAGAAACAATTAAAACTTACTGATTCATCAAGCCAAAGTCTGTTTGAGAAGAAAAGTCTTTATACCAGGTTGCAGAAATAAGGATACAGTAGCATTAATTTCCATACCTTTTCCCCTTTACTCCACATAATTTTTGGAGTTGGCTCTCCAGAGACTGGGATCTCAAGTCGTAATTTATTTCCTGCTACAACTGTCACTGTGTTATTTTCACCAAGACCTTCCAGATGGAGTTTAGGTGGATCTGAAAATGAAGATATTACCAAGTCCATTATAGTGCTGTCACACTAAGAGAACATTTTGATAAAGACAGTGACATGGATGTACTTCTGCAATACTAACCTTTTAGACTGTAGATAGGAAGTTAAAGACTAGTCCTCATTTATGTGCTTTTCTGATGTTTTCAATTCAACTGCATTTTCTTTGCAAAAAAATCTCTGACTTTCCAGCATGGTCCTTGAGCCACCAAGCCACAGGTTAGGCATTATCCAATCCATTCTCCAGCCCTCCTTTAAAAGCTGTCCTCCCGGGCAGCCAAAAGAGGGAGATATGTGGGTGCAGGAAATGGATGCCCTTGTAGAAGAGATAAGGTCCTGAGTCCTAGCCTGGACATTGCTACCAGTGGGGTAGAAACTTCCTCACTGCTCTCCATCCATTCATCCTGAATATTAAATACAATGTGCAGTGGCTCAGTTTCAAGAGGAAGGCTGGATAATACCTAACCTGTGGCCCAGTGATTATAAACTGTGTACCTTTGCTATGATATTTTACTTCTGTTTGAAAAGCTAAGCTAAGTAATACATGTATTTTGTCTGATTGACTGAATTTGGATTAACCGAGTCTCATACATTGAATGAATGTTGTTTTAAAAAATAACCAAATGAATGATGCTTCATATACTTAGTATGTGGGGTACTGTGTAACAGTATCACTATTCTTGTTAAAAAAAAAACAAGTCATTTTTTGAAATACCATATTTACTCAAATACAAGATGAATTTTTTTCAGCTCAGCGGGGAGGGGGGAAAGCCCCTCATCTTATAGTTGCACACAAAGAAACTTCACCTGTGCTAAAACTTGTAGCAGTGTTTTCAAATTTGCTCCTCACTTCCAGGTGCTCGGGGTAAGCAGGGAGTGCAGACAGAAGTACAGCTCCCTGCTATAACTGAGAACGTTTGCAGGAAGTGTTTTGAGTTACAATGTTCTGCCCAAGAAAACAGAAGTTCACTGTTGGTTCCAGGGTGGGCAGGAATCTAGCTACTGGCTGGGAACCTGCAACTGGTTTCCTCTAGCAACATCCCCGCCTCTCTCCCAGCCTGCCCTGTTTCATAATGGGGGGGGAGGGAAAGGGAGCAGAGGGAGGTCATTCTTGGGGTTCCCTTGGGAACCCCACTCCACCTTCCACCAGCAGATGAAAACCCCCCCGACTGAACTCCCTCCACTCTCTTCCCCACCTTCCATTCTGAAAACAGTGACAGGCTGGCAGGTAGCACAGACAGAAGTTGTAGAAGATGCTGTTTTGAAATATCTTCATTTGACCCCTCATGCAATGAGGGTTTAGATTTTCACTCAACTGGCCATTTTTAAACTGTCTGCAGCCATGCACTTGTGTTTGGTCATGGCTATAAACTACTTTCTGTGGCCAGGTCAGGCAAAAATTGTCAGTTCTATCTGCCTCCAGTGTCTGGCAGTAAAGACACAGGAGAACCAGCTGCAGAGGGAAGAAACTGTGTGTGTGTGGGGGGGAGGTACAAGTCAAGAGGGTTACTTAACACCGCCCCCCCCGGATCTATTTTCCCTCCTGTAACAGTGGTAGGGGGACAAATTCATGGCAAACTTCTGATCATTATTTATATGCCTGGAAAATTATAACAAATTTATAAATTTTCCATATATGCAGTAAATATGGTAAGTCAGCTTTTCAAAGAACACTATGCTGCATTCAGCTCTCATAACACGTTGCAAAGAGGGCCAGCAGAAGATGTTTTAAAAATATCTTAATGCTTGCATTTAATTCAGTGGGAGCCTTTCTTGTAGTTTGAAGGGGCTCTGGATCAAACCCTTAAACCATAAGGCATCCATGATTTGTGATAAAATATTTTCTACTTTACTTGAACATTGCCTAATTGTTAGACTGCATAAGTATTTGAAGACTTCCTGATGAAAATCTAGATATTTCATATGGTATTCATTTTTCACTTTCCAAAAGTCAAAGAAAATAAAACTTTATAATTTGATGCACCATACACTTACCTACAATATGAACTTTACATGGTATGTCGATTTTATAGGCATCTGGTACAAAAGTGTATTCACCCTCATCTTCAACAAGGGAGTTTGATACAGTCAACCTGTGGATTCTATGAAAAATAAAGAAGCAATCCATTGAATTATATTGAGTAGACTGTAGGCAGATATAAGGAAGATATTATTATATCTTAAGTTACAAGTTCATCAAATCTGGGCTTAGTTTTGAGGTTTCTGGCTAAAAATTCTAAATTTCATGAATATGCTTGAAGATGTTTCCCTTCATTTTTTAAAATGGTGAAAATAATATACAGGCTTCCTAGAAAATGAGGAGTACTAGCATTGACCGATTTCAAATGCATACACAACTCACATAGGCAGGAATGCAAATTCTGTGCATAGTATATGGAAATGGTCCAGAAATAACCCAAGAAACAGAAAAATTAAAACTGCATTTTTTTCTACCAGTTCTAATACTTGTTTTAACCTTGTACTCCATTCTCCACAGTAAGTGCAATAGAAACTTCAAGCAATATGAATCTCTTAAATGGAGCTACATTATGAAACTCCATTATGGCTCATTACCAACTTGAACACACTGACCAAAATGGAAGACAAAAAGTAAACTGATAGCTAATAAATCCTGCTCTGCAATAGCATATTTTCATATATATGGCACACTCCAAAGTAAGATGTGCACCTTGTTTTTAAAAGTAGAATGAAATAAAAAGATCCTTTGTTGTAGCAACTCAGTAGTAAGAGTATGCAAAGCAGGTGCTATTTGATTTGGGTTCAGCCAGAATCAGGGACAGTGAATCAATTTCTGGATTCAGATCACTGTCCCTGATTCAATTCAGCCAAATCCAAATCTGAAGTTTCGATGCTGATTAGGAGAATCAGCAATTCAGACATAGACACAGCTTTAAATGTTTTTTCTTTGAGGTACCAGCACGGTACCAGTGTGGCTTGTGATTGCTGCATTGCTGGGGCAGATGGAGTGTCCCGCAGGAGTACTTCCAGTCCACTTCCGGGTCCCCCAGGGAGTGCGCCAGGGCCCCGCCCCATGCCCCTTCTGGCTCGGCAATTGGCTGTGGGGGTACCCTGGGTGCCCTCCCAGACCCAGGAGGCACCAGTCACTGAGCTGGAGGGGTGCAGGGTGGCCCCCTTGCATGCTCCCTGGTAGACCCAGAGGTGGATCGGAAGTTCTTCTGGTCCACTTCTGGGTCTGCTGCCAAGCGCGCTCAATGCGCCTCAGCATCGCAGCATTCATGAGCCACCTAGTACCTAGAGGTATGTAGAAAAAACATTTAAAACTGTGTCTATGTCGGAATCCCCAAATGTCTCCAAATCGATTTGGAGGGTTCTGATTTGATTTGGAGAGACTAAAGCGTCCTCTGATTTGATCCAGATTCGGAGATTTGGCCATTGAACCAGGCTGAATCTCTGCCAAATTGAATCAGGGACTGAAGCTTCGCACAGCCCTATTCAGTAGCAGTAGCTAGGGAGATAACTCTGCTCGTTATTCTGTTTCTTGGGGATTGTGTGCACAATTACTTTCATTTTTGCCTGACAGAATTTTAGCAGCATAAACTGTTGTTACCATATTTCTTCACCCAGCACAGCTGCATTTTTGAGGGGGAAGGTATGTGTTGTATGCAAGAAAAACACGGAAATAAGTATAAATATATACGAGTGCTAAAGGTGAAGAGTGGAAAGATATCAGATGACAAGTCACAGAAAATATATCTTGATGATGCCCTCCTATTACAAACCAGCCCATTCTAAGTAACATGCCTACCTTCCCTTGTGATATATTTTTACACGGTCACTAGGTAGAAGAGGTTGACCATTTCTGTACCACTTTCCTGGTATGTTCTCAGATATTTCACACTTCATGTTGATATCTTGCCCAAGCCTTACAGTCTGGTCTTCTAGTGCATGTATTACTTTCAGTGGTCTCACTTAGGAAAACAAAACCATAGAAATTAGTGCTGATGTTGAATAACAATTCATGATTCTATCTGTGAGCTGCTACTAACCGCTGTAATGAGTTGCCTAACTTGAGGTTGCAGATCAGATGCTATGCTATTCAATAAACAGAATCCTTTCCGAGTGGTTAGAGTACTCAAAGAGGAAGTGGGCAGTCTTAGTTTCAGGTCTTCGTTAGTCTGAGAGGATCCAAACCCACAACCTTATGTCCTGACAGAGTGCCCGAACCATCAAACTATAGAATAGGTTAGAATAGAGCACTCTCTACTCTTCATTGGAGCCTTTCCCGCTATGTAACCAACAGAGCAAATGTCACCATCATTTTCTATGAAAATGACTATGGGCACGTCTACATGTCACCCTACGGTGACATAGTGGTGTGCTATGTCACCATACAGTGTGCTACAGTGATGTCGTCATCACATGGGTCTACATATTGCTGCCACATGCATGGCAAAGTAACCACCCATACTGCACCATGCTTTAGTGCACAGCAGCTGCATTTTATGTTGAACTCAGTGCTGTGTGTTACATGTGCTCAGACCATACCTACTAGAACAGGGTTCCTTTGGGATTTAGGAACAAGTTTGCCTTGTGCTTCTATTGCAACAGAGTTTAAGTACTTAGCTGCTCAGACTGAGATACGCCTGAACATGTGCAGAAACCTAAATTCAGGTGCATAGAGAATTTTTCAGTCCAAAATATGCTTCTTCCAAAATGTGTCAGTAAGAAACCAACTCTATGGGACAGTTCAGGTTCAAGATCTATTTATCCCTTGTCCTCCCTAACAAAAACAGCAATTGATGACCACCTTTTTGTCACATTTGCTCACTTAAATTTGTGTTCTTAATATAATTCTATTTCATGTATAACAGTGACTGCTTATAAGACAGATAACTTGTAAAGTTACTTCCTCCCAGTTGAAGCTTAGACCAGATTCAGACTGGTGAAAAATGTCAGCAGTTCTCACAGCTACCCATACTCACGCAAGCTAGCATCTTGATTTATTGACATAGACTCATCAGAAAATGCAAATACTGCAGATCTGAATTTATTTCAATGTGTCCACAAGGAAGGCAGTGAACTTTGTTGAGCTGAAGTTTGTAATAAATGCACTACATTTACAAAATAAGTAAAAGTATTTTGTAATACCTTCCACACTGACCCTCACTGCAATGAAATTCTATGCATACATTTAGCTTAAAAAGTATAAAAATACATATTGTACAACCCCCCAAAAGTTAATTTTATCTATTTTTTGGAAATATTCCAACATTGTTTTTGTCTTGTTTGATAGTGACAAGTGTATGGGTGCAGGACAAGGAGCATTAGTGCCTTTAGCAATACTTATAACTTAATTACAGAGTTGGTTGGAACATTTTAACTTTTTTTTTGAAAAAAAAGAAAACAAAAACCTTCTCTGGTGTTGACTGAAAACCTTTTCCTTTGGTTTTCCAAATAACTGAAAAAGTTTTAAGGTAAGCAGAAACTTTTCCTGTAGAATTCTATTTTCTTGAAAATTTCATGCTCCAGTGAGCAAGCATTTAGATAGGAAAAAAACTGATGTGACCTACTTAATTACCTATTAATTAAAATAATGCTCAGAAGAAAGACATGCAATATATTCATCTTAGATGGTAGCAACAGAAAAATCAGTATGTTTAGATTTCCCCATAGACTCCTAGGAATAGGCAAATAGTAATACTCTACTAGGAAAACCAGTAGATGATGGTAAATCTGTTATCAGGAGTAAACATTCACATATAGAAAAGATGTCCAGTACTTACAATCAACTGAAAGCTTAGCAGCTGATTGTCCTCCAGTTGTCATTACTGAATAAGTTGCAGTGTCAGCTTTTGTAGCTTCTTCTATAATCAGAGTGTGTTTTTTACCCTCAACTTTAAGTCGGTAGCGAGATCTAGGTTCATTGCCTAGCTCCACTCCATTCTTAAACCTGATCGAAGATAACAAATCTTATTTTCCCAAAAAACGTACCATTCTAATACTGTATTGGGTAACTTCAATATGAATGGACATCTTCTGAACTGAAAAGATTTAGAGAAGCTTTTGGAGGAGGTAGAGCAAACAGGAAAGATTTAAATGAACTAATTCATTAATGTAGTCATTACACTAAAAGAACGTTATTGTCTCAATATTTTGGAAAACATTATTTTTATGATATTTTAAACTACATTTCAGGTTTGGTTACATAGGCGATGGCCTTCCTTGTTTGCCCTAAGCCACTACAGTCTTCATTTTTAGGAAACCAATGTTTACTCTAGGGCAGCCAGAAGTGGCTTACCATTTCACATTTGCATCTTCTTCAGATACTTCACAGACTAATTCTACTCTTTCACCAACATAGGTATTCGTATCTTCCAGGGCCTTGGTCACCAATATTGGCGGCTCTATGGTGAGAAAAGATATGGTTTTACAATTTGAGAAACAAAGTTATATGAAAAAGAAAAAAAAAGTGTTATGAGGAAAAATGATTCTAAGAAAGAAATTCGAACTAAGATCAATTGTCTTCAGAAGAGTATTGGTGAGCACAACAGTTACTGCAGTTTTTTTCTACTTGAAATCAGAAAGAAGCAGGCCTATGCATAAACAGCAGGCACACTTATTGCAAAATCCTGAGTTGGTTTGAATAAAACTCTCTCTCAATCCCTTTGACTGGCAGTTTGCCAATATAAGTTGCTTATGGACAGACACCAAAATCTGCAATGTACTGTCTTCTCCCCTTGATTCCTTCTCCCAGCACAGCATTTTCCTCAGGTGGCACATTGGACATGGCATGATGATGTGGCATTATAATACTATATCCTTATAGGGTTTAACCCATCCATTTTAAGAGTAAGAGAAAAGTCTGCCTGTTTAGTGCATACATTTTAAAAGACACTGGGCACATCTACACATGAAATTAGTACGCATGAATAACCTCTGGTGCAGTTCATGCAGAATTTTATTACTTCTGGGCACAATGTTTATATGTGCACCTGGGACTGCAGTATGTTGAGCCAGGATGGCACAGCCCTGGCTGGCAGAGGGCTCGAGGAGTCAGTCTGCTGGCCCAAGGCTGTTCCACCCCACCTCAACATGCTTTGGAGGGGCTGGCTGGGGCATGAGGGTGCTATGTGCAGCTAGCCAACAGGAAGGCCCACACTGTAGCACCCTTATGCCCCAGCCACCCCATTCACCATCTATACATGCGTTGCAACACACTTAATAATAGGCCTGTGCTAAGTGGCTAGTATTCGCTTTGGATTCGGATTTGGCCGATTTGGGGGACAGTGATTCGGTAATTCAATTTGGCTGAATCTGATTCAGAGATTTGGCCACTGCCAAATTGGCCAAATCTCTGAATCAGATAGGCCCCATCCCCTGCTGGCTCTCCCAGTCTTTGAAAAAAAAAAGCTCCACTCACCAGCTGCTGCCAGGTAGGGGGCAATTCCTGCTACACCCCACTGTCCCATGCTGCATGAGGGGCTCTGTCATGAGCTCCCACCCCCCACCCTCTCTCCCGGCCCCAGCTCCCAGCTCTTTAAAAAAAAAAGCCCCACTCACTGGCTTCTGCCAGGCAGGGGGTAATCCCTGCTGCCCCACTCTGCCCCATGCTGCATGGGAGGCTCTGCCATTAGCCCCCAGAAGCCCTGAGGCCAGTGCAGCATCTGGTGAGTGTGGGGCTTTTTTTTTTTTTTTTAAGAGCCAGGAGCTGGGGCCAGGTTGGGCAGTCATGGGGGGGCGGGGTTGGGAGAGTGGATGAGGGTCGGGGGGACACTTAGGGGGGCTGGGGGAGCAGGCGGTGGATGGAGCCTGGTGGAGGTCCCCCCATGGTCCCCTTCCGCCTCCTCCAGCCCCCTCTCCCCTGCCCACTACTTACCAAGATGGAGTCCAGGTCCAGCTCCCTGCAGCAGTGAGCAGAGACTGCCTGAATCTCTGAAGTTCTCCAAATCTTTTCCGAATCAGTTCAGAAAGCTTCAAATCATTTTGGACCTTTTAATTCATTTCCTGATTCGATTTGGATTCGGAGATTTGGCTGTCAAATCAGTCCTAATCTCCTCCAAATTGAATCAGCACCTGAAGCTTCACACAGCCCTACTAAATAACTGCCATAGAATAGTACTTGTGTCAGGCAGTGTTATCCCATGGCAGAGGTAATTAGTTTACTCCAGCTTAATAGCGCCACCCTTGTAGATAGTGGTGCTTTACTGTGGAGGTAATTAGTCAGCTCCTCAGTAAAGCACATGCATAGATGCACCCACTTCATATACATGAGAGACTGACTGCACAGTTTTTATCGTGCAGTCATTTATTACTTGCATACACAAGTACTAAATGAGTGCACAGTAACCAAATCTACTGTGCAGTAGCATCCCCAAATGGCTTTTTGGTGATGTTGACTGCACAGTAAGTTGTTACTGCTGTGCAGCAGCATTTTATCATGTTTCATGCCACACAACACTACTGCGCAGTAGACTTCACTAGGCAACTGTGCTGGTATACTACTACACAGTAACACCGGTTACTGCGTAGTCATTTAGTACTTGGTTATGCAAGTACTAAATGACTGAGCAGTAACAACTGTGCAGTCAGCATCTCATGTAGTTTCATAGTTAGTAGGGTCGGAAGGGACCTGAGTAGATCATTGAGTCTGACCCCCTGCCATGGCAGGAAAG
>NW_017728931.1:43901468-43903367 GCF_001723895.1 Crocodylus porosus | reverse complement strand
TGGCCTTCCTGACTGCATCCCCACACTGCCGGCCCATGTTCATCTTGGCATCAATGATGACTCCAAGAACCTTTTCTGCCTCTGCACTGATGAGAAGGGAGTTCCCCAGCCCGCAGGTATGGTGCTGGTTCTTCCTCCCCAGGTGCATCACCTTGCACTTGTCGGTGTTGAATCCCATCCTGTTCTCATCCACCCGCCCCTGAAATCTGTCTAGGCCCAATTGTAGCCTATTTCTTCCTTCTAGCGTGCCCACATCCCCCCACATGTTAGTGTCATCAGCAAATTTGAACAGGTGCTTTTTACCGCCTCGTCCAAGTCACTGATGAAGATGTTGAACAGAGCAGGCCTGAGGAACAAGCCCTGGGGGACCCCACTGCCCGCATCCCTCCAGGTCGAAAATGACCCGTCCACCACCACTCTCTGGGTGCAGCCCTCCAGCCAGTTGGCGACCCATTTGACTGTGTAGGTGTTGACACCACAGTCCCCCAGTTTCTTAAAGAGAATGAGGTGAGAGACAGCATAGATGTGGCCACAGAGACTTGAAGAAGTACGCACTAGTCCATGGTTTTGACAGAAGTTTGTCATAAAACTAACAGCTGGAAGATTAGTTTGTGACTGTTTTCAAAAGATCAGTTGTCTCAAACATACTGATATTGTCAAGTCTGTGCACTGTTAGGGAAGGCTAACAAATTACTCAGTGTTCCCCCAAAATGGATTGTAATCACAGACTCATGATGTTCTAGTGTGCTGTACCTCATGAACTATATTCACATTTCTGAATGTGTCATGAAACCAATGGAGGTATGAAGAAAGGAACCAGCAGCCTGCCACAGAAATACAGAGGAATCCTTTGGTGGTACATACACATAAACCTAAATTGGGCCCAATCTTCAGCAGCTATAAATCTACATGGTTTATGAAAACCAGTGGAGCTACATCATTCTACAGTGACTGAAGATCTGGCTCACTGTTTAGAAACAAAAGAAATCTGATGTGCATTACCTCGTACAAACAGCTCTGTAGAACATTTCTCATCACCAGCTGTCACGTGGTAGCGGGCGTCATCAGTCAGTGAGCAGTTATTGATGAATAAAATTCTCTCGTTACCTTTGTGCTCAAAAATATATCTGTAGGCACAGAGCAAAGTTATGTTATCAAAGTTGTTGGCTTTTGTTCTTGTTTTTCTTGTTTTGGTTGCGACTATGAAATTCTGTAGGGATTATTCTGGGGAAAATCACTGTCTGTGTAGAGAGTTGGAGTAGACAGCTTGCAAGACCTTTCTGGAGAAGGATGGAGAACTGGTAATGCTCAGTAGCAAGAAAAAACATAGATTAGTTCTGCACCAAACTCCCTTAGGCCTCTCTGAAAATCCCAGACGTGATTATGTGGGGAAAAAAATGTAAACTGATTCTTGAAGACAGCTGAAGAAAATGGTGGCTGAAATCCTAGACCAGTTAAGACAAAAATAAGCACTGACAAGAGCTGAAGCATCCTTCTAATGCTCTTAATATTTTTACATGGACAATAATAGCTGAGATACACTGATGCTATTGGTAAGCGAAATGCCTCAGGGGATTGGTAATTGTATATGGAGCTTTGGTAGGGAGCCTTTCACCTTTATATCACTGGTTCAAAGTGGCTTCAAGTTTGTCATGACCAATGCTTATTAACATTTCATGACTGTTCAGCAGCTTGTGAAATAAACCGAGGCACTCAGTTGAATTTCTACTCTGTAGGAGTCCACGCTTCAGTTTATGGAGGACCCTGCTGAACATTCACAGCAGATTAAAATTATTATACATTTTCTGTTGCCCATTAACTAACTGTCCACTGCCTGGGCCATGTTTAAAGGGCTCAGTGTAAGCAGGGAGCCTCTTCCTGGCTGAGTGGGGGGTGGGG
>NW_017728931.1:43838243-43901368 GCF_001723895.1 Crocodylus porosus | reverse complement strand
GGTGGGGTGGGGGAGTTCTTGGCTCCGCTTCTGCCCCAGCACCAGCCCCGGCCCTGGCCCCAGGGAAGAAACCCAGGAGTCCCCAGCACATGCTGCCCCTACCTCGTGCCCCCCACAGCACAGCCCACATGTGCGCAGCCCAGCCCCAACTATTTTATTTCAGTGACTTTAAATCACAATTAACCGTAATTTTGATTTTTCAATGGCTCAGGGGCCCCCAAAAACTACATCTTGCAGGAGGCCCTAAAAAATTGTGGGCCAGCCCTAACTAAAGTTTGCACTGGTTGGTGCAGTAAAGGAGATGAATGAAGTTGCTCACTGGGCACGTCTACATGTGTGCCCAACTGCACAGTTGTTATTGCGCAGTCCCAGCACTGTACAGATTGTTTCTGACTCTACTGTGCAGTAGCAACAAACTACTGTGCAGTAGCTCATTGCTACTGTGCAGTAGTGGCGGTGTGTCACAGTTTGTGCCTGCCAATACTATGTCACTATAGTAATGAGCTACATTGCTACAGTGACAGCATCTCATGTAGACATGCCCACTGAATCCTCTAGTAGCAGGCTGGCTTGCCACCATCTGCATGGCAAGCCAAGCAGTGCCATGGTGCAAGGATTTTAATCTGCCAAGTGCACTTTGGTATTCTTTAGAGCAGGAGCACTATGACAGTACTCCTGTTGGTTAATGAATGTAGTTGATCTAAATATGAACATTAAATGAATAAAACACCCCAATCCTCCTTTCCTTGCCAACCACAGCTCCATGCTCTTTTAGGGGCACAATGAATGAGCTAATATACAAAGTAATGGGACCAAGTAGGTAAAGCCAATCGTATTTCTGATGATTCTGCTATGGAGAGATTCTGGTTTTCTGCTTGTACAGGACTAGAAAAAACTAGCTCATTTTCAGATCAGGGCAGAGCTAATAGTACCATATTTATTCACATGCCACATGCCTCCAAATAAAACATGCATCTTGTTTTGGAAAGGCAAAATGAAGAATTTTTTCTTCCTTTTAACCAAACTACAGGTTTCCCTCACTATATGCGGGTTCTGTATGTGCGAATTTGCTCTTATGTGATAACCCTTTTTATACCAAAATTAGTTATATGCAAGGTAAATTCACTTTTATACTGGTGTATTTTATTTCCCTCTCTGTGCTGGGGGTCCAGAGCACATTCTAAATTAAGATTAGCAGCCATATTATAATATGATTTTATAAAGTGAATTACCATCAGGATGTGTATAACTTGTTTCTGGTTTCAATGTAATAAAATGTCTGGAAAGACAAATGGTGTAAACTTGTTCAAAGAGAGAGACAAACAAAAACAAACCCCTTCTCAAGGGAACAAATGGTATTTTGCTTCACTGAGAGTATAGGAGAGGAGGGTTTTTATCACTATTCATATTCAGTAAAATCACTTACTTTGTACTTGGTCGGATTTCTTGGCCATTTTTATACCACTTCAGCTCCACTGTTGGATCTGCCAGCTCCACAACAAACCTTACTCTACCTCCTTTGTCCACTTGATATGCGGGATCTAGAACTTTGGCAAAAGCTGTTATGGGGTAGTGGTGTTATTTAAAAAGAAAGAAAGGAAGAAAGAAAGAAAAAAGGATGATGAGAAAGAAATGAGAATGTGAATGTTATCTCCACAAAGCAAAACTGAACAAACATTGTAAAAAACCCATTGTTGCTTCAGACAAAAAAGTATTAATATACTATAGGTATTATAATCAAATCACTTGCAGTGAAACTCTTTATTACTGTTACTTCTGGGTTTGCCAACTAGGAAACCCTTACCAAGGTAAAATTCCTAATGAATATCCAGTTGCCTGAGTAACCGTTCTGTGATTTAGCTAAAAGTTAATGATATCCCAAATTGTTTCATTAAATTGGAATATGCAAAGTGGCATTCCATTTGTAATTAGAACTGTATTTGCAAAACATTTGTAAAAATATGATGTCAGGCAAAATTAGCCAAGTTTCAGATCCCAGTATAAACTCAAAATGCCAATGAGGTTTGTCAAAAAGAGGCATTAAGGTATGTAAGACTGCTCAAGTGAAAACTAAGCGATAACCCTGGGGTGACTTTTTGCAGAGATCATGTGAAATTTATGGTTCACTTAATTTAAACCTAAACCCAAGTAAAACTCGAGGATTTCAAGAGTTTCACTTTGAGTTTTCAGTTGTTTTTTAAACACAAAAGAAAGGCCCAAGAGAACATATACATACTAGATTGAAAAGTAAATGCACTTTTCTCACAACTAATTGCCCATCTCTACTTTAGCAATTTAGGAAAAGGATTAATGATGTGGCTGCCTCTGCTAGCAGGTGACAGGATTCAGTGACCTAGGAGGTTCCTTAGGGTATGTCTATATTTCTATTTATTTGGCTGTCCTGTAGCCTCCCCTTTAGCTCAAGGCCACCAACTATCTTCATTAAAAGACTCTTAGCTTGTTTGCCAATGGCAATCCAGCCTGCCCCCAAAGGTTTTCGTCAGTTCAAAGCCAAAGGTCAACCCTGGGCTTATCTTATCAGAACTCATCCAGCCATACAATCTTATCTGTATCATAGAAAAATAAGGCTGGAAGAGACCAGAGAAGGTCATTTGATACAATTCCCTGCTCAGGACAGAGTCCCTGTCCAAACCATCACAGCCAAGTGATGCTGTGTCTAAACTGCACTGAAAACTTCCACAAAGAAGGAACTGCACACCCAGCAGTCCCATGGCTTTCTACCATCTTCTTACCCTTGTGTGTCCCACTTCCTGCTCCATTACCTACAATTAGAGTGAAGTAAGGAAGCACAGACAACCAGTGGGCAGACTGATTTCTAGAAAGGCTCTGCCCAAGACAACTCTCTATTCCTCAAGTGGAGCTCTTCAAGGAATCAGTCTGCCCACTATTTGTCTTTGCTTCTGTGCTTGATGTGTAGCCGTAACAAGATAATATAGATGGATAGGATAGCCTAATGTGTCTTAGGTCAGATGAGAGTGACCCCCAGGGTCACTCCTAAATGTCACTCGTAGACATCTCCTTGCAATTCTGTTTCTATATGTTCCTAACTACTGTGCAGCCAAGCTCAGTTCATAGTGAAGCCAGGGGAAGATGCTGCTCCTCCCTGTTCTAGCCCTTAAGAGATTTCCACAGGAAGAGAGGAACAGCCATGTTGGCTCACATTAAATTCCCATAAACAATCAATTGTGCAATTACATGCCTATGGCAATGGAGACAGAGGTAATTTTTCTGTAACCCAAAGCAGTTGATGATGGCCTTATTTCTAACAAAGTTTGCTTTTCTATGTGCATGTTTTGTCCTAACTCCAAGCACGTTTAGCTATTCTATTACTCAGCTACGTGCCTAATCTTTTTATGAATCATCTCTTTTGGATTATCAACTTCTTTGTCCCAATGATATCATTTGGACAGGGTTCCTTAAAGGCTTTGTTTAATTAAAAAATGCAAAATACTTCCTTTCCTTTTGTCTTATTTTTGTTGCTTTTCATTTATTTTGAATGTCTCTCTTTTTCTTGTTTAATGGGAAGGTAAATAGAAGAGAGAGACTGAATTTTTCTACACTACTGGAGTTTGTTGCAACTGAAAAGTGACACCGGTGTGGTGGGAGAGGTTTTAACAGCAAAGAAAAAATGATGGACACCTGACTGTCCAAATGACTGCAAGTAATTTTAATTTTCCAAATGAGACAGCAACAAGCTATGTATTTTGATTCTAGTTGCGATTGGCAGAGTTAAATAAATAAATATACATAGCTTCTGGGTTTTCTGGACCTGGGGAATCTGGTATGGGTAAAGTGGGTTAAGTGCAGATTATTTAAATTCCCTGGATACTAATGTCAGGGGCTAGAGCCAGGTACAACCAACCTAGCTAGGGAAAAACAGTCTGAATAACCCTACCCTGAACAAAACTGAATGTACTGGCATCTACAGGGGTTACAGTGAACCTGCATGTAACTTCAAAATTCTTGTTTTTATAACATGCCTTAATAGGTTTAATAGCATGGTCTCCACATTCTACAGTCCTTAATCAGGCAACACTCCCTTTAAAATCAGTGCCAGTCTTGCTGAAATAAGAACTGCAAGTTAGCCAACTGAAACAGAGATTTTTTTATAAATACTGAACAGGGCACAGCTTTACGCGAAGCAAAATCTGCCCCTACTTACTC
This sequence comes from Crocodylus porosus, assembly GCF_001723895.1. Lineage (NCBI taxonomy): Eukaryota > Metazoa > Chordata > Crocodylia > Crocodylidae > Crocodylus > Crocodylus porosus. The sequence goes on along the minus strand of NW_017728931.1, from coordinate 43,897,183 downwards.
TCTTCCAGTACCTCTGCACAAAATCAAGATAGTTTTTGTCCCTGTATATTTCATGGTACTTCAATCATATTCTTTCTCTTGAGATGACAACTCCTGTTTGACCATTAGATGTAAGAATACTTTGCCTTCCTCATACCTGCACTCTTTTTCACTTCCCTCTTCATGCGCTTCAGACGTTTTAGCATGCCTCTCAGATCAGTGATACCATACTGAAATGCAATCTTCTCATACTCATTGGGATTGGCATTCTTCAGGAGTTCCCACACATCTATCTCAGGCTCTTCCTCTTGTTTAATCTCCCTAACAGTAGCAAAAAAAAAAATGTTGTAGCATATTTAGTGAGACGTCACTGAATTAGAAATAAGGGACCAGAGGGACATTAAAGTGCAAGGTTATGCTAGAAAGATTTTGGCCAAGTTCATAGATTTAAATTAAAATTTGATTTAATTTAAGAATGGGTCTGAGCAACCAAGGTCTACTCTGAATTTACACTTCTTCAGGGAAATCAAATCCAGGAATGCACTTTGGCCCTTTCTAGACAGAACGGAAATTCTAACTTCTCAAAAGTGTAGGAAGAGTTTGGGTCTTGGGCTTTAGTAAGGGCAACAAGGAAGTGACTGTACTTTGTGGGAGTTTTTACATTTCTTCATGAAAAAATCCATTAAAAATACTTCAGAAACATAAGGGCTAATTTTGAACCCATTCAAACAGGTCTAACTTTACTGATTTTGTTGGAGTCTGATTCACAAGAACTTAACTAAGATCAAAGCCTAAGCTCAAGAGTCCATAATTATCATAAAAAAGACCATGATTCTGTGAATGCAGACTCTGCTCCTGCAATTGGATCTGACCTATGCTAAAACTCAAGAGAGTCCACAGAAATTTGTGCAGCCTTAAGAGTACAGCTGTACTTCCCATATTGCAGGAATAAAGCGTAAATTTGGTATAAGGCCAAGAGTTATGGGTTGCCACCTTGACCTGGTCCTGTGACATAAATCTGTTGGTTGTAATACTTACCCCAATTTTAGGAATGGGAAGCATTTTTTTTTCTCTAGAATTCTGTTTATTCAAGTTTGTCAGATTTCACATTACAGCTAATTGTATTCAGCTCCTATCTTAGAGTCAAGATAGTTGGCTGATAAAAGGACAACTAATTCATATCAATTTTAGAACTGATAGACATTAAATGCAAGGGTCAGCCTGAATAAAATGGTTATTTTAGTAAGTGAGATTCACCAATGATCTAACAAAAGAGAGCTGCTAATGTAGTTGAGAACTTAGAGCAGTGATGATAAATGTCTTAACCTTCTTTCCTAGAAGAATGGTAGCTGAGGGAAAGGTCGTTCTTCTTAAGTCTGACTGGTTCTGGTGGAATAAAAAAATTGGGCAGCAAAAGAAGAAAATAATAAGGATGAAAAAATAAAAGAAAATCCTGGGAGTCTTCTATGTATATACGGTGAGTAGAATATTGGACCAAAAGCCATCAAATGTTATCTTTCTTGTAACGTATATAGAAGTGTTGGGATAGCTGAGATCTATAATAGCATTGGATCAGTGATTATAGGACAGCAATATAGTACATGGTATAATGTATGCAGTTTACAAGCATTTCTTGTATGGTAGTGTTATTTTAAATGGCCTACCACTGACAATGTTTTGAAATATTTTCAGCACATGTAGTTTAACATTCTGCTTAAGCATAATATAAAGAATATCATTCTATGTTTTATGTCTCATTTTTGCTTTGTGCTTACAGTTTTTGGAGGCTGACTACTTACTGCATAAAGTGATGTTTTGGTAAGAGTCTTCCTGCATGTAGTCAGGTTAGAACCAGCTTACAAACAAATGTAAAAGCTAACATACATGGCAGGGCAAAATTCTTATCTCAATGTGTTTAAGACATTAACTGTGCAACTCCTATTAGCACTAATGAGAGTTGCACAAAAACATCCATGTAAAGACGGTAATGTCTGCCCTTTAAATCAGGCTCCGGTTGAGAAAGAGGATCTGCATGTCCTGTTCTCAGCTGTTTAAAACAGTCCTTCTATTCCTCTTGCATAAATGGAGAACACATTTTGACACTGAGCAAACAAACTTTGTTCCAAGACTGTAATATTTGTACTTGTGGATAGTGGGCAAACGATATTTATAATTTTCTTGATAGGCTTGCTGTAAATCATTTGGGCCACAAAATCTCATCCCATTTTTTTTCAAAGATGTGCATTGTGTTGAAAAAAGTTTTTTTTAAGTTGTAATGTTTGAGTTTCTATGGGTGTCTCTACATGTTGCCCTACATCACTGTAGCAACTTGCTGTATAACTGTACCGTGTTGCTATGGCAATGTAGAGTGAAGTGGGTCTACACATGACCAGCAGCGACGTTGCCAGAGCAGCACGCTTCCCCGTTTTAGCGTGCCTCTATGGCAAAGTAGAGGCAAAATCTAACTGTGTGCTGTGCACACAGCACAATATGGCAATTATGACACAGTAGCATCATTGCCATATGGCGACCTGTAGATGTACCCTATGAGATCTTATGCTTTTGGGACTTCACAGCATTACTGACACATTGACAGTCATGAGACATACCCAGTCACACAGTATGTCATTAAGACAACTAACTCATTTTCTTCCAAATAAGACCAGCACAAAACTAAAAAGCAGGCAAGATTCAGATTTTAGGCATTTTAGACTTTGGGTGAAATAAATATACACAATGTACTTATGCACCCACTGGCAAAAAAGTCGTAGCTTGTTTTCTTAAGTCCTGTAGCAAGCCAACAGACTAGGAACACATCTGAATACTGCTTCCAAACATACTGAAACATGTATGTTTAATTGCCCTATCAGTACTAATGGTTGGTTAAATCTGACTGGGAAGTAAGTAGCAATCATACTTCTCAGTCAGTTAAACTCATAAATGTGAGATTGCATTTCACCAATTTAAATGGGGGGGGCAAAACTGTCAATATACCTTTTTTAAATTACAACATTTAAAAACAGGTTCAGTGAAAAGTTTGGTTTGCCCATTAAACAAAACAGTTATACTATGTTTCAATGGAATATCATTTTATCATAAAAAAAATGTATTTATGTCAGTAGAATGATAAAAGATACTGTTTCACATTACCACAGAAACACTGAAACTTCGTCACATGCTTTCCATATATTAGTAATAAAAAACCCCACACAGAAAGTCATTAGAACTGTCACATTACTCTTGGGTTAGTATGATAAATAAATGAACATCTTTAAAATAGAAGATTCTAGTTAGGGATGAGAAGAAAGTAAAAATGGAGACCTGGTGGATACGAATTTGTTCAAAATTCTTTTGCTTTCAGTTATTACTATAAGATTGATGGTTGGTTCAATATTCTGGTCCAGCACGTTTTTTTTTTCCTTTGTATGAAACAACTTGATTATTCAGTAGCTAAATTGCTTATACAGTCTCTATTATCACACTACTTAAGCACCTCAACTTTTTTTTCTCAATCAGGGGTAAGCAATAGTGGAGATGAAGGCCCAAATTCTGCTCCGCTTCCAGGAATGTATACCCAGCTCCCATTGAATTCAATGAAAGTTGTACCATTGTATCAATAGGCAAAACAGGTCCCAAGGTCTACAATTCCAGTAGGGTATAGTTGTCTTAATAGTGCTCAGATCTTACATGAACTATTGAAAAAATTATGCATAGTTATTTAGCTGTCATCATATAAAGGGAAATTGAATATACCAACACTTCTATCCAGGTGTTCTTGTACTGGAACAAACAGGTGAACATAAGCTCTTCCTTATATACTAGAATTGCAAAGCCATACCACAAGCCACCTGAAAGCAATTTTCCCCTAAGATTGTAAGCCGGTATCAGATTTTAGGTATGTTTTCAGCATCTCATAAAGATGTCTAACTGTTCTTTGTTTTTTAAGTTATATCATAAAAGAACATATCGTTAGTGTAGGCCAGGGGTGCTCAACCTATGGCCCACAGTCTAGTTTTGCCCACAGAGTTGTGTCATGCTGCCTGTTGGGCTCTCTACAGGTCTGGAAATTTGGCAGTGGGGGAATGGCAGCAGCGTTACTTGCCGCTCACCTGCTGCCAAATTTTCAAACCCCTGGGGAGCCTGTAGACAAGATAGTGTGGTCCTGCATGCTAAGTCTGATGTGTAGGGCTGGAACAGTACAGAGCCAGATTCTAACATATGGGGCCTGATCCAGGCACATGGGCTTGGGATGGTGTGGGGCCCAACCAGGGCAACGTGAAGCCTGATCCAGTTGGCACAGGGCCTAGTCCAGATGTGCAGTGCCTGATGCAGGTATGTGGGGCCAAAACCTATGTGCTACCCCTGCAAAGGATCCAACCTGCAGACCAGCCCTGTGCCACTCATCTAGCCCCTGGAACCAAAAGTCAATCACCACTGGTATAGAATAAATAATAATTGTACTGAATTTTCTAGTTGAACCAGAAAGAAGGAAAGAACTGAAAAGCCAGTGTTCATGTAACTTAAAATCCTCTTCCATGGTTTGCTAGCATTGAACAGGAAAACTACATGGAAATGATGTCAGTCCCTAGAATTTGTAAGCACCGGGCATGTCTACACATGCATTTATGCCAGCTTAAATTTACTGCGCAGTAAGCAGGAATAGGCCAGCATCTATAAGTGCAGGCGGTCAACCTCATTAACACTGTGTATGGAGTGACTTGGGACTAAAGTTATTCTACACATGTTACTGTGCAGTAACTAATTGGGCGTAAATTTGATACCTGCATGATGCAGGTATCAACTTTACTCTCAAGTTGGTATAACTCACCACATTTACTGCACAGTACAGGCATGCATGTGTAGACTCATGCTTGTACTGTGCAGTAATTTTGGTTACTGTGCTGTCAATGTGCACGTGTAGATGTGCCCACTGTGTGCAGTTTTTAATCCAAAAATACTTAATAAAGTAAACTGAAAATGTACCCAATGGATTAACTTCACCCCTGTATTTCCTTATGTTCACACCAGACTCAATTTTCTGAACTGCTCATCCCTGCATAGGAAAAAAAACCCCTCATGCAAACACAAAATAGATAGTCTATAGACTAAATACTGTGGGTCTCTTCCAGCAAGAAAGCCTACGACAACCTAAAACATTTGACAAATCTGAGAACTTTCTTTCCTGCCAGTTACATTTATATGATAGTTAGCTCAAAGTTTGCATTTTCTATTCTAAGTATTAAAGTTAGAAATACCAGAAGAAAGTAAAAATATCAAATTCCTGAGAAATGATTAATGCTAAACCTAACTCTTTCTGTGTGTGAACTTAATGATTTCCAATCCACACCTGCTCACTTCATCACTTGGTTCTCACCTACGTTTCAGGAGACCACTAAAGTCAAGTTCTCCTGCATCGTCTTGTCCTTCACCGCTGTTATTAATAAAGAAAAATCAAATCTTTGTTTAATACAGAGAGACTAAAACAACACACATTGCAAACACTCTAGATATACTGTATATGCAATACTGTCTAGGCACACAAGTAATTGTATAAAATCAACACAAACTTATGTTCTTTCCCACACAGCCATGTTTCCATAACAAGCACCTGTGGAAAATAACACAAAAGGTTTGTATTGTTTGTTGTTATACTTATCAGACAAATTTTTGTAGCTGCATACATAAATTTGCCAAAATTTGTGTTACAGTTCAGTAACACAAATGCACTTAAGCCAGCCAACACAAAGGGCTTTGTTTTTGGGTTCTAATAATATGTTTATATAAAAACAAAGGGCTTGTGCTAATCTTTGCTATGAACGTAAAGCAAAGATTTGCATTGTTGTGTATTCTGCATTTAACAATGCATACCATGTCAAATACCAGATAGCACAGTGTTATATACTGTGTGTGTCAGTGGAGGAAGAAGTCAGGTAAAAATAGTATTTTGTACTCTTAAGAGAGGACTTGTAGCCTTTTTAAAAGATGCATTCCCTTGTAGAAGGTGTTCCGTAGCAAGGAAACTTCATTACATCTATACACAGAAGAAAATGCTCTGTTGTCGGGGTGATCCTTGTAAAATGAGAGGTAAAATCCTGGAGCCACTGAAGTCAACTGCAGTTCTTTCAGTGATGCCAGGGTTTCACTTTAAATTTTTCATAAAGTGGTTTTCTTAAAGTTTTCAGAAATATCTTCTTCTGTTTGCAGTGTTGTTGCTGCTGAGCCATTGTGCTATGTTTAAAAATATACCCCTAGAAAGGAAAGCACCTTAAAATTAGTATCCTTCTGAGCACGCGTTTGCCCTTTATAGCTCATATTTTTAATAAAAAAGAGTTACTTCTTAGTGACAGTTATGAAGTTTGCTTATATGCTTAAATTTAAAAAATAACATTGGTCTTCTGCGTATAAAATTCATTCCATTATTTATATTTATTTTTATAAGAAAAATGATGATTTGAGAAATATAAAGATCACATCATATCAGTGGTTTTAGTGGTTATTTAATCCCAAGTACAAATAATTTAGGAAAAAATATTTAGAACTGAATGCTTTGTAACCAAGTTGTTTGAAATGTGTGTATTTTAATGTTACTGTAAAGATGAATCTGTGACATGCTTTTTTTCTATTCTGAGATAACATGGGCCCAATTTCTATCTTATTTAAGTCAATAGGAGTTTTGCCACTGGCTTCAATGAGTGCAGGACTGGACCCACAATAGCTTTTATGCCATAGCTGGTAATTTTCAAGAAATATATGGTAATATATTTTATTGAATAAATAATATATATATATATAAAATACATTTACTGGCTTCTATTTTACCTGTTAGAAATTGCACTTCAATCTCATTTTAAAGTTTATATTATTATACATGATATCTATGATATAAGTTTACTTCATCCCACCCACATCCAACTGCTTCAAATCCCACTTCTGTCATCTTTATTTATAATGTCACCTATTAATAACACTTGATACATTTGGCTAGCAGAGATAGTGGTGGATGAATGTGTGCTCGTAACTTATTGAGGAACTTCATAGGATCACAAGTTAAAGTTACCTTCTTTTGAAAGCAGATCGGATGTCAAGGGATGGAGCAGCCTGAGAAGATTCTAAGAAAGCAAAAAAAAAAGTTTTAAAAAGTTAATAGAAATATTTGATTTTCTTGTTTAAAATGAGTTCAGTTCCACTTTTCAGTGGACACAGCATATGTGCTCTTCCAGCACTAAAAGCTACCCAGTGCAAGTCTGCTCAGTGCTGAAGTAGGTGTTTTTTAATACTTTCCTCTAATCTACATTCTCCATTCCCATGCACAAGACTGAATTGTGTGATGTTTCTCTCACATTCCCTCCCCACTTACACACATGCATGCATGCACATACACACAACCCTTTCTCTCTAACTCACATCCTCAACTCTCCTACATATTCTTGCTAAGCATTTTACAAAATAAATGATGACCTTGTATACAGTCATAGGTCTTGTGCTGGCTCCTGGCACAGGGATGCACCTGAACCAGGGCTGCTCCAATGGCACAACACTGATCTATAGTGAAGTAATGGATGCAGATAGTCTAGCTTCTGAGCTAGCATGCTAGTGAATACATACAGACTCCTAGGCTTTTTGGGTTAATTGACTTTCAGCTCCTGAACATGCCCTTAATTGTGGCCTGATTTCCTTACTGATGAACAAATATTCTGGCCTTGGTAATTTGGTAGGCTTGTTCTGCTAGGGAGGAACAAATAGCCTACTAGCTGCCAGAGTGATGCTGGTCCTGAGTATTCAGGAAGGTTGCCTAGACCTGTCTTGTCTAGCAGCTGAAATTACAGGATTAGGCAATCAACTGTACATTTTAGGATCAAGCAATGACTTTTGGGGGGATCAATAGGTTTAAATGAAAAGAAGTTGAATCTTACCATGGACTTCAAGATCAAAAGTGCAGCTATCAAATTTATCCTTATATGTTACTTCACATCGGTAGTTCCCAGCATAATTTTCCTTAGCTTGAATGATTTGCATCTCAAATGTGTAAATCTTAAAGTCAAACATAGGGTACAATAAGTCTTTTAGTTTGAGATCTATGTCTACAAGTCAGAAGTTAAAAACTGTGGACTAGATTGAGGGCTTACTCTCTTAGCTTAATATCAGGATGAGGCCTAGCTGTGTTGACCATATTCCAAGTTCTGGCTCCTTCAGAGCCTGTTATATGCTAGGGAAGGTAATATGTTACATCATGTCATTAATGGACAGAGCATCTCTGGGAAGTATGTGGTAGAGCCAGGTACTGAATGCAGTTCTCCCCAGTCCCTATCTACTGCCTTAATTATGAGACCCTCCATCCTTAGAGGAACAAATGGTTAAGAATAGCTTTACAAGGCTTGGGATTTCCCTCTGGAAGAATTAAAAAAAAAAAAAGAAAGAAAAAAGAAAAGTACCTTGCTTTGACGTTCAAATGTCTCCTTCAGCTGAAGGTGTTTTCCTGCTTTACTGGCTAGATCCATCCATTTACCTTTGAACCACTTAACATTTGGCTTTCGAAGAAGATCTTTGGCTTCTACTTTGGCTACAAATGTAATATTCCCTCCTTTGAAAAAAGAAAAAAATAATACAGTTGTTTGTAAAAATGTGGCTATAATGTAAAAAAAATTCTCATATTACAGTTTTGTGGGGTTCTCGGTAACAGTATCAGGCTCATGAGAGTCAAATGCATTCAGACAAAGGGGTTGTTAGTAGTAGTATAGAGATACCCATCTGGGCTTTGGCTGAGCTAGTCTGGATACTGCATTCCAGTCATAGTCATGGCAGCTCATTGCTCTTCCGAGTCTACAAAGCAGAACTAGTCTAGCTCAAGCTCCAGGCTACACCAATCTCGACAGCAAGCTAATTAGCCTATCTACAGTACTGTATGGAGACATTACACTGCTTTCAATTTGGGAGGTAGCATGACAGCAATGTGGCCTGCCACACAATAAGCTTGTAATGAGAACTGTTCTGTCAGTGACAGCGCAAGAATAAATAGCACAATAAATCATCCATGTCCTCCAATAGACCAAACCTACCCATGTTCACTGTTGGTACATTATTATTCAATTTAAACTGTGCCTTGAATTAATCGACTGAATATATTCTTTAGAGGAAGGCTACATTTGGCTTAAAATTGGAGCACAGAGCTCCTACTGGATTCAACAGGAAAGAGATGTACTTGAAGGCAGAATCTGAACGTTCTGCGAACTGCACATATGTTTGCAGATTTCACTTGTGTCTTAAAACCCGGCATTTAATTTTTTTTCTAGGCACTTACCAACCCTTACTGTACCACCCTGTGGTTTTTCAACAAATAGTGTGGATCTCTGAGAATCATCGCACTTCTCTGTTTCATCTGGAGTTCCTTCAGACCATACTGGTATGCAGAAAAAAAAGGGAAATATTACTTTTCAGCCTGGTTTATTCTCTCCAAAGAACACTTACCTGAATTCATTAATCTCTGTAAATTTATTGCCTCTTCTCTTTAGACCTCCTCAAAAACATAAATAATTGACATCCCATTGTCAGGGATGAGGCTGTTATATTATCTAGAACTCCTTCAGGGATACCACCTCTGTGGTGGAAAATGAGATAACATTGGTTGTGGGGGAGGACTGCAGCATCTGGTACAAATACCGAGAACAACTTGCATTGCACCAGAGATGTGCCTAGAAAGCAGTTGTGGCTGAATATGTGAAAGGGTGGTTCTATATTTCTCAGTAATAAAGTAGAAGGTTTGAAAAAAAATTATACCACTTCAGGGTTAATGCTGGATTGAGCTTCCTAGTTTGTGTTAGAATAATTTCAGGCTGCTACATGGAGATAAAAAAAAGCAATTTGCAATCCTCCAGCAACCCAGGATGCACCACTTTCAGTCCCCCCACCTTCCCCAGAGCAGGGATAGAGTTCAGGGGTCCTGCCTCCTAGCCACATCCCTGCACACTAGCTCTCAAATGGCAAGTCAGAGCTCTGCAAACAAGAGACAGTATTCACTTTTAATGTGTGACTGTTCATAGCACATTCTAACTTTTAACACCTTTTAACATTGCAGAGATTTAGGATAGTCTAAGTGTCATGTCTAACTTCATGCTTGCTCACAAGCAAGACAAGAGTCACCACTTAGTGCTTAATTTGTATAGGTTTCTCTCAATCCTGCAATCACTTGGCAGTGGGTACAACCCCATTGTTCTCATTCACCTGTAAGACAAGGAGGAAGAGGCATGCCTTTGCATTTTGATCTTTCCTTACAGAGACAGTAGAAGGGAGTTTGACTCTCAGCATGGAACAAGGCTACTAGCCCTGTGCACTGGTTGAAGTTCAAGGAGAACTAATTACACCTAAATGTTTCAGGCATACCTTCATGGTTCCATTTCTTGTTGAAGTCAGTGGGAATTTGGAGTCAAAGTGGGCCACCATGACCAGAAAGGAAGCACGTGCAGGGCTTCTAGAGACTTTTCCTCCATGAGACCTTTTACAGTCCCTGGGTGTGGCTTAAACCTGACTTCCAATGGAAACCCATGGAGAGTAAAAAAGAAAACATCTGAGCCACATGCTCCCTTCCTGGTGCATAATATGTGTCTTTTACTCTGAGTTAGAACTTGTGGAGTAAATACTAGCATTATCCCTCCCCAGTGTGGGCTGCTGCAGAGGTGAAGATGAGCACAGCCAGTAAAGCTAGCACTACTACAGACAGGCTGAAATGACACTGTGCAGAACTGCAGGGATAGTGTGTGTCTAGTCCCCTTTGTGCCAGACTCAGAATCCCCCTTTCCCTGGTTCCTCCAGGAAAAAAATGCCTTCTACAGGTTGCTAAATGGGAAAAAAAATAGCACTTATGTCTAGCTTATTCAGTGCCTCTCAAGTTTTGGTCCCATCTTGCCCTGTTGTAGAAATAAACATTCTTCTGAATGAACAGTACTTGTTGTAAAAGACTATTTGTCAAGTGTCAGTATAGTCTTTACACGCTGTAGGGATTATTACTAAAGGAATTGCACTGTCTGACAAAAACTGCCCAAATACCGAACAAATAACTTCATTGATCATGGTTCATTACTCAGCCAGAAAAATGTAATTGAATTGCGGTATCTAATTAAAAGCTAGAACATATTTCAGGAGATCTAAAAATACTAAATGACTGTTTCTAGAGTATATAAAATAATGTTGTTTTCAGTCTTTTGATGCACTCTAGGTGTGGGAGTATCTAGAACCACTGTACTTCTTTTTGTATGTTATTTCTTGCATGCAGACACACACACAGCTACAAATATGTTGTGCATAAAGACAAGTGGGAAATGGTCACTAGAGTGAATACATTATGTAATAATGTCTGACACTTCAGTTCGTAACATGCAGACAGCCGTAATCCTAAAAAAACACAAAATGATACTGAAAGAACAACATTATCAAACAACTTTAAGATAGAAGATCATTTAATTAGTTCTGTACCTTAACCCCTCTCCCCCATATAAACAGCGTTTTCATCATTTCCAAACAGGAAACAAGTTTGGTATGAATCAAGACTGGCAGGGGGCAATTATTCCAGGTAAATCAGTGGTTGAAGTACTAATTCAGCGTTTCCTTTAAGAGACTGCAACCCCTACAACTGCAAAGACAGGGGAGCAGCTTTATCTGCTCAAATGGAAAGAAAAAGGTCACGGTTCCTTAAAAGTTTCCTGCCCTTTTGGCTGGAAGAAGGGGGCAAGAAGGGAGGGCATCACCTGAGCAAAGGCCTGGACATAGGGCACATGTAAAGCAATAGCCTTTTGCACATCGCACTCGGGCAAATATACACAGACACACACTCTTGGCTTGATGGAGTCCTCTGTCACTCTCAGTTCAGCAGCTAGTGACCAATTTCCTTTGTTCAAAAGTAATAAAAAATATTATGGTTGAGTGTTGTATGAAAATCTGTAATAAGAATTAAAGGTAAATTAGCTTTAAGGAATAATTCATTAATGATAAATTGCATTATGCTAGGATTGGAATGTTTCATTTTCCTTTTTTTCCATCAAGAAGTCTCACCTGAATCTTTTCTCTGTCCCCGCTGTGTAGTCCCATCTGAAAGGAAAGAGTGATCTGGATGATACCAGTTTGGAGATTAGAACCTGCTTGACCTCAGAAATTATTGCTTCTTTAAAAAAATGTTCCCTCTTCACATGTTGGAGGATTGGAATAAAAATAAAAATAAATACTGGCCATGTCTACATGAGACGCTGACTGTGCAGTTGTTACTGCGCAGCCATTTAGTACTTGTATAAATACATGCTAAATGACTTTGCAGTAACTGGAGTTACTCAAGGAACAGCTGTGTTGTGATGCTGAGGGAGCAGTAGCTCATGATTACTGTACATTAGCATTGCATCGCACTTCCTGCCACATGATACTACCGTGCAGTTGTCACAGGCTACTGCACAGTAAGTGTCACATGTAGATGCGGCCACTATGTAGGACCTTAATCATTGGGAAGTGTATGAATACAGGGATCTGGGAAAGGTATAACTAGGACTGAATCTCAAGAAGATGACGCCCTGGTTCATTCATAGTTTATGGCCCTTTTGTAACAAATGAAGATGTTATGTGGAAGGAAGGCACAGATGTTGGAGAGCATGCATTTCTGGCGACTTCCCAAAGCCGGTGGCGTCAGGATCATAAGCTGCTCCTTTGCTCTTGATGGCCTCTTATCAGCCAGTTGACTGATGGCCTGCACTGAAAAATTCAAACCACGTGCCTTCAGTGGGGCAGCAGCACAAGCAAGCAGGCTAGGTAAGATAGTACATAGAAAACTACCACATTTTCTCACAAACTACACACCTTAGAATATAATGTGCACCTTGGTTTTGAAAGGTGGAATGAAGAAAAAAAGAGTTTTCCAGAGTTTTGGTTACACAGAGCAGGGACAGAACCTAATCTTCATCTGACTCACCTACCCTTCCTGCTTAGCTAAAGCCAAGCTCCTGCTAAAGCCTGGAGTCCATGGGTGGATCTGTGATTAGGAAAAAAGTTAAATACTCTCCGGCACTATGAAATAAGAGGAAATAGAGCAGGAGCAACTAGCAGACAGCAAAACTGTGCTAAGAATGGATATTTTTTTGATGAATCATCAAAACCATTAAAAAGAAGACATGATTGTTAGCACCTGTGGAGTGAAGAACATGAGCTATTAAGTCTATGGACTCCATCAGCTCCCTCAAGAATAATACCACAGCTTCTAGACTGTGGCTCAGGCATCAAAGCAGGGTGCTTCTAACTCAGACAGAAAATTAGCTTAATACATATACCCCAATTTTGGGAGGGCTGATTTTGGGGGCAAATGGGTATATTATTGTGAGAAAATATGGTCTTTTAAATTCATAATGGACTTGGCTTAATAGTAATGTTGAAATCTGTTTTAGGTTTAACTCTAGAAAAGCACTCCATATTCATTTATATGAATGCACAACACATACTGAAATGTCACATAAGCCTTCAAAATGGGTTTGAAGAATGGCTGTAGTAGAATCAAAGCTTTACACTGGTCCTCTGCACACAGGTGTATCTTTCTCTGCATTGGTGGAAAACTGCAGAACTGGGCCTTATTTTTTCTAGTGAATGAATAATCATTAATGAATGAATGAATGAGTTAATTAATTAAAACAAAAGCATTATAATAAGCCTAACCTGCTGGTGGAGGACTAACAGAAGAGGTTTCATCTTCATCTGTGAAAAGAAATATCAATTTTTAAAAACTGTGTAAAGAGAAAGAAACCACTGGAGATCATCTGTTTTAGTACAAGCAAATGAAAACTTAAAACCTGCAAAAGAAGGGGAAAAATCATGATTGTCAAATCACTCATAATGGCAACTTCAAACTGATGAATAAAGCTTTGAGTGATTCAGTAGCTGAAATGGTAAACCTTAATGATCCGAGTAAGTTAAAAAAAAGGATGTGAAGATGTAAACTGTGATCTATTATTAAAACATGGATTTATATGGGAGTTGTTGAAGTGATTCCATTTGTTAGATGTAATCCACAATAAATACAAAAAAGCAACAATGAAATCAAGGTCAACCATATATCTGACCTTCTGAAGAAGATGTTGTGTCACTGCTGTTCGCGTCTGCAAGTAAAACGTGTAGCACATACATTCAACATAAATAAACCATTTCATACATTTAAGACATCACACTTTAAAAAACGCCATTATATTTACATTTTGTAACTTCCATATTAGAATATTAATTCAAAATATAAGGGTCAGGCAACTAATTTTTTTTCCATATAAAAGTAAAACTTTAAAATATGGAAGCATAAGTAGACCACTGGGTTTTAATTTTAATAACAATGAATATTTATTATGGTATTAATAAATCATGTCTAATTTAGTAATTGTACTGTTATTTTGAAATCTTAGCCCATATACACTATCATGATTACAAATTTTTAAAAATCTTGGCAAACTGTGAAAATACCATTAAAACTGTAACATTAAAGGCTAGTGATAATCATGATTCTGAAAAAAACCCGTACTGGCAAGATAAAAAGCATTCTCTACAATAGTCCAGGATCTTATTTAGTTAATCTGTTTGAATCTTACATATTGAATTGAACACACTCAGAGCTTTAACTCTTTGGGGAAAATACTGGGCGCATCTACACATGTGCTTTAATTCACATTAGCCTCTTTTAAGGCGCATAAAGGGGCACTTAAAAAAATCATGCTATTTAGTTAATCTGCATTAAAATAGGCTAATGTACATTAAGCGTCACTTAAAAAACACGCTATTTAGTTAATACACATTACAACAGGGTAATGTGTATTTTCCTAGTACCTCACAGTGGAGGTACTAGATTTAATGTATGCATTAAAGCACATTAATAGACATGTAGACGCACCCAGTGGGTTTGTCTACATGAGACATTTACTGTGCAGTAGACTAATTAGCTGTGCAGTAAATGTCTTGGTGTCTACACATGCATCCCTATTAGGCTGGAGTAAACTAATTTACAGGTACCATCCTGCTGTAGAATAAAAAAAACTCCACAGTTGTGCATGTGTAGATGCTGACCTGGTTGGCTAGGGTATTAGGGTGCTTCAGGGCAAGGGGCTGCCTACCGGCTAGCCCCATGCTGAAGCACCCTTGTGCCCTAGCCATTTCTTCTACAGCACATTGAGCTGCGGGGAGCAGCCCCCTGAACCTCCTACCAGCCAGGGCTGCTCTGATCCAGCTCCATGTTCTGCAGGTGCATGTGTAAACATGCATCCAGAAGCAATAAACTCCAGTGTGATAAGTATCACATGAATATGCATGTGTAGACATGCTCAGTGAGTGTTAATATTTTTTAAATGAATGTTAGTAAAAAAATATAATTTTTACCTGTACGCATGTTGAAAAGCTAGAACAAACTAGATATAATTATAGTTTTTATGGCACACAGACATGTTGACAGTTACATAAAGCTGTTCAATGGAAGTTGTCATTTGCAAGTTACTATAAAACTTCAGGTAAGTTCCTAAAAGGTGTGTCTACATGTCACCATATGGTGACATAGTTATGGTGCCATGCTTCAGAACTTCTAAAAGAAAGCACAGAATGGGTGGTTACTGTGTCATATGCATGGCACTTGGGTAAATTTCATTGCTATGTCACCATATTGGCATGCTGTACCTGGGGAGCACACCACTACAGCAACGTAGCTGGCAATCACATGTAGACACACATGATCACAACATACTGAGTCACTACATTGCCATAGGGTAATGTGTAAATGTACCCAAAGAAAAGGTAAAAGATTATTACCTGAGGTAAATTGGAGGGAGGGAGAGAGGGGCAGGGGGAAAGGAGTGGAAGTGAACTTTTTTAGAGTAAAATAAATATTTAATTTCTGCCCAGGACTCAAGAGCAACAGTTTAATTATTTATTTCCTTGAATAAAATATTTAAAAAACATTGTTGCTTAATGAAAACATTTGTATCATTTTCTTGCAAAGCTCTGCTCATATGAATAATTCCTCCTAATGTGATTAGTCCAAGTGAATCCAGTGATGTCTATTTTCATGAGTAAAGATTTGCTAGATCGAGGCCACTTTAAATATATAAATTATATGTACTATGAAAATAAATGTTTAAAGAAAGTATCAAAAAGGCATGACATTATTCTTTTGTTTTAGTATAAACATTCTAGTTTTCTTTTTCTTTTTCTTTCCTGGGATGAGTTTAATGATCCCTATTAAACTGTATCTGAAACTTCAGGACTAATTAAACCATCTTAAATTTAGATTGTGTCTATTTTTGTAAACTCCTAGTCAAAGCTAGGTAATTTGAAGGCTGATAAATTCAATCAAGCTACACCTTCATAATACTTTACTTATGTAATTGATATTAAGTTATCAAACTTCTCCTTTTAAAAAAATCCTTTGGGAAAGGATGTTGACAATAAAATGTAGACCTTTCATATAGAGTAAAAGGATTTCCCAACAAAAGTGAACACAACACAAAGATCCTGAGAAGGCGATTTGTTATTCAAAATAAAAGTTTCAAAGATATGCTCAGTAGGACACATCCTGATGTACTCTGAGCACCTGCAACGTCTGTTAACATCAGTAGGGATTGCAGATTCTGGTTTCTAATGGAGACATGATAATAACGAGGTCATGAAAAACCTATTAAAAATTGAATATTGTGCTGATTGATCAGTGATTGGAAGGGATAATTGATTCCAATGCAAGTATGATACCACGTTATATAAGAATTCAAAAGCATATTTCTTCCCCCTCCCCCACCCTTTTTGGTTTTGCAATAATGCCATTGTAGTTGATGAAGGCTGTGAAGAGGAAAAGAATACACTTCTGGCCTGAAAAATATTAATTTATCTCAGTCAGCACAATATGTTGGATGTAGTACATGTTATCTGATGAAAGATAATAATCATGACATAAAAGGAATGATCTGGCTTATTGCCAATCTATTGAAAGACTTGACAAACTAGAAGAACAAAAAAAGAGTTATTTGGTTTGCAAACTGATGATTGTGATGGCAACCTATTTCTTTCCAAACAAAATGTTAACGCAAACCACACCGTACATATCAAGGCTAGTAAAATGTGATGACAAGGGAAACTATTCTAAAACAGGAAATGTCAGTGGGGCTATTTTGACTGATGAAATTAAAAAACTATCAGTCCATCACCCCTTAAATTTCTAATTTGCAGGATAGGATGGACTAATTATTAAATAAACAGGATGCATGGTTTTATAACAACAATTTATTCATTTTCCATGTGAAAGTGATGGGCTAGTCTATGTTAGAAATACCATCTATTTAAAAATGACAAAGACCCAAAAAAATCAGACCTGGTGGTAGGATTACGATCATTATTTCACTCTCCTTTTCCTCTGTAAGTAAAATTTTAATTGAATATATTTAACAATTTACTGCAGAAGAACTAAATAAGCTGAAACTATCTGGTGCAAATAAGTTGACTCCCTTTATATATTTGACATATTTCTCTTTAGACTTATACTATATTGACTGGCAGAGTACATAATTCAGCACAGGTTTCCTCTCTTTGGTCTATGTTTATCACACATATTTATACTGACTTAACTGAAATATACCATGTATGAATTTACGGCCTTGTGTTGACATGGCATTCACTGAAGATCAAAGTCTTAAATCTTTAATAGTACAAGTTCTGTGGTGGGGAAAAAAACACAATACATTTTGCAAAGGTGTTCATAGAAAACTTCCTCATTTATAATTTGATTTTATTATTTAGGGTCTGAATGCTGACATTGTCAGTGTGTAAAAACCAGCAACAGAGTACTGACTTATTTATGTATTGCTGAGATTAAAGCCTTGGATCCATTTTCTTTCTGTAGGATATATTGCTTTGAAATGGACAATACAATAATAGAGTTGTAATTCTACACTTAGCCACAACTTTAACAATTTTACAATTCTCCAGGAGCACCAAAATTAATCAAAATAAGTATTATATTTATTGTAAATAAAAATGTACCATAGGGCACTTGAAAATACCTGGATCTAGAATAAAATCCTAGCCATAATGAAGTAAGCAGGAGTTTAGCCATTACTTCAACACATCCAAGATTTCTTTCTCACATCAGTATGGTGGTAACTTAGAGGAGCTCATATAAAAACAGCAAAGTGGATAAAGATAAAAGTATCTGACTTTTGCTGTAAGTGAACATGCTGAACTATTCTAATTTAGTTTGGTAAATGGACTTCTAGCATTGCTCTTTAGTGTGCATAGAAATGAGGGAAAGGGGCATTTTATTGTATTATATTCTAATTGTATTACTCTTTTCCCATAAATTTTGCCCTTCATTGTAAGATGCCCTAAGCTTTTCTTTGAGAATGGTGGCATATCAATCCAAAAAGTAAATATGCTAATGACTTAATTTACAAAAAGTAATAAGGCAAAAATATTTCCATATATTACCATGTGATATAGTTCTCCATAAAATTTTGTTAGCTTAGAAGAAATGTTGCTAAAGTAATTAATATAGTTCTTGTGAAAAACATCACACAGCATCAGAACTAGAACAACTGTAAACACCACAGAATAGAAAAGAACCTGGAATTTACCTAAATATTACCTTTAGTATTGATACATGAAAATTTACTTTCAGTGGTCCAATTACATCCTTAACCTTGATTCATAATCCTTATGAACTTTATCAGTGATACATATTAAGTATGTGATGTAGGTATTTAAAAGATGCATAGGTAGGTCTTGGGGGTGAGTGTTAAGGTTATTAGAAGTTTTAAAATAATGTCAACACTCATTAATTTGAATATATGAATGATCAAATATTCATGGAAATTCCCTGAATACTTCATGCCCAGTCTTGTAAGAAAATATTGTACCTTAAGTCACAGATCTATTTGTGGGGTGGCCTGTATATGCACTCCTTCTTGAAGAGGCAAGGGAGCACAGAATCTGCTTTAGGGGAAGTAATTTGTTACAGCTACTTACTAGATGTAGCATGTTCTCCTCCTGGTGCCAACTCATTTTTGCTGGTCATCAAGTTGTGGGAGTGGTAGAGTCATTTACACTCTACTTCCTCTCTGCCTCCTACTCCTCTCGCACTTGCTTATGTAGTAACAGATCAATGGCTGTGTGGATCCTTCTCTCTCTACTATGTCAGAAGCCATGATACAAAGAGGTTGCATGTGTACACATGGTGGTGCATAATTTTATCTTTTCCACTTTACATCCCCTTTACGCTAATTAAGACCTTTCACAAGTTGACCCATATCTTTCAAACTGAGATCAGTATATTGCTGAAGTTACAATAATTATTTCAGCAAACAATGCTGAATTAAAGTTGGAATTTCCTTCTTTTTCAGTAGAAGACATACTATTCAAGGAACCCTGATGAGACTAGAGGAGAAAATCTGTCATATGCATTTCTTTTATTGAAGGTGCCAGAATTCTCATTGTTCCTAAGGTACAGGATGGAGGGCTAAGTGGATCTTCTGTTGTGTAGCTTCCCTGATTAGCAGGAGATGAAGTCAAGCGCTGTGGAGCTAAAGACCTCTACACCTCAGGAGATGTGTCTCTGGAAAAAGTGCCCTAACCTACTCTGCTTCTGTGGTACATTATTCTCTATGGGGAACCACCTCCTTGCCTAATAATCAGTCCTTACCTATATCTGTCTATTAAAAAGTCTCTTACAAATTTTTAAAAACCCAGGAGTTTTCCTGTGTGAAACTCTGTACATGAACCCTTGACTTCTAATCTTCTAGGACAGGCAGATTAATTAATAGGGATTATGTTTATAATTAAGGTGTTCTCATACTTGCACATCTACCATTTCCCCACCCCTGCACTACTCCATATATGAGATTTTGTTTGGTTCTCTCTCTCCTGTTTAGGGCATTACAGCATGATCATTTGTGTATGATAATGTTTTCTCAAAACATTATGCAAAACCCTAAATTCAATTTTCTTAAAATCATTCAGATTCCTAACAAGTAAAAGGATTCACATCATACTTCCCCTTCATACAGTTTCCAAGTAGAGTAATTCTGTTTCTTTTCAGCTTATTTTCATATCCAATAAAATAATTCAGTGTTGTACTTTAACGGAAGGCAATCTTAAATCTATTATGAAAGCAACTACACTGCTTCATAATAGAGCCAAAAAGTAAATGGAATAGATATACAGTATAAATAAATTACATGAGACTTTTGTTGAGTGTGGGAACAGTAAGAATTCTGGTTTGTGGAGGAAATTTGGTATGATAAGTCAGTGCCCTGGATTTCAGCAGCTATATGATAAACAAGTAAAGAATAGGTTGGGGAATTTGAGAGAACTGAAGGTGCCAGGTACATACAGCAAGTTACACAGTCACGAGTAACTAGGTGCAATGGTAAATCTTGTCCAGTCTGTGCTATGGAACAAACACTTCTTGACCCTCACATGATTTAAGAATAGACATAGGCACACTTAATGTTGTATTTAAAGATGTCATCTCTCAGTCATAGGAAAGTGAAATGAAGTACACAGGAATGTGCATTCTTACATAGTATAAAGTAACAGCAAAACTAAGAGCTGAACTTTTATCTCATTTGTATCACCAAAAATCTAGAGTAACTCCAAAGAAGTTGGTTATGTCATTCTAGACTGATGTAACTGAGAGCCCAATTCAATTTCAAAGCTGGGTGCATTAAGTTACAGTTCCAAAATAGGTGGTTTGGTTTTGAACATGCTGCGCATTCGTCAGCCCCCACTGATGTTTATGCCAGCTGTTGGGTACTCAGCACTTTGGCAATCTTAACCACTGTACGTAAGTGAAACAGCTGAAGTTTTATTAGCAGGATGAATGGTTGAGTGAAACCTAAAGAAAATACAGAGATGAAACATGCAGATATTTTAGTAGATGGCTGGATGGAACCTAGAGAAAGGATATTGATGAAACATGCAAAAGCTTTAGCAAGCATCTGAATGGCTGGATGGTACCTAAAGAAAGGGATAAGTAAGCTAAGTTTAGATTTGAATGATTATTTCAGCAGTTGAGAAGACAATGGAGACAATATTTAATGCACAAGATGATGCTGCATTAAAAGAAGAAAAGAAAAGAGGAATGGACAGTGGTTCAGTTTAAGATGACATGGTAGTAAATCAAGTGGGACCTTCTGCTGATTCACTTCCTGTTCTGTAAATAAAATGAATACTCAACAGCCAGAGCTCAGTTTTCAATTTTCCCTTAGCATAAATCAGGTATCCATGGAAGCAGAAGTGCTGTACAAAAGTAGAAAATTATTCTTTTCATTTAATGATTTCCAAGGAAATACCTAGAAGAAGAACAAAGATTTTTCCACATGGCGACCCATTTTATTATCCACTGTTCCTACAAGGAGCATAATACAGACAGCTATTTAACATTGGACAGGCAAAAATTACCAGTAATTAGTAAAATTACCAGTACTAGTAAAAGGACAGTTGCACAGATACACAGATTGTTATACTTCATCTTCCTAACATCTACCTCAATGCCTCAGAAATTATTTGGAACTTGTGAAGAAAATGGGTTAGATTTTCTTGATTAGTTACAGGATTCATATACAATGTGACCTCTCAAGACCTCCCATGTGCCAATGGTGACTGATTGTTATAAACACAGTGGCAACTTCCCACACATGAGTACTGTGGAATTCAGAAATTACAGATAGCCCAGTAAAGGATATCACTCAAAAATCCTTGTTTGTCATATTTTAGACTTTTTTTGCTTAATCTATAAAGCCCCCAGTCTAGCTAGGCACGAAATCCTTCTCCTTTCCACATAATTCAGAGAAGGACGTTCTGGATGCATTTTTATAAATGAGTTATGCAAAAGCCTGTTGTTTTCTGGATTTCTTTGAATTTATTTTTGGCAAAGTACCCTTTAAAACCTATATGTTGGGGCAGTCCTTTAAAGATCTAGGTGCGCGGGGAGGCTAGAATCAGAGAACCTCTTCCTGATCCTGTTACTCATGTGCCTGAACCTGCAAAGGGAAGGTTGAAAGTTCCTGGTGCCACACTTCCCACAGCATCCCTTAAACCAGCAGCTCTGCAATCCTGGGCTCACTTCATGCTGGCAAACTTAAAGAGTGCTGAGGGAAGTATGGAATCAGGAACCAGTTCCCTGACACCATGGGGTGTGTGTAGATGAAATGGGGGTCCAAAATTGAAGTGGTGAATACTTCATGCCCAATTTTTAAAAACACTGCTTTAATTTAGGGCCCTTAAATTACCCTGCTGACTTACCTGCCTCTCCAGAAGCAGGGTGGGAAGAGCAAGCTGCCGGTGAGTGGAGCAGTCCCTGGGCTGTGGGGGGGGGGGGCCTGGTGCTTCCCTCCATGGCAGTGGTGGCCCCGCCACCCCAGGTGGCACCTGCCCACAGGTACCCAGCTTGGGTGGTCCCAGGGGCCACCACAGCTGCAGAGGGAAGCACCAAGCCCCCACGCAGCTCAGACAGGCAGGCTCCAGGGACAAAAACCCAAAAAGATCAGGCTCCCCGCTCTTCTTGGATGGAACCTGCCTTCCCAGGCTGCTGCCAGGCGGCCTGCAGGGCTTCCTGCAGAGCTGGAGCCCGATGCTTCACTTGTGGCTGGTAGGGCATCAAACTAAAACTCCTGCTTCTACCCTAATCTGGCCCTCTTCAGCAGCCAGGGGGACCTCCATGCTCCCTTGGGGTGCATGCTGTGGGGCTGGATGAGAGCCCGGGGCTGGTTCCTATGTGTATGGGACCAAGAGAAATCTGCCAGTTGCTGCAGTAGTTGTCCTCCTTGCCCCATATATATGGGGAGGGGTGCTGATGTGCAAGGGGTCAGGAGATAGCTGCCACTGCAGAGCTCTACCAGCTCCAGACACTTGAGGACAAGCCCCATGCCCGTGGGACTTATCCATGCAGCCTATGGCCAGCTGAGAGCAATCCTGCTTCTGAGGCAGCTCCTAGCCAGCCCTGGGCTGGGTGGGGATTTCCCCAATCAGCCCAAGGCTGGCTGGGAATTGTTCCCCTTCTGGGGCAGCTCCCATCCAGGTCTGGGCTGGGTGGGGAAATCCTCAAAGAGGCTGGAGCTGGCTAGGAATTGACCCTCCCTGAGGAAGTGAGGAGCTTCCAAGTCCCAACACTGCTCAGCTTCCAGCTCCTGTGGGGAGCCAGGAGCCAAGCAGCGCTGGGATGGGGGCAGGAGAGGGGACATGGAGAGCTACACTGTCTGGGTGCTGCACAGCTTCCAGCTTCTGGGGGGAGCCAGGAGCTGTGTAGAAGCAGGACTGGGGAAATTCCCCATCTCCTGTGGCCCCCTAGTTGGGGCAGACTGGGAGCAAATTTGATCCTGGTCAGCATCTACACATGCACTACTGTGCAGTATGTACTGCACTGTTCGTTTACTACCTGTATTTAAAGGTAGTAGCTAACTGCACAGTAGACTAATTCACTGCACAGCAAATGGCTCACACATGTAGTTGCTGATGCCTTACAGTGCAGTAATTAGTCTACTGTGCAGTAAAGTGTCTCATATAAGGCACACCCAGTGAGAAGCCAGATGTTGGGAATCCACCCCCAGTGCCTAGTTTCCACAGCACTAGCAGACGTGAATGGATCTGGGACTTTTATTCCAGATCCCAAAAAGTGTGCTTGCCATGTTAGATCTTAAATGTCTGGTATGTCACAATAAGCAGGTTTTTGGGATCTGAGAAAAAAATCCCCAGATCCCATTGAATATTTATATGAACATCTGCCAGGAGCCTTAAAAGAAATGTACACAACGACTGCTTTGTTTCAATTACTTGTGTATTGCTATATTAAGGAAACATCTAGATAATGACAGAAGGCAATCTTTTATTTAACACTACAAAATCTTGATAATTCCCTATTCAATTTTCATTGGAACTTTTATTTAAATGGTTGTTGCCAGATTAAGCAAGATTAGAAATGTATATACTCCTATTTTTAGTTGTTCATTGAAATCCTAAACAATATTTTAAATATAAAATTATCCATAGCACTAGACGTAAATAGGTCAGTATCTGGAAAGACAGCTACCCTGCAGCAAACTCCTTTGCTCTTTACTAGCATGAAGCTTTAAAAATACATTTTAAAAATGTGTAAAAAAATAAGCAGTAGCATTTGTAAGGACACTTACCATGGTTTTCTTTTAGTTGAGGAAAATGTTCACTTGTATGCAGAGGGAAAGGTACAATACACATTCAATGCATGAGCAAAATGCTTTTCTGATATCAAAATTCAGGCAGGGGAAACTAACTTCCAGGATGTAAGGCAAAAGCCTTCACCTTGGTTTCTATATGTCTGAAGTGCACAATGCCCCAGAAAAGCATACAAGTTGCTAAGAATGACAAATTTGAGCCCCTTGCACAATATTTTTGCAAACAATAGGTAGTAAAATGCCATGCACTGAAGCTGTGTCCAGCATTTATATTCTGCAAATGATACTTGGACCATTCATTCTTAATATCTGCATTCTTATTTTGTTGACGTTAATGGACATGCTGTGCTGCACACACTTCCCAAATTACCCTGTATGCAAGTCTGAGATACCATGTAATATCTTTGTATAAAGGTAATCCATAATTTCCCAACTAAAAGAAACAAAAAAATCAGAATGTATTTTCAAGTTCTTTTCTGATGGGGCAATAAAAAAAAAAAACAACTTTCAAATAATAAATCAATTTAAGGTCAACTGCAAGCAGATCTTAGTCTGATTTAGGCATTTATCAGGATAAAAATTCCCCAAACTTACACTTGAATGAATCAATAAATTAGATTGTCCATTTCAAAGTGTATTTCAAAGTGAATATAAAATAAAATATATTATATATTATGTTTGATTTTTCTTTCTCATTGAGAGGAATAAAATTTGACCCAATTATCCTAAATATGTCTTCCTGAATGAAGGAATTGACATCTGAGGACCCCATTCCAATCTCAGCTGTGTAGCAAAATACTTACGCATCTTGAAAATGTGGTCTAAGTGAGCGCGCGCGCGCGTGTGTGTGTGTGTGTGTGTGTGTATGCACATGCATGCACAGCAGTTGATTTTTCAAGAACTTTTTTAGAACTACAGGTAGCATTCCGGTTGTTTGTTGGGCCCTAAGTAAGGGCAAATTAAAAATTGTGATGATTTACATACTGAAGAATATATGAAAGTTGGTGGAATTTGTTGACCGTTGGTCTACTGCAAAAATAGTGTGTGATACTAAGTTTCTGAGGTAAACCAGAAGCAGCCTGGGATGAAAAAATGGGATCTACCTCATTAAAGAACTACTGATCTGAGTTTCAATCAACACTTTCAGTGTCCTATCCATTCCTACTTGCTGCTCAAACCAATTGTCAGAAAACTGATCCATGAAGAGGGACCTTTTTATCTAACTATTGTTACTAAGAAATACTGCTTATCAAAGGTTAGGGAGTTTCTTACTTGTTTACAGAACTTTTGAAGGAAACTCATAAACAGCATCATTTCCTTGTGCTGAACAAGTCATGCAGAAACAAATAATCCAGGAAACTCCAAACCGTACTAATAAAATATGCTGCAACCAAATGCTAAATCAAAAGGTTCAAACAACCTAGCATCAGCACAGCATTTGATGTTTTCTCTGCTTTTAGCTTTTGAGGTATGCTTGAAGACTCACCTTTAGCCTGTCCAGTTTCACCCTCTTTTGGTGCTTTTTTTTCTGTGTAGGAAGTACAAGCACATTTCTGAGAGAATCTTAAACTAAACAGAAACATTTACATACAAAACATACAACAAATTACATTAACATTTTAGATCAGGACTGTGCAAACATGGTTACTTCTTGGAGCATTAATGATTGTAGAACAGTGGGGCCAAATTCATCTGGTACCATGGGCTTGATGAGTGGTGCAGGGTGGTCAATAGGCCTGAAACAGCATCCAGGGCTGGTTCACAGAGCTGGAGCATTCCCACGGGTCTGGAAATTTGGTGGTGCAATGAGTGGTGGCAGCAGCAATTAACATTGCCACTACCCCCCTGCTGTACCTTGCTCATACCTGTTGTAGATCTACAATTTTTCACAACAATGTTACATATCAAAACACAAGTGTAATATTGTATTTGATGTTACTGGATGATGCACCATTTAAAAGGATTTTCACTGTTCTGTTTTATGGAGACACGATGTCACCTTCTTTGAAAGCAGTAAGTCCTAGACCTTTGCTCTCTTTGGAACTGATACACAAACCTTTGAAGCCAATTTTAAGATTTCACCTATAGAGCGGCCATTTAGCTGTATTTGGAATAAAATGTGCCTAAATAAAATGGTGCATGCACGTTAGTAATAAGATACGTGCATTAGGCCATGTCTACACAAGACACTGACTGTGCAGTTGTCACTACACAGTCATTTAGTACTTGCTAGGGCTGTGTGAAGCTTCAGTCGCTGATTCAATCTGAAGGAGATTTGGCCTGATTTGGTGGCCAAATCTCCAAATCCGAATTGAATCAGGAGACCCATTGACTTCTCTGAATCAAATTGGAAGACTGTGATTCGATTCAGGGAGATTTGGAGAGATTCAACGATTCGGCCATAGATACAGCTTTATATGTTTTTTCTATGTACCTCGAGGTACATTCATGGCTTGTGAATGCTGAGATGGTGGGGCAGATGGAACGTCCCACGGAAGCATGGGAGGATCCCCCATGCACTTGGCAGCGGACCCGGAAGTGGACCAGAAGTACATCCCATCCACTTCTGTGTCCACTATGAAGCGTGTGGGCCCCCCCCACTTCCAGCTTGGTGACCAGTGCCTCTTGGGTATGGGGGGGGGGCACCTGGGGTCCCTTCACAGCCAATCACTGAGCCAAAGGGGTGGGGGGAGGTCCCCCACATGCTCGGCAGCAGACCTAGAAATGGACTGGAAATTCATAAGCTCCACCTGGAACCTCAAGGTATGTAGAAAAAACATATAAAGTTGTGTCTATGGCCAAATTGCTGAATCCGAATCCGAATTGAATCTTCAGATTCAGCCAAATCGAATTGGGACAGCAATCTGAATCAGCAAATCCCCTGAATTGTGCTGAATCCAAATCGAATACTGACTGCTTTGCACATCCCTAGTATTTGCATATACAAGTACTAAATGACAGCAGAGTAACTGAAGTTACTGTGCTTACTGTTCAGTAACATTGCCAATGGCTTTTAGGTGACGCTGACTGTGCAGTAGCTTATTACTACTGCACAGTAGCATCATGTCATACTTCGTGCCATGCAATGCTACTGCACAATAGTAACAATCTACTGCGCAGTCAGCATTTTGTGTAGCTGCAGCCTCAGTCTCACATTAGGCACAATGGAGAAACAAATCAAAGTAAAAACAAAGAACAACAAGAAATACATTTTATGGGAATAGGCAGAGCAAAATGGCAAAATTCAATATTTGGAATTGTTCACACCAAAATTCCTGCTCAGTCAAATGCAGTAACAGTCATACATGAAATTAAAGTGCTTCTCCAAATACATGCAGGATTAAATTACCATAAGGGGAAAAAAATTACTGGACACTGTGGGTGGGTCCCCACGTGCAAAGTCATGTGGTTGTAGAGGCACAAATAGTAGTGGCACAAATTTGTGCTGCTGCTTTGTGTCCCATCACATGCCCCTGCACACATGCTTCAGCGCACAGCAAATTGTCCTGGGTAGGAGTAGGGGAGGCTGGGGCCAGCAGTCTTCCCTGGTGGCCTGGTGGCATGCTGAAGCAGCAGGGGCAGCATGGAGGCCTGGTCAGAAGCCAGAGCATTGCTGGTCCATAGTCCATCTGTGCTGATGCACACTTGTTTTACTTGCATTGTGTCATTTTTTGTTCCAGTGCTTTTTTTTTGCTACTGGGATTTCCCAATAGCAAATTTTGCAGCACAGTACATGTTTTCATGTTCCCCACATGTGGCACCACAAACCGTACACCCCTGCATGTGAAGACCCACCCCGTAAATCTGGAAATTAGTAGCAAAAAATAAAAATGTTATTAGTAGCTTCAGTCTTGGGTATCTCTTCTTGGAAAGGTCTGGTTTTTTAATTTAAACAAAAATAAGTTCTGCATAAAAAGTAAAAGTAGGTGCCATTTGTCATACTACATAAACAAATGAGGCTTTCAAATGGGAACTAAAATAACTATGGTTATTTTGCTCAGTAAAAAGGATGACTGATAACCTGTCATTTCTGTCCTGCTGCTTGAATTTTTGCTTTGGTAGTTTCTTGCATTCTAGAAACTAGAATTGATCTAATGGGTAAATTAAACAAATGCATGGAAAATATATTGATATTTAGATCATTGTATATGTTGTTCAGGCAGGCATGCAAATGAAAAGAGTAAGTGCCTGGGCCCTTTGCCCAGCAAGTTTTCACAAAAGAAAATAGGGCAGCAATGTTCGTAGATATAAATCAATGTTCATAAATTTACTTGATGCTTTATTCAATAACAGCTCAAAATCTCCATCCTCACCCACATTATGAAGCATCTTCAATGGGAAATGAATGGGATTACTTTTGTGGTATGATGCATCTCAGTGTAAAAGAGGATGGTGAGTCCCAAAATGTTATCTTCCCTTATTTTCCACTGTGGCCTGAAATTTATCAGCAGTGCTGAACCCATATCAGTTCTCACTCGAGCAACACTGAGCTTGAGACATTAGAAATTTTTGTGAATGACGTGCATAGGAAATGAAGACAACACCCCTCTGAATTAAGTTCCCTTCTTACTGTTCAGCAACTGTCTATTTTGCAGGGGACGATACACAGAGATGCCATATCACTGTAGCACAACGTGGACTCATGCACTTCTGTTAGTACAAACCTAATTCGGTGAGGAGGGCAAATTCTTTACTAACCTGGAGGAGGTGCGCTTTCTGCTTCCGTTTCATTCTCTAAAAATGAGGAAAGAAAGAAAAAAACAGAATTGTTGAATCTGAAGTAAAATGAATATTTTTCATATATGTAGGGCCGTATTCTAAGTCCTAATGGACTTGGGCACTTGAGTGTGATCCTTTTCTATCTTGCTATAGCCCCTGAAAAACTGTTAACTCAAAAGCTAGGTGGGTCCTCCTCTTCCTCACTGTTCTTTGTGACTTAGTTTTAAGACTAAGATGACAAAAAGTTATAAAACCAGACACAGTCTTAAATTTCTCAAGAACTGAACAGAGTAAGATCTGGCACTTGGTGCAGATCTGGTGAATCCACACACATTTAGCATTGGTTTAAACATTCAAACATAGTTTGAAAAAATCAGCCTGTTTTCATACCTACAGCACACATCATCTTTCCACATATCATCCATCATTTCTGTATGGCAGCTTCTTCACAATACTAACTATCCTATAAATTTACATTTAAAAATGTATTTTGTAGAGCAGGGACACAAATCATGGTAGGGTCCATCTGATACTGCAGATAGAGAATTTCCATATTCCCTCATTATACCATATTTATTTGCATACCACACACACTTTTAACAAAAATTAGTCATCTAAAATTGTCCATAAATGTCTGTGGTTTCAGTACAAGTTGGAGGCACAAAATATTGTCTTTAAAAACCACCAAATGGATTACAGGAGAGAAGTTTTCTGTCAACCATTTCCTGAAAATATTGTTATTGCATTGTCTAAGCTAGTTTTGTCTTAAGCTGTTCTTTTCACATATGTTGAAACACATCTACTTGCTAACATGTCTCTCTCACATGTGCCCAGTTCTGTAGCATATTGAATGTAATATACAATCTATAGAGTACAACAGGTTGAGCACATAAATGATGCTACTATTGTTTGCCATAGTGAATCTCCCTCCATAACACTTTTTGATTAAGAGATCAGTTCCATTCCTCCATTTTATTGTTTGATATGGAATATATAGAAGAAAATATGCTCTTACTAGTTGTATGACATGGTATCAAAGTTCCTAACTCATTTCAGACTTCCTTTTGGGATCATAGATAGTCCATCTTGGAAAGAACATAATGAAAAAGCCTATATTCATGAGAATATTCTTCACAGTCACTAGAACTCTTTTCAAGAGCTGATCTTTAAAGCAAATTAACATAGCTTGTTTCCAAACTATAAATACCTCAGAATACTTATTGGAGATAATAT
Organism: Crocodylus porosus; assembly: GCF_001723895.1. Classification (NCBI taxonomy): domain Eukaryota; kingdom Metazoa; phylum Chordata; order Crocodylia; family Crocodylidae; genus Crocodylus; species Crocodylus porosus. Next base: position 43,867,073 of record NW_017728931.1, on the reverse strand, counting down.
ACTAAATTCTAGCTTGAGTTTTTGAGCAAGAGAAAATATAAAAGGTTTAATTGTTCCAATTGTAATAGCAGACATTAAAGTTGGTGCATACCAAGCCCTGTCATGTAACAGAGTATTAACCTTTGGAGCCCTGACCCAGACCAAAACCAGGCACCAAGTTTCAGTTCCCAAAACAGCATGTAAGACTATTTCCCTGCCACTAGCTCTAATTATAACTAAATACATTCTTAAATCCTATTCTTAAAAAAAATTCTAATGTTTAAAAGGGAGAAATAATTTTAGTATGGAGATAAGCTTGAGCCAAATAAGTATGGAGGGATTTATAAACTTTCACTAGTAGAAGCGGTCACTATATTTAATTAGTATAATGAATACATAACAGATGTTATAGCCACTGCCTACAGGGATAGAGACCAGGATTATAAAGCCCAAAGTCACAAACATCTTCCATATAATCTAGACATCAGAGACTCTCCATTAGATGTCAGTAGATATGCAGTTCAAGTAATGAACCTTTATGCAGGTTTAAACCAACTTTTTTTTTCTGGATTTCTTCTGACTCCTTGGGTTCTGTTTTGAGTTTGGCTTTAAACAATTCTTCCGGCTAAAAGCAATACTTATAAGCCCTTTTGCCTGATTTGGGTTAAGAACCATGCGAGGCCAGTCATCATTTCATAGTGGGTGCATCTACACATCGCCCTATGGTGACGTAATGATGCATTACATCGCTGCACAGCATGCTCTGGCAAGTTAGCAATCACAGGGGGTCTACATGTGATTGCCAGTAATGTCTCCATAGCAGTGTGCTCCCTGGTTACAGCATGCCACTGTAGTGATACAATGGCAAAATCTAAGTATGTGCCATGCACACGGCACAGTAACCACCCATACTGCATTATGCTTTTGAACTTCCAAAAGGTGATGTGTAGATGCACCCAGTGTGTACTATATTTTAATACAAACAAAATCTCTTGTAACATCTCCCCTTCATGACTACATAGACACTCTTCTCAACCACTGGAAGTAAATTAACACATTTGTGACAATCCCATTTAATATCAAAGCAATATCAGAAAATGACATAATATATATTCAGCTGTTTGACATAAAGAAATTGAGTGCTGCTATCAAGCAATCAGTCATTTCTCCTTGGATCACCAGAAGCAATGTACTACTTGTGGGCTATGGACAACAATTTATAGATCAAAATTCATTTTTCCAGACTCAGTCCAGGCTCACATGTGATGCCCATACCTTTCAGTGAGTCTAGCTTGAGTTTTGGACTTTATTCTTAAAGCTTTTAGCAGCTTTACCATTAAAATATACCTTATAGGTAACAGACTTTCTGGGTTTGATGTCATAGAATCATAGAAAAGCGGGGTTGGAAGGGACCTCAGGAGGTTATCTAGTGTAATGCAGGGCATTATTTCAAATCTCAAGTATTAATATAATAATATTTCATTGTTTTAAATCTCAAGAATTATTATAAACTGGTATAGGGCTTTTAACATAATACAGACTTTGTCTTATGCATTGAAACATGCAAGAGACGTTGGCTGTAGTCTGAATCTCAAAGAACTAAGATGATTTTTTCTTAAATACTTTGCAAACTGCTGTTGAGAGTCCTCATACAAGAAGAGAGCTAAGAAGAGACGTGCGAGTATAAAGAGAAAGGAACAAGAAAGGAAAGGAGTTCCAAGTATAGGGGAGAGCATAAAAGAAGGTGCGACTCCAAGGGAATCTTTTGGCCATGTGTGACCCCTTTAATGGTCATGGTTGGCCGACAGCTTCATTCCTCAGGACAGCCAGGAAAAACCCATTAATAGCATCCCAGTAGCTTCCACCTCTCCAAAGAATGATAGCCCTTTCTGGCTGACCTCTGGGAAAGAACTGCCAGCCAGGAAAGAGCTCAGCAGGTTCATCCAACAGTTACTGTTGTGTGCGTTCCTGATGAAGCATGCTCACTGGAGTCCCCACATGCCATTCTGAACAAGCCAGTTGCCTTATATGGCCCTCTGTCAGGGCATTATCAGACATCACAGTGGAGAAAGCACTGGCTTGGGCTGACCAGTGCAGTTTTCTACAGCTCCTAAAGAGAAGAAACATTGTTTGGTGAATCATAATGAGCTTGCTGAACTACAGAATCCAGAAGGCTGATGAAACCTCCGGGGATATGATTGAAGAGGTTAGATTCCAGCTGTTTGGAAAGCAACAAAACCCGTTCCTTAAAAAAGCAGGGTGGTGCACATGGTGGCTGCATGTGCCACCAGAAACCAGAGCCTAGGCAGCCACAGTTCAGCTGCTGGCCAGGTTCTCTGCTGCCAGATCACCGTAGCTGCTGCCGCTGAAGACTCTCAGCAGAAAAGTACCTAAGAGCAAATGAATAAATTGAAAACAATGCTTTTCTTGTTACTAGCTAAGAATGTCAATAAGATGCAATGGGATTGTATCATGGCTTCAGTACTTGTGACAGGCCATCAGTTTGCTGAATGTTTCTTCTATCCAGTAGCTGTGGAATACCTCACTGGGCAACTCAAACCAGAGCTTTATCCACTGCCAGGTTCCTGACAATGCCTTGCCATGTAAGGGCCATGTAAGGCAACTGGGATGTTCATGGCATCTGGGGATTCCAGTGAGCATAAGTGGAAGCTAAAATGAATTTTGCTCCTTGTTGCTGTATCTGCAGCAAAAAATAGCATGCGGAAACAGGGGCTTTGATCCCCTTTCCGGCACCTATTTCAACAAAGCAACATTAACAGAGTCTTAGTAGTACATAGCAGGTAAATTTCCTGGCTTGTTTTGTACTCTGTAGTTTGTCTGTTAGACAGGAAAGGTCTAAGACAGCTGACTAGAAACAAGTAGACAGCAAGCAAGGGAGTTAACTTAGCATCACCATGTACAAGGGCTGCTTAGAAAGGATAGTATGTCAAGAAGCATAATTAGCAAATAAAGTGAAAGCACAACTGTTACTTAGATAGACAGTATCTCCAGAAATGCTTTCATGTCTCAGTCATGTCAGGAGGAGTATTATGGATTTGATTTGACACAGGATATGAGCACCTAAAGCCAAGACATTTTTATTTTCTGATTTATAATTAAACAAGAGCACACGCAGTCTTGAAAACCAGCAGAGGTTGTAACTTGAATCGCCACCAACAATTTTCAATCAACTATTGGTATCCACATCATAATTAAGATTGCATTCAGTTAATCAGTTAAAATGGAGTTTAAACTCTTCTTATTATTCATTCAGTTAATTAAGTTCAAATAAGTCCCATGAAATCGTTAATGTGCTAAAGTTAGAAACCTCCTTAAGAACCTTGCTAAATCAGGATCTTTATTATTAAAAATTTCAGTTCCCATTTAGGTATTGTCTGCAGTGGGATCAGAACTGCATTATCAAAACACCATTAAACAGCTGTGGCTAGAGGCTTAAATATAGTGACCTCCAGCAGCTTCCATTGATTGCAACTCCAGCAAGAGGCATAGGGACTCCATGAAACAATCTAATATATTTTAGCCCATTATTTCTTTGGCATGCATCACCTATCGTTCTACTTGAACGTCAATGTAAGGAGCTGTTGTTTCCTTTAAAGCCAGCCTTTGGCCCTGAACTATACTGATCTTGTCAGCAAAGTACCTGGCACTTACAGTTTAAAGGACTCCTAGTGACTAAAGACTACTAAGAAGCATTCTGGAAAAGTCTGCTATACAACCCTAGTCATCTCTGGTACTCTGGTGTTAGGTCTGTTATAGATGGGCCAAAGAAGAAAACTGAAGGGGCATATCCAGATGAGCACGGACATGCACACTGCACACGCCAGAGATCCCAGTGTAAAAAAACCCCATGACTTTAAAAAGTGTGGTGGTGCACATGACAGTAGCATGTGCTACCATGAACCAGAGTACGGCCAGCCGGAGCCACACTCCAGCTGCCAGGCAGGCTCCATGCTGTTGGGTTGCTGTGGCTGCAGCCCCCAAAGGCCCTCAGGACCCTGGATAAGCCCAGATGCTGGTCCCAGCTTCCCCTACTCCACCCAGGGATGGTGTGTCAGAAGCCATGTGCCAGAGCACACATGTACAAGCATTTCCCAGGGAATGTTTGTCTGCAGGGACATGCACATTCCCACTTGTGGGGATGTGCCCAAGGGCTGCATCTGCACATGCGATTAATTTGAAACAATATACTCCAAAACAGTTTACGCCGGGCATATCATCTATGCAAAATTTGAGCTGGGGTGGGGCAGTTTATGCCAGAGACAATCCTGCCTGGCAATGAGGTTGTAGGTCCCTTTGTGTGTCCTGTCAGGTCCCTGTCCCTAGGTGCCAGCTGATGTGGGGCCCAACATGGTGGCAGCTGGTAGCAGGCTCAGTGGGTGGTGGTAGGTTCAAGGAGGTGCCATCTGGTGGCAGCAGGTGGCAGCAGTTGGCAGCAGGCTTGGAGAGTCAGCCCCAGGCTCTGGGCAGCAGCATCGGGTGGCAGAAGGGCTGGCTGGAGCATGAGAGTGCTGAAAGTGTGGAGCCATCTGGATAGGTGGCAGGCAGGAGTCAGGACCCCGCTGGATGGGCTGACTCATGCCTGTAATCAGCGTCTACACATGCATTTAATCATAGTTAATTACCCTGCTGTAAGATAGTGTTGTCTTTAACAGTATTATTTTATGCTGGCATTAATTAGTTCAGTGCAGCGTAGCAGTGTAATATGTGTAGACAGAGACACTTTACTCCACAGCTAATTAGTCTTCAGGTTAGTGCACATGTAGATATGCCAAGGTGTCTTAAAAAGAATAGTTTTGCTTACAATTTTTTCCCCTAGGTTAGTGGTTCCCAACATGTTTAGATTGTGGACCGGAAGTGATAGTGGACTGGCAAATTGCAGACCGGCATACTGCAGACCAGAAGTGACTGGCATACTGAGGACCAGCAGCCAACCCTTTCTTATACTGAATATAAAAAGGGTTGGCTGTCGGTCTGCAGTCTGCCAGTCACTTCCAGACTTCCAGTCCAGCAGCCAACCCTCCTGCAGACTGGCAGCAAACCCTCTGCAGCCCGGTACTGAGCCGTGGCCCCAGGGTTAGGAACATTCTGCCCTAGGTGAAGAAGTGACTTTCATAAAGTCTAAGGATACCATTTACCTTTCAAGGACCTAGGATTGCGACATCCAATAGAGGGAGAGGAAATCCCCTCTACAGTCCAAAAGCGCTTATAGGGCTTCTTTGGCAGGCTGATAGAGAATAAAGCTAATTTGTTTAGCTTTATGGTGTGTCTGCTCCAACCATATTCCAGTAGTAACTGCAGTAGGAACTGACAGCTCCTTAGGAGCAATAACAGAACTCAGCTTGGAAAGCAGGATAAGTCACCTTCACTTGAAAGGGAAGGGAGTAGTTGTATTACCATGAATCCAGGCGAGAGATCTGTGGCATGCACCAACAGCTTATCAAGGTAACTTACATGTGCTAAAGTGATATGAAGGGGACAGTGACCCTATACTCTTCATCATTCAGACCTGCCAACTTGTCTCAGCCTTGAAAAGATGGATTAAATTCATGGTCATACCCTTCATGGGTCAGACAAATATAACTATTACTCAGGCATTCCTAAAATGCTAACTCCACTAGTCAGATGAAAATAAATAAATTATTCATTTAGGGAAAGATTGTGGTTCTCTGCAACCCGTATGTGGCTATGCTATGTAAAGATCCTCTCGCTCCTAGGCATTGTCTATGTAAGAGCTCAGAATGCCAGCCTCTGTACTCGTGGTTGTAAAATGGCTACAGTGGTGCTTGCTTGGGAGTGGCTTGGTAGAGAAAGACCCCAATTGAACAGAAGGTTAAGCTATGGCTTCTGGGCTTCACCTGCTAGTCAGCTACAGAGTAGCAGGTTGTACTTCTTAAAGTAGTGCATATCACTCTTTATCCCCAAATGCTTAAAAGAATCTGGAAAGTGTTTCCCTCAGGGCAATGCAATGCTAGATTAGCCTTATTACAGGAGAGTGACTAAAGCTAACATCTATTCTAGCCCTTTGTAAACCATAAGTTCCTTAAGAAAACTATAAACAAAACGCAGACATCAGGACCTGAATTACATGAGCTCAGATATGGAGGGCTTTATCTAGGGCTTTTGGTCATCCAAAGAGATGGTCCCATTGCTTCCAATGGGACATGTATTCTTGACATTAAGCATGTGTTTTGATAAATTACAACCAGAGTCCTCAGCAGCTTGCAGAATTGAGTGCAATGATCCTGTAAACTAAGTTTCTATCTGTGCTTTAGCAGAGTAACTACTCAAAGTGAGTAATATCATATATATTTATAAATCAAATGCATCTATGATTTGTATGTGGGATATATATATTCCACAAGTGATTCTCAGTGCAGACACAGGACCCACACAACACAAAATCATAGAACCAGGTAAATCATTACAATTCATTCTGAATATCCTCATATTTCTTCTTTTATTTTAAAATTAAGGTTAATATGGTAACCTGAATAAATTAAATCTTTAGGACCACAAAGAAAAATATCTGAAGCATTCATGGTTTTGTTCCAAGTCATGTGATGAACAAATAATTAAACTTTCTTGGATGCCTGGCCCACTAGTTTGGTTGCTGAGTGAAATAGAATTAAAATTAAAATTTAAAACTCTTTTTTCCTCTAGTTTCTTTTCCATTTATAGTTAGGGACCTACTCTATTCACAGTTTTGCAGAATTTGAAGAAATCATGAAATCAGGCATTGTCCACAAAATTGGGCAATGTTAATGAAATCTGTGAAACTCCCCGCTTCCCTCCCTAAAAAAAACTTACTAAAAATAAAATGTTAGCTTGCTAGTGGGAGCCAGCGGTCCTCATAGCTGCTGCAGTCCAGTCATACAGCTCGCTGGGGAGGAGCCACCAGTGCAAAAGGGAGCAGCCAAGATGGTGGCTGTCCCCACCCCTCACTACTGATTGGCTGAGACGTTTGCCCATCATATGGTCTCCAGCCCTCTCCAACAACCAGCAGCAAGGTGTGGGGCCTCATGATGGACAGCTTTCTTGGCCAATCAGCAGTGAGGGCCCCTTGGCCAATCAGAGGCATGGGAGGGCACAAAAATAGTGACTGGCTCCACTATTGGCCCATAAAATTGGCTGCCTACCTCCTCCTTGATTTCAATAGGTCCCTATTTATAATCTAGGATGCGGAAATAAGAAATAACCTATCTGGACTCTTTTTCTCATTGTATGTGTGTGTGTGTGTGTGTGTGTGTGTGTGTGTGTGTGTGTTCCTACATGAAAAAATGAAGTGGGAGTAGCTATTTAGCTGCTTGCTAGAACAGGAATCTGTTTCTATTATTAAGTATCTGGACTGTGTTTTCACCTTTTATGACTTCTTTGTGCACATCTGTGTGACAAGATTCACAAGGATGGAAGCCATGAATGGTTTTGCATCTTAATTAAATCTAAAGCAAAATGTAGCGTGAAAGTGGAATCTTCCTTTGCCCTTTTTCATCAATCAAAGATGCATTGCTGGATTTTGGAATGAATGCCTTGTTGGAACCTAGAGGAGAATTATAGTTGTGATAGAAGTTATACGTTTGAGATGCTTCCTAACAGGAGACAGAGGAAGTTGGGAGATGAACCCCTAGGAAGTAGCTAGTTAGAGAGACAGAGAGAGAGAGAAGGGTCTGCAGAAGTTGCCTATTGCTCCACAGTTAAAGTTTGTTGTTCAGTTCTTCTCATTCATTGTATGTGTGTATTTATTGATTACAAGTATCCCTTTAGTTACAACTTGCAGGAATGTACTGTTTTGGTCTCTCACTGCAGTAAGTCATAGGTCTTATCCAGGACTATTGTGTATACCTGTATATTAATAAGTATTAATATTCATGAATATATAGAAATTGTAATCCCGGATTAAGACCTGTAAATGAAGACTGATGTAATGAAGGTTTGTAAGTGGACATATAAATTGTTCCTTTTGTTTTCATTGCACAAAAGCCACTGCTTCCGGATTTTTGTTCATGATCCACTGTAGTGTTGGTTTAATATCAGATCCTTCTAAAGCTAGGGGACCATTTGTAGTCAGTACATGGTGAAATGAATTTGTACATCTTTTAATTTCCAAATCCTACACTTTTGCATGAAAAAAATGAAACAGGGACCAACAAGGAAAAACAATGGCAATGTGGTCCCATTTTCTCAACTACAGGAATTTATCAGTTAACCATTTGGAAGCACACAGAAAAAAGGGCGATTTTCTCTTGTATCACACCAAGCTAAAATAAATGATTGCAGGAAATGGGGTATTTGCACCTGAAAATTTGTCTTTAGTTTGCATGGATGACCCCTGCAATCAAAATGCCTATACTTTCCATGAGAAAAAGGCACTTTATATCTGGTAGGAAGGAGTTGATAATCCATTCACTGGTGCAAGGCTGTGCAGTCTTGCTTTCAGTCTTGGGATTGCATATGTACTGTAGTTAGGCATTAGGAGGCTGCCAAAACATTGTCAGAGACTGGATACAGATGTTCAGTTTCTATCAGGATTCATTGCTCTCCTGACAAAAGCCAGAAGCTCAGATTTTTTTTCCGAAAGTAAATATGGCATTCTCATAGGTCTAGAACCCTCCCAGCACTACCTGTGGTTGCCAACTGCCACCTGAAACCTCCCATACAGGGGAGAGAGTGGGCTGTCAAGTGATGTGCTCCCAGGATGGGGGTGGTCCAGGGAGCAGTCCTCTATTGTCCCCTGGCTGTACAGCTTGCCTGTGAAACTCTCCAGCCATGAGACTGGAAGAATGTCTGTATAGTCCAGCTTCCAGGCTATTTTTCTATCATAAGAAATTTCTTCCAGTAGAAAAGATTGTCTGTACATAGCCAGAGTTTAAAATAGATAAATAAAGTTAAATTTGGTGTCTTTAATTTAATTAGCAAATTCATCATGCATTATCAAGCTCACTGCCAGACCACAGAAAATGTATTTAAAAAAATATTTCTCCCTCCCTTTCCCCATCTACATTATTTTTAAAATAAGGACATGAACAAAAATTGTTTTGAAAACTTTCATGCTTTGAGGAGAAAAAATAGTTCTTTGAACTTCTTGGATCCAAAGGTAAGCAGGAAGCAGCATTCCATTTGAAGCCTACAGCTGGTTAATTTTTTTTATTTTTTTACTAAAATTTTCCGATTGGGTTTTGCACTGTTCTTGTTCTTTGACTGGACCAGACATGGGGAAGTTAGAAATATCATATTTTCCTGCATACAACTTGACCCAGAATATAATATGTAATATGCACATTGTTTTTGAAAGGCAGAGTGAAGGGAGAGGAAAGATTTTTCCAGAATTATAGCTGAGCAGGGACAGAGCCTGGTCTTCAGCTATCTCGCCCTCCTTTCCCTGCTTAGCCTATGAAGTAGGAGGAAAGAAAGAAGGAGCATATAGCACACAGCAAAATTGCCACAAGACTGTTTAACTTGATTAGTGAAACTTCAAGACCATTAAAAAGGAGAGATAGTCATTAACACCTGCTGAGGGGAGAACAAGTAGCCATCACATCAACTGATTCCCTCAGCTGCCTGAACACTACTACCACAAGCAGTTACTAGTGGAGCAGGAATCATATCAGAGTGCTTCTATCATGAGCAGAAAATCAGCTTCCCCACTTCATACTCACAGCCCAATTGCGGGGGGGGGGGTGCTGATTTTGGGGGAAAGATGCACATTGTATGTGAGAAAATATGGTAAAGTAAAATGAGGGAAGGATAAGAAGTTTCCTGAACATACACAAGAGAAATCAACTTTTTTTCCAGTTGCCCAAAACATGCAGTCAAAGGCATAAAAATTCTACACATGTAAGTTAAATTGATTAAATTCTAGATGACTTTCTAGAGCTGTAAGATTGATGCATACTGTCCTTCCACTGCAAAAGTTTAAAGGTAGATCTTCTCTCAAGACACTGTGGCCCCTTTCGGAAATACATGGGTTCATAATTCTTCATTTGTCAAGGCTATTGAATTGCTAATAATAATAAAACAAATGCACATGGTCTGTTGTATGGACTTACCATTATGAAGTTAGAACTTTATTTTTAAGGGTCACCAAAGGAGTGTATCAATTCTATTTCCCCCACTCCATTGTATTCTCTTACTAAGGTCTGCAAACTTAGTAACACTGATAGTTCATGAAGTTGGACATCTCCATATTTCTTTCCTGTTCTTCCACACAGAATGCAAATAACTGCAGTTTATAATGGTGGTCTCAGCACAGTACACTTTACTGATTTATTTTATTTCTAAACAACAAAGTTTAAATTACTTTATTTAGAGCTCATCAATAGCCATTAACTATCATCAGGTAGTGCAGTCACTCACCTAAAGATCAACAATACTTTCTTAAACCTTAAAGGAGTTCATAATATTTAGGACATAAACCTCAAGCTTGAGTCAGTTTTGCAAAAAAGGATGTCAGATCCAGGATAGGCTTTGAGAATAAACTTGATCCAACTTATGTTTTCATGTGGAAGCTATGTTAAAACTCAATAGTTTGGCTGACCTTTACTATGAGCCCTTGAAGTTCAAACATGCCACCCAGTCTGACAACCATAGGTTAAAAGGACACATGCACCCATGAGAGTAAATAGCTGAGTTTCATGCAGCTTTTGTTCTTTCCCTGCTCCTATAATCAAACCAAAAAACTGTTTCCACCTTTGTCCCTTTCTGAACAGACACAAACGTAACATAATTTGAACAACAAACTGATTACAGCATTTATTACACCTATAAAATTCCAAGTGCAAAATTGCTTCCAGAATAACTTTTACCTTCAATTTGAAAGTATTAAAAGGAAATGGGCCTTTTAAATTTCTGGCTGTAAAGTGTACTCTTTCTTAAGCTATCCTAGCCTTAAAAGCAAGATGCTATGCTCACTGCTGCTAAATGTCTCTACTTTAAATAAAATGGACCTAGTTCACCTCTGATATGTATCCCCTAAAATGGATAAAAATTTGACCTATTCTTAAAAAAAAATTGTACCTGTTGTTAATCTTATTGCTCATACCTCCCTTCCCATTCTATTAAATATTCTGTTAAAGGAATAATTTATCTTGTCAAATACATTGAATAACAATGGCTTTTTAATCCATACATGCATTGGAGTTGAGAGAACCAGAAGACAGGCTGATATATGGCTATACATTAGGGCTGTGCAAAACTTTGGTCGCTGATTCAATTCAGCATAGATTTGGCGTGATTCGATGGCTAAATCTCCAAATCCAAAATGAATCGGGAGACCCTTTAATCTCTCTGAATCGAATCGAGGCCCTCCGAATCAATTTGGAGAGACTCAGAAAGATTTGATGATTCAGACATAGACACAGCTTTAAATGTTTTTTCTACATACCTCAAGGTACCAGGTGGCTCATGAATGCTGAGATGCTGGGGCAGATGGAGCATCCCACAGGTGCATGGCAGGGTCCCCGGTGTGCTTGGCAGCAGACCCAGAAGTGGACCAGAGGCACTTCCAGTCCACTTCTGGGTCTGCCAGGGATTGCACTGAGGGGCACCCCCAGGCTAGGCAACTGGTGCCTACTGGGTCTGGGAGGACACCTGGGAACACTCTTGCTGAGCTGAGGGAGGTGCAGGGGGGCCTCCAAATACCCTGATCCACTTTTGGGCTCACCACTGAGCATGTGGGGGCCCCCCGTGCTCCTGTGGGATGCTCCATCTGCCCCACCATTGCAGGATTCACAAACCATGCCTAGTACCTCAAAGTATGCAGAAAAAACATTTAAAGCTGTGTCTATGGCTGAATTGCTGATTCTCCATATCAGCACTGAATCTTCAGATTCGGATTTGGCCAAATCAAATTGGGGACAGTGATCTGAATCAATTAATCAAATCACTGTCCCTGATTCAGGCCAAATTCAATCCAAATACTGCCCGTTTCACCCACCCCTACTATTCATAGGGCTTATTGGAAACAATTTTCCAACTGAAAATGCAATTTCCATAAAATTAAACATTTCCCGGGGAAATATAAAATGAAATATTTTGTTTGGATTGGGTCAGTTCAAATCAGAATATATCTCGTTTTGTTCAACTTTTTCAATATTCTCTATTTTGCAGGGAAAATTAGGGAACAATGTTTTATGGGAGTAGTACTTTAAGCCCTGCTCCCTCCTGTGGTCTGAAGTCTATGGAAAACTACATTGCCTATAAGTAAGTTGGCCATATTTCCCAAATCTCAAAATTGGAAATCTGGCAAAGCGTTTGTTACTTAAGCAATTCCTTCTTAAAGGTCCTCTGGAATCTCTCAGGACCCTGCTCCCTCCCTGCCCTCTCATATGCTCAGCTGTGTTCAAGCTGTGATCTCAGCTGAGCATGCCAGAGAGCATGTGTGTGTGGGGAGGGAGCAGAGCACAGAGATGCAGGAGACCAGGAAATCCCTAACTGTGCCCTCTGGCTGGAGAGCACCACTGCTGTGTTCAGTCACAGGACAAAAATGTTTATCTGAACAAATTAATGGGATGCCTAGGACAGGTGTTTAAAATGGCACTGTCCCAGTGAAAACAGGATGTATTTTCAGCCTACCCCATAATACAATGCAGATTTTCCTCTGACCAAACTCTGCATGAGTTATCATGAGTCTCTGACAGGTATGAATGCACCAAGGGAGAGGCAATCTATTCCAGTAATCTCACCCATGGTAGAAAAGTGAGCATTAAATTTCCAGATTAGAATACCCACATGGTCACAATGGAAAAATGCAGCCTAATATTGAAATAATGGGAAAAAACAGGTAAAGTTTAATATCAATAAACAAAATAAATCTGGAGACTGCTGTGATATTTCATTCTGAGCAAACTTCAAAATAAAACCTTTCAATATTTCCAAACCAAAATCATGTGGCATTTTCTTTATATAGATTTAAATTTCAAAGTTTTCTTTCAGACTTAAACATGAGAATTTCCACCAGTCAGAAATTGTAAATTATGGAGAGCTCTTCTTCAAAATAAATGGTGTAGTCAGGTCATGTCTCTCTTATGCCTTTAGTCTTCTTTCAAATGACTTATTTGCTAGTGTATCACTATGTAAAAGAAAGTACAAGCACCACTTATCCATGCCTATCAAAACAAAATCCATGGTAAATAGAAGTGTATGACCGGGAAGAAGTTTGGGGTTCTACTCACAAAGCTTTATGAAACAGAAGAGCATCTCAATGTGGTAGCGTTTTCATAAAACTGCCTCCTGATGCCAGACAAGAAAAGCTCACATTTCCAGTTTATCTGACTGGAATAGACACATCATCATCTGTTTCTCTCCATCTCACTGACCCTGTGGGATGGCCTCAGAGGAAAATGCCTCTCTAGCTTCCTCCACAAATAAGGCCTCCTCTGTCCCCTGCCCTCCATGCATAGGATGAAGACTCTTTTTTTTGGTATGGCATTACAGTAGGAAATGGTACCACAAAGACTGTCAAGGGCAGAGTTGGCCAGACTTAGTTTGAGATCTTGCCTTGGAGCTAATGTAACTTGGCGGAGGGTCTGTGCTTAGCCCTTTTTTTCCCCATGTTACATTTTCTATATTGCACGTACTTCCTGCTTCTGTGAAGGTGAAAACCTGCTAATTGTGAGAATCTCAATTCTTAGACTTGACAAAAAATCCCTTATCGTAAGACCCATGATAGAACTATGAGAATAAGGGAGTTAGTAAAGTGCTGTGGGCATTGGAAATAGTTACTGTACAAAAGTTCACAAGCTATTTGAGAAGATACTTCAAATCACAGGCTTGACTAGATAAATGTACTTGTTGTTCAGCTGAAAATATTTTGTAGGAGAACAGAGAAATCCTTCCTGCAAAACAGAAAAAGAAAACAAGGGCAAAGAAGAAGGGCCAGAGGACAGAGGTCAGATTTCCTCTTTAAAAATAGGGCAAAGGAAAGCTTAGATGGAAGCTTAGTAAGACTGGAGAGAATGCCATGGAAAAAATGTTATCAGGCATCTGACCCTCTGTGCCTTCACTGGAGTCTACATCTGTATATGAGCACCCACTGCCCCTGGGATGTTTAATCTTTTTTATTTCATGCCTTCACATTAAATTCTTAAACAAAGAAGGAAAAAGGCCATGTATTATGTCTGTGCCTCTCTCTCTCTTTCTCTCTCAGTAAGGGAAGCAATCAATCAATCAACAGGTGGGGATATTTCTTCTCCTTTTACCCATGCAGAAGTGCACAGCCTAAAGTAGAATCCCTTTTTCATATGTATAACTTAAACTAACTACAGCTAAACCTGGAAGTCTGGATACTGCCAATGTCACAGGCTAAGCACATGGCTGAAACTGGTTTAAGATAAAACTGGATTTTTATAGTATCACATTTAACTGATTTAAATTAAATCAATTTATTGAACTTCTGTTTCAAATCCCCTCGAGATTCAAGTTAGCTTACAATCCCCAGCATCCCAGGATGTTTTTCACTTCCCCTGCAAACCCCACCTCACAGCAGGGGTGGGTTAACCTTGGCTCAAGCTGTCTGCTCTAGCCCAGTAGGGAGGTGCGTTCTAGCACCCCAAGGGTTCTGGCTTGGGCCACGATAGTCAATTCCAGAATCAAAAGTGAATGTCTGTTCGCTTGCTTATTGGCTCAATCTGTGCAGCTAAGATTAACCTGCAAAGATTGAATCAATTCAGCCTCATGTTTTTTGGTGCAATTATATGATCAAAATAACTAGCATCAGGCCTCACATACTGACGGAAGAGCTGTGGCAACTGATTGCATGCTACCCTCTGTTACATGTACTGATAGACTGTACAGGAACATCTTCAGTGACAAGATAGCAGGGACTGTCTGTACAAATTTCTGTTCAAGACCCTGTGAGAGCCCTTTTGTGTGGGAAGAGATTCATCATTCTGAGAAAGCAGAGGTGGGTCAGAGAAGGAGAAGGACCACAGAGTGATCACTCCACACAGTATGTTGTATGCCTTAGGTCCTGGGAAACTGGTGAGCAAGAATCAGGCTGGTAGGTGTTGCTGGCTAATAGCTAACAGTAATTCCCTTTTCACATCTGCAGCATCTGAAGAGTAGACGGGAATTCAAGGCAGCTGCTGTTGGAGACTGCTTGCTAAAATGGCTTCCTCAATTGCTATGCTGCCCCGGCAGAGAAGAGAAAACCAAACCTCTACTCCAAATCTTCTTTGCTCTCCAGTTTGTGAATGTTTCTGGACAGCCATGAATTTAGGCATAGAGCGTCTGACTAGTTTAGAGTGGCGAAAGGGATCAGACTATCCCCAGTGAACTGATTGGGAAGGAACTCTTCAGATGGAACTTATGGAGCCTCCTGACTTCGAGTATTGCATGAGGAGGACGAGTTTAAAAAGAAATGTGATCTTATTCAAGCTTGAAAAAAAAACATTGTGCAGTAGAAACATCCCCTCCCCACCCTATGTATGAACAGACCGTGGCGTGAAGATGTGAATATGTGTCACGTTAGTATGTAGATCTGCAGACCTCTGCTAGAAAGTACCACGGAGGAGTAAGGCCAGATTAACGGAGAACTGGGGAAAGTGTGGAGACATAGGGAGAGAAAAACAGATTTTAAAATAGCAGAAGAAAATATGGTCATGAGGAATGAACTTGGAACTATCAATTTATTGTTTTAGCTGCCACATCTAAAATTAGGGAGAAGAGTTTTATCTTAACTAGAACATGCTTTTGGTCACCAACAAGAAGACCTACAACTTCAAGTCAAATGAAATGTTCCAGTTCATATTGGTACAGATGAACCAGAAAACTCTTTTGATCACAACAAAAATTAATCATTTTCCCCTTTTGCTCTTTACTGAAAATCCCTAAGAAGAGTGCAAATGCTATCAGTGTATAATAAGAAATGAATTAACTCAACAGTAACTATATAAGACAAAACTTCACTGAGATTAAGGCAAGTCATTTTACCTTAAGGTGCTAACAGATGTGACTGTCACATGACTGGCCACTGAAAGTGCTTTACAGCTGCGCACTGGCAGATGTGCACAGCTGCAGAGTGCTTTAAAAATGCCCACTTGCACAACGATCTGCCATTACATGAGGGTTCAGATGAAGGCACTTCAAAGCAGAACACCTGCATTAATATCTGTCTTCATGCCTGGAGTAGGGCTGGGAGGACAAAGCTCAGCCCTGTCCAAGGCGCTTTCTTCAGAATGGGAGGGGGAGTAGGGAGGGGGATGAGTTTGGCCAGCGCTGGGGGGTGGGGCAGGTGGGTTGGAGCCCCCTGAGGTGTGGGGCTCCAATTCACCTGCCCCCCTGCTCCAGAGCAGGATGGGGAAACCCCAAAATGAATCTCCCTCTCCTGCCTTCCCCCACACCCCATCCTGAGACAGCATGAGAGCTAGGAGAGGAGGGTGGGGCTAGGGAATAGACACTGCAGATACACAGCCTCTCTTCCTGGATCAGTTCCAAAGCGGAGCTCAATCACCCACCCTCCTGATCCAACAGTAAATGTCTGTTGGGTCAGCAAAGTTGGTCTGACTCATGGAGCTTTCTGTGAAGTGTCATGAGTTAGAGTGGGGAGCTGCACATCTGTTAACACACTAAGAGGCTGTCTATTAAGACAATCTGCATTGTGGTTGAGGAACCTACCCACACCCTAAATTCTTAATTAATTTGTTAAATCAGGATCACTAGGTTAGTGAAATCTATGAACATTTTTCCTGATTTGGCCTTACTGAGATTTGGCCTATTCTGTGAGAAACTCCTCCAAGCTTAGTTTCTCTGTTCCAACCTATATTTAATTCTTTCTGAACTAACCTTGCTTTAAACACTTCTCATATGACTCCTTATTGCCGTACCATACAAATTCCCATAGACTTATTAGATTATCCAGTGACTGCTGTCTTTTGATAAACAGTATGTTCCCAGATATTTGTGCCCTCTTGTTGCTATTTGACTCAAACCCTGTTTTAGGGAGATACCTAAGCTGAAAAGCAAAAACTCATCCAGTTTGCCAATGAAACAGAAGGAGGTGCAGCATGCGTTAAAAAAAGCTTTCTTTAGGTGATATATTTAGGACTTAGGAGGGGAAAGAATTGGACAGTCCTTTATTTATCTACACAACAGGTGCAGTATAGGGAAGCATAAAAGCAGCATTGCTAATTACATTTCTACCAAGTACAAGGTCCCCTCTAGTTCACTGGGAAGAAAATTTTCTTTTGCAGCTTCCTTTTCATATATATATATATTCCATATTTATAAATAAACATTTTAAATTTACATTTTTACATTCTTTTGCAAGTAGGACAGAGTGGCGTTTGAACTGAGATAACACCAATATCAGTCCAAAGTGATCTTGCCTTATCCATTACTATTGTCCTATAAATGTCAACAAGATTTACAAGGAGACAATAGTTAGTGCCATTTCTTCCATCCTCAGAAACACCTCAGGGGTTCTTTTGCCAATGTAAACTGCTTTTCAAGCATATTAAACCAGTGGTTCTCAATCTTTTCAGACTCAAGGCACTCCTTGCTAGACTTAAGGCACAGCTTGGAAAATGTTAGCGCTTAGTTTTCACTTGACTGTTGACTACGGAAAAATACTAGAGCAATCCTTCTGTTGCAAAGACTCAGAAATACCACAATAAGTCATAATGCTTTGAACATTATCGATTCCTATTTGAAATCTCTGGGTTTATCTTGTGAATCAAGTTTGCACATCTAACTGCTAATGTTGTGTAACACTCTGTAACACCCCTGGAAGGATCTGAAGGTACCCCACAGTGCCATGGCATCCTGTTTGCGAATCATTGGATTAAGAATTCTAGAAAACACAGTCATAAACATCTGGGAGGTGGAGGGTAAAGGTCAATATATGCATTTGAAAGACTGATATCTTGGGAGGGCGCATGGGAGCAATGCTTGGAAATAAGTTATGAGGTGCCAAAGACAGCCTAAGGATAACTTGGGTCCCCTCCCACAAATGGATCTGTGCATCCCTGCTCGGTAAAGCTCAGCATGGGCATAGTGAACCACCCCTGAGGATTCAGTTCTGGTGTTAAGGCTTATGTTTGTAGCCTGTTTGTTGCAAAGCATTTACAGTTGTTAGTTAATGAAAGAAAGAATTGAAGAAGAATTGACAAAGAAAATAAGTTCAGGATTAGGGATTTTTTTAGAAGACAGAAACTGAGAAGAAACCTAGCAAATCTAGTGCCACTAAAAATAGGAAGACAGTGAGCATGTCTACACGTGCACTGGATTGTGCAGTGATTACTGCACAGTCATGTAGTACTTGCCTAAGCAAATACTAATGAATGAACAATAACTGATATTACTGTGCAGTCCCGATGCACAGGTCTTTTCTGATGCTACTGCCCAGTAGTGTAAATGTCACAGTTCATGCCTGTTGATGCTATGTCACCGTAGCAATGAGCTACAGTGACATAGCCCACCACTATAGTGATGTAGCATCTCATGTAGATGTGCCTGCTATTTATCTACCCACATCTGAATGTTCATAATGACCTGTGTGTGTCTGGGTTTTGTGCATGAATCCTGCCATGGGAACCAATACTCAAGCTAGCTCTAATTAAAGGTGGAGGGGACACATTTTAAAATCAAAAGAAAAAAATAGTGATGCAAAATATCTGCATGCTTGCCCTATGCCTTTCTATAGCATTTATCTACATAGGAAGAACAACATCAGCTGCATTATTCATTTTGGGGCTATATTAAGACTCATATCCATATCCAGACTTGAGGTTTAAACTAGGAAAGAAGATAGTGGTAACACAGCAGTTTATGATCAATAAAACATTCTTCAGAGGCAAAATTCTGCAGCAGTTACTAGGAGGACTAGGTCTGAATGAAGTGAAAAATATTAAGGCTAGTAAGAGAAACTCATACTGTACAACCACTCAAAATGTTTCAAAATTGCATTTTTTCAAGTTAACTGGTTATTAGTACATTGCATTTCAAAGAAATAAGAGAAAAGAAAAACCCCAAACCTCAGATTTTATAACAATTTATATTAAATATTAATTCTAATTCTTTAAAAAATTGTCAGAAAGTGGGGGAAAAGGAAGGGGAAAAAAGCTTGTTTTTCTAGGATTTTGTGAAGGTGGTCTAACGTCTGGGCCATTGAACATTCCTATTATTCCTAGTATGGGTATGAAATTGAAATACTCTATAGAAGCAATAAGTGTCTGTATGCCATTTTTAGTGATTCATTTTGCTACAGCAAGCAGCACAGAATTTCCTTTTTGAGAAACTTGAGAGTAAGCCTTGTTGTCAGGAGTTTCTGGAGGCATTCTGAGAGAGAAAGGAAAGAGTAGTTCCATTTAATGCTTTATGGAGAATAAAACTATGATTCTCCCTTTGGCTAAGTACAGACACTAAAAAACCCAAGGCTAAATCAATTTAATCTTTGCATGTTAGTCTAAGCTGCATAGATTGAACTGATAAGCAAGTAAACAGACACTCACTTTTGATTCCAGACACACAGGCTTATCCCTTCAGTGGCTCAGGCCAGAAGCCAGAGGGCACTAGAGCATGCCTCCCTGCTGGGCTGAAGCAGACAACTTGGGCCAAGGCTAGCTTTTGCACCCTTTGACGGGGTGGCTGTGGGGGAGGTGCCAAGCATCCTGAGATACTGAAGACTTTCAGTTAACTTGAATCTGAAGGGAATTTGGAACAGAAGTTCAATAAACTGATTTAATTTAATTCAGTTAAGCCTGATACTACACCCATCCAGGTTTATCTTAAACTGGTTCTGGCCATTTTGAAAGTGGTTTATGTGTACTGAACTTCTGTTGCGTTACAGATTTGAACTGGTTTCTGATCACTTATACTGATTCATGTGTAATTTCTGTCCCTAGCCTAAAAAACAAATCACTAATAAGAGTATAGTAATAACATTGATATTCAATTGCTGAACTAGTTCCTGATTCTGAAAATCCTTACTCATGTAAGAAATCTAATTAATTTCAGTGGGAGTATTTATATGAATAAATAGTCCAGGATCAAGACCTCAGATTGCCTCTTTTAAAAATGTTGGGAAACCTATTGTTAAGATGCTATTGTGATACAAAGCTCTGCATCTGAAGCATTTCTTTTCCCTTCTTCTTCTATTATATTCAGCCTACTGCTTTCCAAAAATGGTAAGTTTTCTGAATGAGTCATTGCAACACCTACCAATGAGTAGTGAGACTTGCTAGTGCAAGGGCATTTATAATTAATTAATTGCTTTCAGTCCTTCACACCCTGAAAATTGTTTTGATGCATTTACTGGACACATGTGGATCTGAAGCCTCACTTGTTGTATAGCTGAAACTGCTGACCTTCCAAGAAACATTAGAAATCAACCAAAGTCTCTTAAGTACTCTAAGATAAACATATTATCACCCTAAGCTGCCTGCTGTAGATGAGATGGGTGTGAGGATGATGAAGCTCTAGGGATATATACCTTTTTTCATAATTCATTCCCATCTCTGAAGTATTTTTCCACTTCCTTTCAAGATTTAAAATGTTTATGCTATTACTGCCGTAAGGCCCTGAAAACAGGTTGAGACATTTGTTTGCTCTACCATCATTAATTTCTTTTGTGCAAGCTTTATCGGCAACATTTGGAACTACAATAATATTATATTAAAATCAGATATGTTTTAATGTTTTTGCTGAACCTGATCTATTCTTAACCAAAAATATTCTCTCCAAACAAAAATCTCCTTGAATATGTTTGCCTAAATATTGCCTAAATGTTTCCATTTTTGTTTCAACTGAAAGTCTTTGAATGCACTCTCATTACACTTCATTATAGCTATTCAAATAGAAGATCAAAAAAGAACACTTAATACATGCGTAAATCATTTGCATTACAAATAAGATACTTTAGAAGGGGCTTGGCTCTAGGTTTAGCATAGGGGATTAGGCTCCCATATTAATACAAGCATTTGCTGTAGCTATTTTTAGTGGGATACTTCATCCATCATTGTCCTCTGGCACTAAGGAGAGCAAGCAAGTAAACTGATCATCACAGCATGTCAACACTGTTGCTTGAAGGCTCAATCCTGCAACGTGCATAGCTCCCTTGGTCAGGTGCTGAAGCCCTTGTATCACTCAGGCAGTTGTTCAGACCCTTGCTCTTAAATCACTCGTGCTCACACACACTCCAAGAAGCCTCGAAGCTAATGAAATTTCTACTGATAGGTCAATGTCAAATTAAATGGCATAATGGTCTATCCTGCACATGCTTATACATAAATGGACTTATTCAGATTTTCAGAAATTGCAAATCCCCTTTATTCACTCAACTTGTCACCAAATTATCTTGATGAATACATCCAATTTTATTTGTAAGGTTGGTTTTTATAAGTAAACTGAAAAAAATAATAATTCCCATTGCTGTCAGGGGCTTAGCATTTCTTATGAGGTGCTGAATGCCCATAACTCCATTGAAGTCATTGTGAACCAAGGATACTTAGCACCACAAAGGATTAGGCCCTAGGGAAGAGGAGATATATTAGGAAGAAGATTCTTCTGTCAGTTAAACATGTGTAAGACAGCAACCTCATCTGATTACAGCTGATAAAAGTGAAGTCATAATCTAGCTTAACATGTCTAATGAATTGTCCTAAATACGTAGGTACCACTACAAAACATCTCAAAGCTTTTTTGAATTATTAATGACTAAAATATGTTTATTCATGCCTTCTCTGGGTGTTTCAAAGTAAAGGCCTGATTGAACCTGCAAAACCTTCCTCTTGTGAATAAGGATTACTTGATGTATAAGGCTTGGAAGTTCATTACCCAAACGTTGCAAAAGAGTTGGTATTTCAGTTCAAACTGTAAAGTTTGTGCAGCCTATCTACAGCCTTATCTATATTGTTTGTAGCCTATCTACAGACTTCTTCTTAATCATAGTCCAAAGAGTATCCAGTCCATCTTTATACTTATGTTTATACAGGATTGTTTGCATTATATGTGCAAAAAATAATGAGAATGAGAACAATGTGATCCAAGACCATCCCACCAATCTAGGTGTCCCCTGTGGAATACTGCATAGGAAACCTGGGTTTGATACCCAGACACTTATACAACTACAGCCACCGAGTACCTCGCATCTGGACTCTGTCTTGTCTTTGGATTCTGTCTCAGTGGCCCAGAGGGAGGATAGAAGGTCTGGGAAGCCTCCACTCCTCCAAAAAATTCCTGCCTAGGCATGTGCATGGAAGGTCTGGGTGGTCCTCATGCATATACCATGATCCAGGAGGCCTGACAGTTGCCACATCCCACCAATCTAACCACAAAAACAAAACAAAAATCCCAACCACCAGATATTGACTGCATAAGTAAGTAAATGGGCAGACGGCAAAGCAGGGTGACACCTTAGAGAACTAAGTGGTTCAGAGAGGCATAAGCTTCTGTAGTGACAGACTGCTGTTAGATACTTGATCAGCATCTCACAAAGTAGGCTGTCACCTGCCAAAGCTTGTGCCTTTCTAAACCAGTTAATCTTTAAGGTGTAACCCTGCCTTGCTTTCTGCCCATCTTCAGACTAACACAGCTGACTGTTTCTTTCTGTGTAAATAAAATTATGATATATACAATTAACTTTGCTTTTACTCATTGAAAAGTTCAAAATAATAATAGGTACATATTTTAAAAATCAAAAGACAATAATTATTAAAAACTAAGCCATTCTCAATTCTCTTTAATGAACTATGATATGTATTGGTAACAAGCTAAAGAACTAGGGGCTTTACTAGGAACTATTATGCCAGCAAAAATCAGCAGGGAAGTGGCCTAACTTTGCTGTCCTTAACTGTTCTTCTCCTGAAACTAGCTGTAACAATGTCTCCAGTCCAGCAAAACATACTGTAATGGTTCGATTTGTACAGAAAAATGTATGTATTCTGTTACATCTCACATATATAGACAATAGACATATAGGTTGCAGACATAGGCATATATAGACAATAGACAATATATGCCATTAATAGGTACATATATTAAAGCAGTATTATTCAGTTACATTTTGCACATATGGACTATATGTGCAAGATGTAATAAAAAGCTATTATGTCAATATATACTTGTTAATATAGATGCATATAATATATATTATGCATAGTCTATACATGCAAGATGTAACAGAATAAGTTTGAGTTGTTATATATACTTACTGTATATACATTACTCATACACACACACATCAAAGCATTTAAATTGATTTATGACTGCATCCTTTAAGAGTGCAATAATATATACCCTAGCTTGATGATTTATTGACAAGCCATAGCTTGATTTATTGACAAGTCATCAGTTTACATCAGGTAAATAGAAGCTGAAATGAGATCAGGGTAAACAGGCAGCTGGAAGAGGAAAAGAAAAACCTTAATAGGCACGATTTTTAAAAACACAAAGATATATTCATGTTCTGTTTTGCAGCTCAAGATGATTTATAGACAGAATGAAAAAAATCAGGAACTACACTTCAAGCATCTTGCATATTTTTCGAAGAGAAGGCAGTAAGCTCTTCCTTGCTGAACTATTTTTTTTTTTGTTCTTTAAGACAAGTGCAGGTCAATTCAATTTTGTAGTATATTCTATTGTAATCCCCAAACATGTAACGATTAATGATATAACTATGCAGTAGTGTAATGATGGCACAATGGCTAAGATGGTCACTCTAGGATATCATTAGTTATTCCATGCAAGATTGTTTGAAGGCTATCTTCTGCATTCTGTGAAGATACATAGTTTTTTAAAAAAGTGTTCTGGTTATGATGGTTGTGCTTACCAGCTTTCTTGGTGGGTTCCGGCATTGTTACAATAATTCTTTATTCCCAGTGAGTTTCAGCCTTTCAGATACAACAAGTAGTAGCCCCAAGTCCAGTTGAGAGTGTACAGATCAGTGTGACAAGCAGGGGGGAGAAGAATTCCTCTGCTTTAAATACTGCACTGAAAAAATCAGTCAGCATAGCACCTCCTCTCTTTTCAAGGCAAACACTTTGAAAATTGACAGTTATGGGAACCCCTCTCACATCTGTTGTCTGCAGCCTCTGCTCTCTTGGCTTTTGGAAGGAATCTCCATTGCATTTCATGTGGCTGATGAGAACATCTATAACTTTCTAAATTCAGCAGCACTGCATTCTCTCTCTCTCGCACAGACAGAGAGGAATAAAAAAGGATTGCCAAGCTATCAAAGGGCTCTCTAACATGCAGAACTGATATGAACTGTTTGTATACAATTACTTTTTTTCCATGGCATAAAGACTCAAACATGTATGTGACAAAACACACACAGCAATGTATAACTTTGGTCCTTTTTTGTAAGAAAATTTTGCTCAGGTAAAACAGAAAGAACTGGGAAAGGAATACTTCACATCACTCTTACGCAGGGAAAAAAAGATTCCTCTCCATTGCTTTTTGAGTCAGGAAGGACTCCTCTTTTACTGCCTTCCTTTTTTTTTGCCTGGATTTGCACCTTTTTGGTTCCCTCAGTTGCAGCCAACAGCATTTGGATATTACAGAGTACTTTTCACTACTGCTTCTTTGTCAGCTAGAGGTCACTATTGAGAGACAAGATAATACCATGTTGCACAAGCTGCAGATGCAACATTCCTAGCCCATGCCAGCCCAGGAAGCAAGGCGGCAAAAATGCAAATCCAATCCCTGTCACTTGCAATGGGAGTTCTTACCTCTACCGCTGTACTATTAACCACTACTGGGATTGACCCCTTTTGTATCACTTTTACCTAAAAAAAGGAACACATGGGCAGCAGAAATGCATCTCCATTTATACTGGCTTCACTGATGCTTTATTTGCTACTTGACTTTCTGGGATTTAAAAGGCAAAATTGTAGTAATTGGCTGAATAACACAGACCTCCCAAAAAAGATTTTTGTTATTAATTCTTAGGCACACTGGAAATCATAACAAGTAATTACAGTGGGGAATGTGCAACTTTTCTAAAGGTTTGCATTAATAGCATAACAAAGGGTAGACAAATGCAGCACAAGCCCCAGGCACTGCCTGGAGTGGAGGGAGGGTACCAAAATGGAGCTAGGGGACATTCCTCATCCTCCCATGCCCTGTTGGCCCACCCACTCACCCTGACCCATCCCTCCAATGGCTCCAATTCTGTCTCCAGTAGAGATGATGTCAGCTCCTCTTTCTTGCTACTAAAAATCAGTGTCCAAATAGTCACTTGACACATGTTGATGGAAAAAAAGGAGGTGCCGTCTCCTCCCACAGCAGCAAATTCGAGCCCCTGCTCCTGTGCCATGTGCTGCCACCACTCAGGGGATGCATCTACACAAGACACTATACTACATGTTGGACTAACCTAATGCATAGTAAAGTGTCACCAACTACATGTGCATAGCAATTACTGCACGGTAGATTTGTCTAACATGCCATTTTCTAGTACCTGCAGATACAGGTACCAGAAATCAGTGCATTAAATCAATGTGCTGAAGCACACATGTAGACACTGGGCGGGAGAAAATTGCTCCCAGTCAACCTAGGCAGCAGGGGTCACAAGGAGTGGGGAGAGCTGTCCCCACTTGGCAGGACACTGCCTGCCAGTCACATAGAGAACAGGAGCCATCCAGATCTCTATGTTGCTGGGAGAGCTGTCCCAGCTGCTGGGAATCTGTCTCCCCGCCCCATGGAGGTTGGGACCTGATTTCCAAGTGGCTGAGAGGCAGCTGCCCAGCAGCTGGGACAGTTCTCCCAGTTATTTGGAGATATGGATGGGTCTTGATCGCCATAGGGCAGGGATGCAGCTGCCTGGCAGCTAGAACAGCTCTCCCAGCCATGTGGAGATCAGACTCAGCCCCTGTGACCCCTGCCAGCCTGGGACTGGTACCCTGCAGCTCCACCTGACTGCTTCAGGTGGGCAAAGCAGGGCAGGAGCAGACCTAGACTGAATTGCTCCCATTGGGTGCATCCAGACATGCATGGATGTTTGGTTCCCCAGGGACAAGTAGCAGCAGTGCACCTTACCTCAGGTCCTGGGGGCCTCCAGGGCTTGCAGCTGCGGCAATTCTGCTGCACAGAGCCTGGCTGGCAGTGAAGCATGACTCTAGGCAACCTGGCTCCACTTTACAGCAGTGTGTACTGGCAGAGCTTGCATTGCTCTGAGTTTTTTTGCCCATGGTTTTTTGGGTTTTTTTGATCCAAGGGTTATAAAAAAACCACAGAAAAAACCCTGGTTCAGTGCACACTTGGCCAGCACATCCTTGCAGCACAGAAAACATTGGACTGTGTGGTATGTGATGCTGCAAACATGTTTGCAGCGCCACTTACCGCGTGGCCGTGCTTGTCTGGACATGCCCATTGGGAGCAAATTTGCTCCCCATAGGTACGCATTCAGATGTGTGCAGGGGTACAGTTAAATATGCCTGAATTTTCTGCATGAAAATTTAGGTGCACTAATTGCACATGTAGACACACCCAGGGTACAGAACTGGTCAGTTAACTGGACTTATTTGAAGCTATGTTTATATATGTCAGTGTCCAGAAAGTCATGACAATAGGCCACTCAGCTTAGTATATTCCTTTTTAATTGTGCCAGTACCAGCATTATGGGTAAATACCACCTCTTCCATCTTGTCTTCTTAATATGATGTGGATAGACCTAGAAGTATCCAAAGAAGCTTCAGAATTTCCGTCTCAAAAATCAGCTTGCTTCAGAGCTACTTGTTCAAAAGTAACAGCAGTGGTACAAAAGATTTTGAAAATGTTTTCACTTATTTTGAACAATTATAGAACTGGTTGAACTTTTTTTTAAAAGGAGTGGTGAGTGGGAAGCTATAAGACTGGTACTGATCTCAGATTTGGTCAATTTCTTGGTTAGTTCCTAAGGGCTCTGGATCTTGAAAGAGATACCTGCATTTGACCGAGGATGATATTTATACAGTAGTTTTGAAAATACCTATCTAAGATAGGCTATCTTGTCTATCTACTCTCTGTAAACTGTGCCCACCACTCTAACTACTGGGACATATAAATAGGTGCATCTATACATGCGCTTTACTGTGGAGCTGACTAATTAGCTCTGCAGTAAAATATCACTGTCTACACATGCACCCATATTAAGGCACAATAAAATAATTAACTCTGCTGTAGGATAGTTTTGTCCCAGACAAGTACTATCCTACAGGAGAGTAGTTATGTGAGCCGCAATGCACATGTAGATGGTGACCAGAATTGCCTGGTGCACAAGGGAGCTACAGTATGGGGACTGTCTGCTGGCTAGCCTTTCACTGTAACACCCTCGTGCCCCAGCCAGCCCCTCCACAGCATGTTGAGCCTGCGGAGAGCAGCTCCAGGCTGGCAGGCTGACCTCCTGAGCCCTCTGTATCAAAGCTTATTGCTGTGTGCTAATTGCATGTGTAGATGCACCCAATGTGAAATTGTATTTATTAAGTGGGATTGTATCTGACTTTTTAATAATTAGTATTTGCAGTTTCTCTTTTCCTGTTCCTCTGCCTGTATGTCCTACTCATTCCGTCAGCTTTTCTTTCCAGTAACAGCACTGCTTGTAAATTGGCTAACAGAGACAGTAAGAATAGTTGTATCTTGCTTCTGAAACTTGAACACACATCTCTAAAACAAGTGAAAATGCCAAGAACCAAAAGACAGATGATCTCCAACAGCACTTTCCTATATCAGCCCAGGCCAGCCACATAGCAAAAATTCTTAGTCCACATTTCAACTAGGCTGTACTTTACTTTCCCCAGGGCAACCTGTATTTCACTAGGTAGAACAAGATGTTGTGTTTCCCCACTAATCCTTTCATTAAAATACTTTAATATTGAAAAGCATTTACAATTTTGTAGACTGCTTTGCATCTGATGATAGCTTCTCTTTGGATGAAAAAGTTCCTTCTAACATAGAAATTTACCATCTTCTTCCCTAATTTAGCTTCTGACCTTCTGTAAAGCGATCAGCTTCATATTAACATCCTCCTTAATCCCTCCTTAAGGTCTTCTATATCTTCATAAGATCCCTTGTTAGCCACCTCATTGCCTGAACATGCTAAGCTCCCTAAGCTTTTGTTCATCCATCCCTGCCCCAGGTGGTTGCATTCCCCTTATTTAACCTCTTTCCAAGATATGGGCACCCTTTTAAGTCTGGATGACTTAAAAAAAAAAAAAAGAGTGACAGTTTCCAAATATAACTAGCCAGGGCCTCAGATAATTTAATCATTATCTCATCTGCTTTTTAATAAATTTCCTTGCCAGTGTATCTGCAAAACTTAATTTGCTTTTGCACCTGCTATGCCTGCATTCATATACTTCACATTTACTGCTATTCCTAGGACTTCATGCACGTGTTTACATCATCCCCATTCCAAGAGGCTGTTGTCTAAATTTGTTACTGGAGAAAAAATTCTTAGCTCATCACCCAGCCAGAGGGATGAGGCTGAATGCTAAGGACGCTTGCAAAGGGAGTGGAGGAAGAATTCACAATACAGCTTGTTGGGAATTTTCCTGTGAAATGGCTCTGTTGAAAAGCAAGTCTGTCAAAACTGAAATGATTTGAAGAATGATGTCAGTTTAGAGCAGAGATGTCAAACATATGGATCCAGCCCTCAGAACTGTTCCATCTGGTCTGCTGGTAGTCTGATGGACTTCTGGAAGTTAGGGGTGGGGCTAATGGACCATGACTTGCCAAAGAGTTTAAGGGCCCTGGGCCCTGATGCGCATGGCTGTTAGTGGCGGGGGGCAGGTGAGGGCTGTGCAGATACAGTCCTCCCTCACCCGGCTACCAACTGATTTTCATAGATTTCATAGACATTAGGGCTGGAAGGGACCTCGGGAGATCATCGAGTCCAGCCCCCTGCCCAAAGGGCAGGAAGTC
>NW_017728931.1:43809625-43838230 GCF_001723895.1 Crocodylus porosus | reverse complement strand
TGCCTTGCCCACAGATTGTGCCAGGGCTGGGGCAGGGGTGGGCTCCCTTAAGTGCCTTGGTCTGCCGGCTTTGCAAGGGTTGCTGCCACTGTCCCTAGATCCCATCACTGCTGCTCACCACCCCTGGACCCTCCCTACTGCCAGAATTTGGACCCCCCACTGTCACCAGTAGACCTTCCACAACTGCCATTGGCTCTGCAGGTCTGGCCTGGGAGATGCCTCCACTGTCTGGACCTGGCCCAGCATACATTTGACACTCCTGGTTTAGAGCAAACATTCACTAGAAAAAGATTTCTCAGGTCCAGAACATGATTTCTAGGAGAAAAAGATAACCAACTCTGAATGAGCAAGCTGTCTGAGAGCCAGATTCAAGTCCCTGTTCTCTCTGATTCAGACCAGGGACCTGAATCTGGATCTGCTATATTCCCATTGAGCATTCTGAACGCTGGGCTGTTCATATCTCTGGAGCTAGTTGTTCTGAGCATCTCTTCCTGAAGTTGTTACACTTTAAATAAATAAATAAAATCTCTTAGAACAGGGACTTGAACCCCCCCCTGCAGAATACCCTCACCCTGGGCTACTGTATATTTTGGGGGGGTAGACACATGTATGCACATACTCTTATTTTTCATGAAAACTATTGAGATCATAGTTATGTCCCAATAAAGAATGAGATCCTTTATGAAACCCTTACAAATTTAATTGGATGGGAAAAATTTTCCCCATACCTTTAATCCTCAGGACCTTCTGGGAAGTACATCTGCTACTCTATAAGCTCAATGGATGATGGAAAGGAAGAAATGGTAAATTCATGGGCTCCATCCTCTTCCATCTGAAAGAACCAATGGATAAGCATTGCAGGAGGACTTAATCAGATTATGGCATCCTATCCTTTCTATCTTAGTCACAGCAAGGCTCATTTCCCCTCCTCAGCTGCACAATGGTGTAAAATGCTGTCCTGCTCCACCATACAGCAGAATCACACTAGTATCATGACTTAGTGTGAAACTACTCAGCTTGTCATTTAATTTCTGTGAAAAAAGCCCTTCAAAAAGCCTTTTTGTGGATCTAATTCTTATAAGCCTTTCAGTGGGTGTGTCTACACATGCATTAATGTGCTTTTCCTAATGCACATTAAATGTAGTATTTGCAATGTGAGGTACTAAATAAAGGAGCATTAGGCTGCCCTAATGCATAGAACTGAAAGCATACATTTTTAAAGTGATACTTAATGTTCAGTAGCTTATTTTACTGCACATTAGCATAATTGCACTTTTTTATGTTATGCTTTAATGCTCAGTAAAATAGGCTACTGTGCATTAAAGCGCACATGTAGATGCACCCAGTAATTCAAAAGAATAACAAAAAAAAATAATTCCCTAAACATCCTGGCAAATTAAGAGTATATTTGTGAAAAAAATGCAGCTTTCTGACTTTTGCTGAAAAGAATCACAAATGCTTGAACATCGAAGAAAACTCTATCATAAATTCTATTTGGCTTTAGCTTCCAATCTTGTAATTTGATCTACAAAGGCAGAGCATTATGCCTCGTACCTTTGTTGATAGGTTTCGTGGCCTACCTGGCAGCAGAGGCCTACCTACCTACGTGGGCAGTTTTGCACCTTGGGGACTGTCTGTCAGCATATGGGGTATCACCAGCAGCTGCTCTGGCAGTTGTGATGGCTGCTATTTTTGTACCCCCCAAGTTGGCATCCCAGGCTGATGCCCCACTTTCCGACCCTTAGTTATGTTACTGCCTAGCTGTTCAGCGCAGAGTCTCATCCTTTTCCAGTAAGCTAAGGATAAAGTTTTTTTTAAGCATAGGCCCTGATCCAGCAAAGCAATTAGGCATGTCTTTAAGTATGAACCTAGGGACACTGTTGGATCAAGGGATTAATGAATAACACTGAAGTGCCCAGGATAGTTTAGGCTGAATCATGTGCAAATGCTTGTATTATGTTCAAATCTCTTAAATGTGTTAAAAAAGCATATGATGAGGGAGTGTTACATGATTTATAGCCCTCATTGAGATGAGCTCTCCCCTATCTTCTCCCCTCCACAAAAAAAATGAAAAAATAAAAAAGATTTTTTTTTTCCTCGATCATTTGGATCCTCTGGACATACAGCACAGGGCTATATATAACAAATCAGAATCTCTCATAGTATCTCTCAGACACCCAAGCCTAGCCACAGCCAGCAAGAATAGAAATTCAAGACAATGAAAAATAATGAAGGGGAAAAAACTATTCCTTGAATTTTGTTCCAAGCCTCAGAAACAGATCATTACATTGATTTATACTAAATAACTCCCTTTAAATCAGATTGGTACCATCTGACGATCACCCCGTTATCTTGAAAAATAGGTAAAGGTTAGGGTCATTTCTTATTTTGTGTTTTCCATGTATAGAAATCTTATTTTGTACATATTTGGATTTTTTGTATCTATTTGGATATGTATCCACATCTTATTTTATGTTTGGATAAAGTGCAGTGAAACTGTAGTTATCTGCATTGTGTGAGGACATGAAAGACATTCCACATTTGGATATGTGAGGAAGATGTTAATGGAAATAAGAAATGACCTTGGACAAGAAGGACTTTTCCCCCTCATACATAAAAATGTCATAATTGGGGTTTTACTCTACAAATAAAGATGAGATCAGGTTAACCTTTGGAAACAATATCACACTTTTACTCCAAAATAACTAAGTCCTGTGATACTTTAAGATATGTGCTAGTGTCATTGACAGATAAACAGCCCTCATCAGCATTACCTTCTGTCTGAGAATGACCCAAAGAGTGACATTTGGGTAGAAGAAACACATGCCCTATGGTGTCTTATAGCAGTCACAGTGTTTCATTTCTAACAGTAAATTCCTGCATCCTAGGCACTCAGAACAGAGACCAACCAACAGGATTGCTTCAAAGAGCAGCAGACAAGATGTTAGGAGATGTAAGTAATGCAGTTTTTTCTTTTTCCCTGCCTTGGTAAATTAGTAATAAGAGACAGGAATACAGGCCCTGAGAAAAGAGAGACTAGTGATAGACTTCAGAAAACTCCTGGCCCCACTGAGACAGAACAAAGATTTTACTTTTTATTTTCAATATTTACATTACTTAAATAGAAGCTGAAATGAGAAAGGGAACCATGAAGCTGGAAGAGGAAAAAGAAAAAAAAATAGGCCTGGTTTTTGGTCTCAGTTACACTGTTGTTAATTGGGAGCCAATCTAATGAAGTCAACTGAGTTACAGCAGTACAGGCAAAATCAGAACCAGGCTCAGATGTTTCACAGCACTATAAAACGTTTAATTTTAAATAATATACCCAATGGGAAATGCTTCTTGATCATAATTTGATTTGCTTCGTAAGTATGTGCTATTCTTTTGTGAACTGTAAAACTGAACACTTGATTTGTCACAACAGATCATGCTTCTTGTCCATGTATTCTAGTAGCCTAACTCTAGAATTGGCCAATCAGGTTTTAGATGAAGGAAACACCCCTACTTCCTTTAATCCATCAAGCCAAATATGCAATACTATGACCCATCTGAAAAACATTCCTTTCTCATCTGCAGGCTGATTGCTTTACATGAGCATGAAATTTATCACCTGGTCATCCTATTATCGCTTTCTAAAATGGAGCACCTCTCCCATTAACCTTTAAATAAATGCCATTTGACTGTTTCGCTGCAATAAGAGCAAAAGGAACTTTAAGAACAAACTTGCTCTGCCCCCCAAAACAAGAAACGGTGCGTAAGCCTGAGAGACTGACAAAATAAAGTAAAACTAAAGCTCCAGTCTTTGGTCTGAACAAGAAAAAAAGCTACAGATAACTGCTTCATCATGTCATCACAACATATTTCTCAAGGAAATGATCACATCAGTTACAGTTACATGAATATATTACAAGTATTCACCTTAGAACATTTTCTGTATTTCTGACTTCCCAAATTGCACTGTGTGTGTGATAAAAATAAAATACATTTCAGGTCTGAACAGTTACATGTAAATTCAAAACGGGTTATGCTGATGAAAACAAAACGAAGCAAAAGCCCCTAAATAAATATAAAAAAATGTTCATATTGCTGCTATTATGCAATCCAAAGTACCAACATTATTCAATATGCAAAAGAGTGCACTTGAAATATGGTACCTTGTAGTGTAAAAGCTATTATCTATTTCCTGCATAGCCACAATAAAAATGCTGTAAAATATTATGCTAGGAAAATAATACTGTTCTTGGAAATATTATCTGACTCAAAGTATTAGGGAATTTATGATTCCTCTACCTGACTATAACTACGTGTCTAGAACATGCGTAGGGCCTTCCTTGATTTTGGCTGGCATTATAAACATCTAGTAAACCACCAGAACAAATTTTGGCATTCTATGGCTGCGTCCAGATGAGCGCAGCCATGCAGTGGCACATACCACCCATTCACTGTTGTCTGCACTGCAAGGTAAGAGTGTAGGGGGGTTTTTGGACCCTGGGAGATCCTGCACCAAGAAAAGTGGAGTGATGCATGCGGGGGCAGTGTGCGCTACCCAAAACAGGACCCTGGCAGGCCAGAGCCACACTCTAGCTCCTGGCCAGGCTCCAAGCAGCAGAACTGCCACTGCTGCAGCCCCAGAAGGCCCCCAGGACCCCAGGTAAGGCTGCTGGGGCCAGCCTAGCTGTCTCCAGCCTCTCCTACCCCCACCTAGGGTAACTTGCCACGTGCTAGAAGGTGAGTGGCACAGGCATTCCTGGGGACAGCTAGCAGTGGCATAAGGTGTACCGCTCTTTCTTGTCCCTGGGGAAACAGATGTCCATGCTTGTGTGGACACTGCCTGTGAAAGTAAAGAAATCTCCCTGAAATTTCTCATTAGAGGTCATCTTGCCAAAGATGGGAATAAAAAAAATGTTCTGCCTTAAGTTGTTGCATATACATGACTAATATTAGCTATGTAAGTGACATTTTGAAGTATACAACCTATCCCACCCCGCATTTCCCCCACCCCTCCAACTTGCCAGGTCCTTCTGAGTTGGACACTACCCTAAAAGGGAAAGGGGTGTGGGTTGTGGCCCCTTCTCCAGTCTTGAGTGGGGCAAAAGCTATCCTGCTACATAGTCTATCCACTTTATCCAGGGCATTGAAAACAAAATGTAGAAACATCGTGGAGGGGCCAGAGACCAAATCTGAGGCAACTTCCCTCTGCCTTGCTCTCCTTCTAGCTCTAAGTATCTTTTCCTCTTGTAGCTGGCCTATTGGGCAGCCAAAAGGAAGAATGGAGGGTGCACAATTCCTATCCTATGGCTTGGTAGATAGGCAAGTTCCCACCCACTTTAGGCAACAGGGGCCTAGAACATGGGTCTCCCACTTGTTCAGCAAATACCCTATCCAGTAAGTTACTGGGATAAAAAGGTGAGAAGAAACTTCTTGTGTATATTAAAACTTCCATGGAATTCTGTGCCTCCCAGGGGAGCAGGGTCTAAAATCTGCAGAAGCAGCCCCAGGCAGCGCCTTATACACTGGTAAGTTAGTTGTGTAAGTGCTACTTACCTGTCTAAAGGCAGAGCAAGATTTGAATTTAGGTCCTAGTATTAAAACAATCTCTTAGACTCCTGCAAAGATTCCATCTACTGCATGAAGTCCTATAGATTTACACATCCTATATGGTCGACTGAAGGAATTATAAATCCCCCATAAATCTTGAAAAAGCATATACCATATTAACACTTCCCATAGGTAGAAACCTACTTCCCACTTTTCAAAGGTGAATACAAGCAATCCATTGGATTTGAGTATCTTGGATCCACAAGATCCAAAATGCCCCAGTGCCGGGAAACTGAAGATAGTGTTGTAAAGCTCCCCTCAAGTGCTTGACAGCATGTAATTGCACAGTGGGACCCTGACCTTGGTTGAGGCTTACAAATACTACTGTAACACAAAGAAAAAATAAAAATGTATGTTGATTGACAGACTATCGTACATCAGATGGCAAATTTAGTAGGATATTCAGAAGTATTCTTCTACTTTATCCACTGGGCTGGTTTGCTTTTAAGTATAGGACCTTTATCTGCCACCTTTTCCTCCTTACTATTTTTTTTAAATATGATCTGTCCAGATAACAGTTAAGATAGTAACAATCATTTAGCTAACTGAAATTGACTGGGGACATCAACTTGGAGACCTATATGCCATATACCTTTTTGGCTTCTGTAAGTGGATTGCTTAGTCTACTTGGCTTCTGCAGGCAGGCTTTAGTCCCTGAGGAGCTTCTCAGCCAGTCCTGCCAAATAAAAGTCTTTAAGCAACAAACAAACAAAACTGAACCTTTCTGCTATGTCCTGGGCACTAGAAAGGAAGGTGTTTGGCTCTGACCCCAACACAGCAGCCTAAGCCCTTCTTGGTAGCAAGCTTGTTTTGCTCACAGCTTGCCTCCTGCTTGCTCTGTGCTTCCTCACTGTTTGCTTCCTTTCTGCTCTCTGACCCGGTGTTTTAAACTCCCAACAGGACACTCCCTTGTTATCCAAATGCCCTGCACTGAACTCTCTCAACAGGGCCGACTGTTCCCTCTTAAAGGGACATACTGCTGCATTACAGCTTCCTATTCTGAAAGTCTGTCTGAACACCTTGCATGACATTAATTATTATATTCTAATAATTGATTTGTTGGCAGTTTATTTTTATATCTGGGGTGTGTGTTAGTCATGGCTTTTTGCTGTTTTGAAAATGTAATAAAATATTAAAAGAAATAGTTTATTTTTAATTGTACAGACCACTTTAAATTGGCTGTATGCTGATACCACCGCTTGATTCACCAATGGTTAAACAAAATTAAAACTGTCAAGTTTCATCTCTAAGGTTTAATTATTAAGGCTAGTAAAGCACATGTTCTATAAGAGAAACAATTAGAAAAAGGAAAGCCATCTTCTTCGACTACAAACCAACCTTATAATAAATGTTTTCTTCCTTTTCAGTGCCTTTCTTCTTTATGATGGTCAAATTGCTGGTTTTATCTGGTCTGTCTTATTTCCTTGGATAGGACTTGCCTTGTTATTTTGTACTTTCCCTTGTACTGTGAAGGATTTGGATAGTAGCCCCACCCAACTCAAGCTAACTGTTGACTTTTCCTTTTCAGATATGCTTAATATGAAAGTATCACACGAATACTTACAATGTTTCAAGTTACAACATTTTGTACTTACAACGTTTCAACTTTCTGACATCAGTTTCGACTTTACAATACTTGATCTGATGCGACACCATGCTAGCGAACAAGTTTGCTGTGTAGCCCATCTCCCTGGAGAACATCTGTCCAAGCTTCTTGGGACGCTTTCTTTAAGAAAGCAGACAAGCCTCTAGAAAAACCTGCAGCCAAGACTCCCGAGAAGACTCCAGCCAAGAACCCTTCAAAAAGTCCAACCAAGAGCCCTTCAAAACGTCCAACAAAGACACATCAAAGAAATCCTTCCAAATCAATATGATTGCTATTTACAATATAAATACATTAATGTAGCTATATTTCTCATCTATAATTGATCGAGTACAAAATTCTGGGGTATTTTTGGTGAAAATAGGGCCTTAGTTCAGGAACCAATCCCCCATTTATAACATTGTTTCCTATGAGAAAATTGGTTCCGAGTTACAACATTTCAACTTAA
This sequence comes from Crocodylus porosus, assembly GCF_001723895.1. Taxonomy (NCBI): domain Eukaryota; kingdom Metazoa; phylum Chordata; order Crocodylia; family Crocodylidae; genus Crocodylus; species Crocodylus porosus. The sequence goes on along the minus strand of NW_017728931.1, from coordinate 43,830,581 downwards.
AATGTGGTTTTCAGAAATCAATTGTGTTATAAGTCCGAGGACTGCCTGTATAATAGGACTAGTTACATCAGCCTTAAGGCCTTGGTTCAGCGTACAGTTATGTGCTAGGCAGAAACTTTTTATTTTACCCTAAGCTTTACTCTATAGTGTATTTGTTTTTAAATAAGAACAACAAATGCCCATGTAGACAAGTTCAAACCGTGTCCCCATTGTTGACTCGTGTCCATTTGGCCTTCAAGCTCTTCACACTGGTGATGACATTGAAATAAGATGGCTGAAACAATATGCCAAAACTGCATTTGCTAAATAAATAAATTTAAATGAGGAAAAATAGGCTTTTGGTTGGAATCACGGCACTCATCTCTGGGAAAAACTCTTCTTCTAAAAATAAATTCTTCCTGCTCAAGTTAGAGACTGAGGCTTAAGTTAGAGCTTGAGGCTTAAGATATTCTCATGTTTGTATTGTTATGGTTCCAGACTGCTAAGTCCAAATGAGGCTGAGAAGCATTTGGGCATGATGTGGTCACTGTTTTGTTATTACAAATTCAACAACCCATTTGGGATTTTTTCTGCAATATTATTTTTAAGAGTATGAACTAAATAAATAGAGAGACTCATTGCCATCTACTGGTAGCTAGACAGGTGTGCAAGCTTTTGTTCAATTTGTCCACTAAACTTTCTCTAAAAAGCATTTTATAACTTATTCACATAAAACACATACTATTTGGATTAGCATGATAGTTCATAAAAGCTTAAATTTCCTGTTATGTATATCTTTAGGGCAGATTGTGACTTTATGTGGATATACAAGGAAACAGCTATCTCTTTTCCTGAACTCCAGTGCAGGGATTATCCACAATCCATCTTTTTAGTTATAATTTTTCTCTTTCAGACTGAGAAAGTAATCACTCTTCAATGTATTTTGGCCAAATCTGTAAGACTGGACCTGGCAAAAACCACTGCTGCATAGGTAAACATGTCTCCTACTACTATCAAGCCCCTCGACATCCTCAACATCCATCAGCTAGGGCTCTGATTTAGCAGTCCTGCTTGCTTAATTTCAATGTCTTCATTCTCGTATGATTTTTAAATAAGTTCTGAACATTAAGATGTCCAGTCCCAAATCTCTCTCTCTCTCTCTCTCTCTCTCTTTCTCTTTGGTTTCTTGTATTAGTAACCTATGATTATTGTGAGCATTGTGCTTTAGCCAAGGTCTGTGGTGACAAGAACTATGAAAACAGAGGGAAGAAAAGCACTTAGTAGGCACTGTATATCACTATCACTTTTCCAATTAATAAGTTGGCATTAAAGACTATGAATAAAGGATTATGGCATTTAAGCAAATGTCACTTATTTTCATTAAAATACTTTGGCAAAGATTAAAAAAACAGAACCTAAAGTTAGATTGCTATGTTCATCTTTAGGCACATGCCTAATTTCAAAGCCCTACTACCAATGGAAGGTGTTGGGTCCTCAGTGAGTTTGCAAATTCAGACACAGATATATATGTGGATAGGAGACAAACTCTGGCCTCTTGTTTTTTTTAAAAATGGCCTTTTTATTTCAGGCAACAATTTTAGCACCAATATTGAGAAAGTCACTGTAAGTGACAGCGAGGAACTGAGTGCTACATGTGTCACAGTTGTTATCCCAGTTCTTCCACTGGCACACCCCAAGAAAGCTTCTTACCCTCCAGATGTCAGTATTGCCTGTTCTCTGAAAGGAGATCAAGAAGACTACTCCAGTCTTGGTTTTTGCTCAGTAAAAAAAAAATTCTGCTGGAACAAATTAATCTAGCCTTGGACCTCCCGCACTTTACCAGAGGGTCACTAGCAACTTCACAGCTGCTGTAGGTCATAGAAAAAACTTTTCCCGATACATGGTAGCAGCTGAAGTATAGTGCAATCAGTGAATTACTAATCGGTGCTGGTCTTGGAGGTACAAACTTCAGAAAATCAGCAAGAGTCTAAAGGTAGACAATAGGAAATGCCAAGTCTCCTCTCAGGAACTGTTTTTAGGCTGGACATTAAGGGCCAGATCCCACTATACCTACTAGGTTCCATAAGTATGATCATAATCCAGTCTTCCTGCTGACACTAGTCTACTGGACAGCCAAGAATGCAAAAATCATGGAATCAGAAAGACAACAAGCAAGAGGGAGCATCCTTCCACAGCCTAGTGAATGTGTCACTTCCTTTGAAGAGGGGTCCTGGGTTCTGGTCACTACTTCTACATTCTGAATTAATTTTATATTAAACAATCATTGAATGAAAAAGGGCAGTAAACCTGAATCATAATGATGCTTAGTAGGAGTTAGGCATCTAAGTGATTAAATTGGATCATATCTGAACTTACTGGGAGAAGCCCAAGCAGAAAAACCTTTGCTTGAACTCAGAGGCCTACTGGGTTTTGCAGTCCATGCAGGCAGGGTAGATTTGCACCTTATAGATTAAATAAAACAGTGATGTATAGCCAGAGCATTCCTGAGCCCAAACTCACTTCATCAGATGCTGTGAGGTAGGGGTCCCTGTGGACTCCTAACTCTACCTAAATTTTGGTGCCTCTGAGTGTATCTACACAATATGCTTTACTACAGAGCTGACTAATTAGCTCCATGCTAAAGCATCACTGTCGATACATGCGCCCATATTAGGGTGCAGTAAATTAATTAACTCCTCTGTAGGATAGTACTGACTGGGACAAGTACTATCCTACAGTAGAGTAGTTACATGTACTGAAATACATGTATAGACAGTGACTGGGGTTAGCTGGGGCATGAGTGTGCTAGTGTGAGGACTGCCTCCTGGCTAGCCCTGCACTGTAGTACCCTTGTGCCCCAGGCAGCCCCTCCACAGCACATTGAGCTGATATAAACCCATGATATGGTGTGTTGCAGGCAAGCCAGGTAATGATTTAAAGCAGTGGTTCTCAACAATGGTGCTGGGACACCCAGGGGTGCCATGAGATCCTCTGAAGGGTGCCAGGAGGGGTGAGGAGATAATCAGATAAGGGCAGGCTCAGGCTCAGCCCCTGCCTGGCTTTTTCTCTGCACCTACTGCCCAGCCCCTTTGCAAAGAGGTAAGCACTGTAAATTTGATTTTGACATGGGGTGCTGCTCAGTTCACAGAAGTTGTGGAAGGGTGCCTTGCATCTATAAAGGTTGAGAACTACTAATTTAAAGAAAGCTAATTGTGTGGCTCCTAGATACTCTTCCATAATATAAGATGAAAAAGGACACGATGGCACACATTAATCAATTTAATATTTGATATCTTTTCTCTTATTTTAAACACTGTTGATTGTACTGCTGCAAGAAGTGATCCTCAGAGATTAACTGATTTTAGAAAGTTATTAACTAATACTACAAATAATATCCACATTTCCCCGAGCTAAAACAGTTACAGGATATCAACTGTCATGCTTCAAGACAAAAGCCAGACTTGGCATTAGGAGAAGACTGTCTCAATAATTCAATAACAATGAGTTTTAAACCTTCATCAGTGTCATCCTATACTAATCAGGGTACTGTTGTCTGACTTTATATGGAATCCTTTGTTCCTTTAATTCTCTCTTCCTTCTATAGACCTTAGTATTTCCCCTCTGTGCTTGCCCTTTTGCATGGGAAAACTGACTGATGGATATTTGCCGACAAGCACATGTCTATAGTAAGTAATACTGCTCAATGATTTTGTTGCTGTTCAATAAAAAGAGCTCCTGAAAGTCAGTACATTAATGCTATGATGTGATTTTCCTGGCTCAGCAAGTGTGAGCAGAGTGTCCTTGTTGGAAAGGAGTCAAAAAGTGCAATGTGCTGCTACTTCTCTTTGATTTCAATTCAGTTCCCAAATGTATATGGACCTTCATCTGGGAATATTAAGATATGTGCTCTTGGGGCACCCTTATCCAGGAATCTCAGATTACTCCACCCATGTATTAAGTGAAATATAGCAAATCATTTTCCAAAAGCTACCAATAATATATAGTAGTTAATGATTGTAACTTCAAGTTTTTACTTAACTCTATATATGCTATTTGATTACTGTCTTGAACACATCATTTCTTTCTTATTCCCTCTCTTCCTATTTTTCTTCTTCCACTGCCTGTAAAATAGGATTGCTAACTGTGTGTGTAACTGTCAAATAGATTGCTTACACATGTAAAAAACAAAACAAAAGAGTGCTTTACTTTAAACTTGGTGTGCCCCACACTGAGCCCAGCACATGTCCAGAAGAAGCATTGCATTAGTTTGACCGCGCTCACCCAACGTCTGTATAGATTGGGTGCTTCAGCGGGGCTTTTTTTTGGACGCTTTTATATAATAACCAATTGAATCAGCTTTAGATAAAAGTGCCAAAAATCCCTGCTGAAGCATGTGATCTATATAGATGCTGCAGAGCTGTGTTGAAGCCTTTTCTGGTAAAGCACAGGCGGTTTTTTTCATGTCTGTCAGCAGTCTTAGATGCTAGTGAACAGAATACACATTCACCCTTTGGGGGAGGCGTGGGGGTGCAAATCTTAGACTGGGGTCCACCATTCTTAAACCAGTTTCTGGGTGTCAAATTTCTGTTCTGTTACAAGTATGGACCAGTTTTGTGTGCTGAACTTCTGTTCCATTACGGGTACAGACCAGTTTCCGATCACTTTTACTGGTAAAAGTGTAATGTCTGTACCTGTCCATAAAGTGAAATGAGATTCTGTCCTGAGGAAACACGTTTAGCAGTCAAGAGAGCACTTTGGTCTTTATATATCCATAATCCGTGTCTGATATGGACCTCTTTTGGGGCCTCAGAACTGAAGATTTGGGCCTCTTTTTCTAGAATGGGCTCAGGTACATATTTAAAATAGGTTTACATAATAATCATTGGCTAGAGATGTGTGTGTGGATCTCATTAGAGTTTAACATATACATGTACCAACAAAAATTTTTTGTTGTTCCATAAAAAATTACTGAGATGCAGATGAGGAGAAATCCAGACAAAAAGATTTCAATCTAATAACTTCCTCTCTAGGGTTCTAGCTCCTTTCTTGAGATCTGTCACTGGGAGGCAGTTGGCTCCACTTTTATGGATACCGCCTCTTCACTCAGATTGATTTCCTCATTGGTGGCATCACAGAGGTTGTATTGCATTCAATGTCCACTGTCACAAAGTAAGTCTTAGTCATTGCCTCATCTCATTACAAGACCTGCAACAGCTGCAACTGTTATACATTCATAAGCTACTTTGAAATGCCATAGTAAAGAACTATCTGTTAATTTTATTTAATTGGAGCACAACCTATAGTCTATCACAATACCCAAAAAAATAAAATATCTTAAGGGTACAGTTCTACAACCACTTACATACGTACTTAACTCTGCTACTGCAGAATATAGTAATCTTCTATGGTGGTAACTTTAAGCACACTCTTACATGTTGGCAGGATTGGGATCAACACAAGAAAGACAACTGTAGAAAACACTGCTATACAAATGTGCAATGAAATCAAGTCCATTGCTTTACATATTGTTATTTCCTACCTTGTTATTTTAATTGTATATCTTCAAAGTTGCACAAATATAGTATTTCTGCCTTTAACTCCTTTTAAAGGGAACAGAAATAAAAAAAAGGAAAACATCCTCCCCTCCTCAGTCATATGTTTCTTCTAAATATCAATGGTATCCTATCTGTACATATCGGGAGCACTGACTCTTTGACATTATTGTATTTTCTTAAATACAACATGCCCCCAAATAAGATATCTTGTGTTTGAAAGGCAGAATGAAGAAGAAAGTATATTTCCTTGGAAAATACTAGTAAGTCTGGTATTTTTTCCCAGGGAAAACACAGGTGGCTGCATTTGGGATAGGGAGGGAAGAAAAATATAGTGGCTGTTCTGTTAACCTCCTAGCTGCAAGATATCACCAGGCGTCTAGCTGAGCTAAACTGCCTGGCCTCTTCTTGAGCTGAGCTGGGTAGGCAGCCAGCTTTTGTAGCATGAGTCTCTGTTGGGGGGAAGAGAAAGTGTCCACAGCCTGCAGCTAGGGAGCCCTGTGCACTCACTGTGCTGTCCCCCTATACAACACATGCAGCACTATTGTCTCTTTCCTTGAGCAGAGGCTTGAGCTGCAGAAGTTGCTATTACCATATTTCCTCATTTAAAATGTGCACCCCAATTTCCAGCAGCTGATTTTTGAAAAGAAGATTCATGTTGTATGCCAGAAAATTCAGTAAGTAGCATTCACTTAACTGAGGGATTACTGTGACATTTACCAAAAAGAGGGCCTGTTCTGCAAACATTTAAGCATGGGAGTAACTTTTCTCACAAGAACAATTCTACTGACTTAAATAGACTGACTCACATTGATGGTATGTTCACATTGCAGCCATTACTTGATGGCAGCTCATACACAGACGTACCCTAGCAAGTTTTAAAATATCTCAGTCAGGTATTAATAACAGTGCAACTGCAACAGGAACTCAGTGCAGACAGTAAAATTTGGGTAAATGGGTAAATATATAGGTATGGTTTACAGCTGATGCTAAGCTCTACATCAGGGATGGGTAATGCTTTGGGGCAGAGTGCTGAAAACACCCACAACCTTGACTTGTAAGATGTTGGCGTGCCGGTGTGGATGGTGGGGGAGTCGCAAGGGGCCCAATCCATCTATATGCCATAAACAAGGCAGCTGTAATCAAGGCAGGAGAAACCACTTAACATGCTTTGTAAGATGAGTTAATTGCTAACCAGGAAAAAGCAGGTAAATGTTGTTAGCTTGGTACACTCATTTGAGGTTCTGTTTATGATTTATAAAACATAATATGAATAGAAAACTGTGTGAAGCAGTAAAATTAAATTAATATGGGTGTTGGGGACAAATATTTAAATGTTCCCTATAGTGTTTTATAACCCATGTGCCCCTGGGTGACTAGTGCCACCTTATTTGGGGAGGCACGTGCACCTCCCCAGCAACCAGTCAGTGACCGGGAGGGGGTCCCCCCCCATAGCCCATCTTGCCAACTAGGGGGGAGGTCCCCTTGAGGCCAATCTTGCTGACCATGGAGCAGCTGCGGCGCTTCTTCCGGGCGCTCCCAATCCCCAGTAGGTGCTCACAGGGGGGCACCAGTGCTCCTGCCTGTCTCCCCTGCCTGTTGCCTAAGTGAGGAATGCAGCCTGTCAGGGGATGCACCAGCACTCTCAGGGGCTGCACGTGCACCCCTGTGCACCCCCTATGCATCACCACTGCATGTACCAGCACCATGTTACTTCATGAAAAAACAACACAACCAACTGGAAACAAAAAAAGAAATTGATTCAACTGTTTCATTGCTCCAGCAGAATGCAGTGCCGAAAGTAAATAATTGTCATAAATAATAAAAATTATATTAAATTTTAACAGTTTTGTGAGATTTCATGCCTTAAGATGGATTTCCGATACAGAGAAAGAAATGTGTTTGCTTTTTAATGATTTTAACTGGACAGCACGTCCTTTGAGGAGTCAGGGGTTTCATACAATGTTGTTTTATTTTTGTGAAACATGTACCCAACCAGCTGACATTTAGGTTGCATCAGAGTAATGTATCATGAAGGAAAATGAGTAGTTGTTCTTCCTGGTGATCCAAAGGTGATTGCTTGATAAGATTTCTTATTCCAGCCCTGGGATCACAAGACAGGGGAGTATTCACTGTCTAATAATGCAGGGTAAACACAGTACTTAGAATAGCAACAATCATTTTCATGCTTAAGGGTAAAAGGATACATGTGCCAACTTGTATAAAATAAAAGCTGACTTGAACTTCTGCTGAAATCCCCAAACAACCCTCCAAACTTGCTAGAAAGTTCATTTAAATGTATTTTAAAGAAACCAGACTCTTCCTTTTCAGGTATCCCTGTACTCCTCAGTTCTCACCAGTTCTGGAATAGTGTGAGAAGGGCAGTCTCTTCTAGTTTTGCTACCTGAGTAGAAGCAATATAACAGAATACTCTCAGATATTTCCAGGCCGGTTTTGCAGCAACTACAGGTTCTAATAAGTTCTGAATAAGCATCACAACTCTGAGTACTTTTCCATCATAACCAATGGCCCATCTGACTCAAATTAAATGGCCATCAAAAGAGTAAGGACTGAGAACCCTCTTCCGGCTCTCTCTGAACCACAGATCTGGGCACAAAGAAATAAATTAAAAATAAGTGGCAGGGCATGGAAAAGGAATGATCAGCTCAGTCCTGCCCGTCACTATTTATTGGCTAGAGTGGCTGACCTAATGTGAGGAAAGAAATGAGTAACATGTTACTACCTCCTGGGAGTAGAGGTGATGCAAGGAGGAACTGTGACACTGACTCACAATGCCCTTCAAGGGAGCAGCCAGAAGTGCAGCTCCCCACTGTAACTCATGGTGCTTTGCAGGAAACATTCTGAGTTTCAACGATCCCGTGGAAAAACAGAAGTTCACTCTTGGTTCCAGGGTGGAGGTGAATCTAGCTGCTGGCTGCTGCAGCCCGTTTTCTCTAGCAGTGGGCTCTCCTGTCCCCCAGTGTGCCCCTGTTTCAGAACAGGAATGGGAAAGGGAGCAGAGGGAGCTCATTCTAGGGGTTCCCCAGCAAGCACTGTAGGGTGGGGTGACTGAATTGGAGCCCCCTCCTCCAGCAGATGCTGAAAAAAATCCAGGCCAAACTCCCTCCACTCCCTTTCCCTGCTCCCATTGTGAAAACAGCAATGGGCTAGGAGGCAGCACAGACACAAGTTACAGAACATGCTCTGTTTTGAAACGTCGTCATCTGACCCCTCATGCAATGAGGGTTCAGATTTTTGCCAGACTGGCCATTTTTTAAGCAGTCTGAAGCCATGCCCTTCTGTTTGGTCATAGCTATAGACCACTTTCTATGGCCAGATCATGCTAAAATTGTCACTGCTGTCTACACCCCAAAATTACTACTGGACCCTTACACCACTGTTTCCTTGACGCTGTGTCCCAAAATCAGCACCTAACCCAGTTTTGCTCAAAAAAAAAAAAAAAAAAGGAAAAGGTGGTGAAGTTATTAACATAAATGAGGGGACACAGGTAAAGTTTTGTGTTTTTATTCAGAGGAAAACAAGAAACTAAAACAGGACTTTTGCTAAAAAGGAAACAATAAACAGAGGGCTAGGAATTCCTTAAGAATTAATTTTCGTATGTATACAAAATAGAAATAAGCATAGCAAGGCAAAGTGGGTGCCTAATTCAAAGAACAAAGAGAGAAACAACAATCTAGCAGTCATTGAAGAGGTTATAGGGAAAGGGTTTTTAAGTAAACTTGATCCATTGAAATATAGAGGCTGAAAAGGAATGCTTCTTTGGTTTCTGTAAACATCAAATTTTGGGAAGCAGATGAAGCACTCCAGAACTGAAGAGCAAAATAATGAGACTGTGATCTTTAAAAAGAACTGAAAGAATAACTTGAGTAGTTATAGCCCTGAAAGCTTAGCTCTAGTTCTAGGTAAAATATTAGAAAACCTAATAGGGGAATATATTTTTAGCCATATAAAACAGAGGGACCTATTGACTTAAAGCCAAGAGGGATTTGTGAAACACAGACAATGCCAGCGTAATCTGATAACCTTTTTATTATGGTATCTGAGTGGGTGGATTTTAAACAGGACCTTTAGCATATGGAAACAGCTTAAGTAATGTCTGGATAAAATGCAAACGTGGCCAGTAACCTGTTGACATATATATTGCTTCCTGAACTAGTCCTTATGGTGTTTTAGAGGATGACCTACTTTCTACATTCACCCTATAAGTAGCTAAGGGAAATGGCATAATGTTATACGGGGTGCTCTGAATATGGCTGAGCAAACTGACTAAAAGAACAGAAGGAAGAAATAGGAACAAAAACTGGTGTTTTTGACTCCCTGTGCTCACTTTCAGACATACCACACAGACACAACCTTACCAGAAAACTGCCAACATTTTTCTTGACTACAGGTTTTTTAAAGTAGCAGCATTAAAGGAATGACAGCATGCTTAAAAAAACTTCAAATCAAACACAAAAATCTGACATTCAAGAGATGGAATTGATGTTTACACATACGTTGCTACAAAGAAATCTATTTAAGTTTATTTCAGTTTCACTGATCCAAAATTGTCATCCCATTTCAGAGCCTGGATTTGTTGTGATCTGAAGTCTATCAGCTCTTATTTCTGCGGAGTTTGTAAAGCATACTCCCACATCATGTATAAACTCTTCAGATTTCTGGCTCCAGCCAAACCTTTTGATTCAAACTTTTGATTCAACTGAGATTGTGAAATCATTTTCAGAAAAGTGAAGTTCCCCTAGACTTCAATGGTGTAGGACCAGGCACATAACATAAATCTTGAACTAACCAAATTTCTATTGAGACATAACCAAAAGAGTAATTGGAATAACAGAAGTAACATGAAACCAAGCCAGGAAGTACAGCTATTACACTTTCTACACAGGATGAGCCCACTTGGAAATAATGAAGTAGTTTGGACACAGTTAAGGAAAACTTGGTTTCTTCTAATTCCTGTATAGACTTACATTTCTGGATCAGAAGCAGATATGAGCCTTCCTATGCTGGATAAGACGTTTGATGCAATGGATATGTTAAGAGTGACAAAGCAAACGGGTTATGCCCAGGTGGGGTAGTAATATAGGATTTGGATCACCTGAGGAAGCTGACTCTGTGTGTGAGTGTGAGAGTGTGTGTGTGTGTGTGTGTGTGTTAGAAGGAAGAGAATAGTTGTCATTTGACAAAGGGAATGGAAGCTAAAAATAATAAGGAACTCTCAATAAGTATCTTAGATAGTGAGCACAAAGAAACTGGCTGAGAGAGAGAGACTTGAAAAGTAAGTCATATGTAGAAGGGAGAGCTTGGAACAAATCCCAAATAATGTTCAAGAACAATGAGGAAACTGAGGCAGGGAATGGCTTGGATTGTTTTATGAAAAATACGGATTGATGCATTTTTGCAAGGAAAACCCTATGAACCTTACTTAGGGAAATATTTCCATAGATGGCACTGGAAATTTCGCCCCCTTAACGGCTTTAAGGTAATATCAATATCTTCTGAGATGGCAGTAGTAAGTTTTAGGCTAATTTCAAAGTGAATAATTTAGGAAATATTTTCATTTGGTCCCCTTGTACAAGTACTGTGAACCAGTTTCACTTCCCTGCAGATACTTTCTCTTGTACAGAATTCTGTTGACTTTAGCAGACCCTGCATAGGAATAAGCATACTGACTATTAGAGCAGCTCTTGGCAGTCTGCTGTCTGCACCCCAAAATGGTGCCCTCTGTCTTGTATTTAACATGGAACCACAGGGAAATCAAGCTGTCACAGGGCCAGGGTTGAATGTCATGAGAGGGAAAGTTATGCTAGAGACTGGTGTTAACACGCAATCATGTTCTCTTGGTTGGGGTATTATTACAGGGGTTGGGAATTAATCTATATGGAGAGGAAAGTTCACACTAGGGGCTGTGGTGCGAACATAAAAGCATCCTTTCTATGTAGGTTTCTTATTGCAGGGCTTGGGAATTAATCCAAACTGACAGCAAATATGACAAAAGCCTCCTGCTGCTTTTCTTCTAATAGGATTGAATATTGTTATAGTTGTGATGGTCCAGGAAATATAAAAGAAGCAATGATTTTTGTGTTATCTTTTATTGGACCAATTGTATAGTTGAGCTGTTGGGCAAGCTTTTAGGAATCAAGTTAGAATATAGAAGCATAAGAACTGCTATTTACTGGGTCAGGCTATAGGTCCCTCTTGCCTAGTATCACATGTCACACAGTGGCAGAGAGTGGTTGCTCAAAGGGAGAGTGAACAAGGTATGGACAGGTTAGAGTTGAGGAAGGGCAAAGGTTAGCCAACAACTCTCCCAACTGTACAGTGGGTCCAATTAAAGCTATCACAAAAAAAACCAGACAAGGTTCTATGGGTGAATCTGATATTCTTTATTAGACCAAGTTAAATAGTTGGAAACATTTTTTTAGCAAACTTTCGGATTTAGAAACCCTTCATCAGGCTGAGGAAGCCCCTGCAGTTGGTGTGTGCTCTTCCTGGATGAAATGAGTAGTAAAGAAGCCAGAGGCTGGTATACATGCAAGACAGGCAGTCAGTGAAGATGTAAATTGAGGAGTCAGTAGGTGAGAGACAGGCTGGCGGGGGGGAGAGAGAAAAGGCGGGTGAATGTAGCAGTTAAATAGTGGAGAGGTACCTGGGGGTCAGATGTCAGGCATATCATAATGTGTCACAAATCCAGTGTCTATATTTAATGTATGATTTTTTGTATCCAGAAGGTTGATGAAGTAAAACCCCTATCACAAAAAACCTCACTCTCCTTCTAGATAGTCTTAGGAGCAGTAGACTAAAAGCATGCAAACCTAAAAAGGTTCCCCTCAGCACACCTGTAGAGAGGTCAGCAACCTCTATATACATCGCCATGAGTAAGATCCTTCTTTTGAGGCTCAGCTTCCATAATTAGGTCCTAGCTCACAATACCTTCCTAAAATGCCTCTTAATCCAAGTTGTGGAAAAAGAACCCAAACCCAGGTCCCTGGCTGACTTAGCAAATCCTTCTCTTAGGGTACTATCTAGTAAAGGGAAGCAGAACTTTAGGGTCCCTGGAAGGAAACACCAAAAATACCTAAATACTCCCGTCTGAGCCTATTATCTATGGTCAGATTGTTTTCTCAGTATCACTTACGAAATCTTCATTGAAGTCAGAGTTTCTTACTTGTATAATTACATCCTCATATTTCACCCATATTTCACTTAAATGCCTATATATACTAGTGAGGCTGTTCAAAAGTCAGCAAAATCAGATCTTGGCTTCTAAAATTACATGGGCCACAGTCATCAGGAAGAGCCAACATGGATTCATGTGCAACCAACTTAATTTCCTCATATGATAAGATGATGAACTCTGTGGATGTTTGTTTATTCTTATACATAAATGGTTGGCTCACCATGCACAATGAGTAGTCATCAATGGCTCAATGTCTAATTTGGAGGAGGTATTAACTAGGGTTCTCAGGGACCTTTCCTGGGTTCAGTACTGTTTAATATCTTCATTCATGATTCGTGATTCGGAGCATGGGATTAAGTGCACATTTAGCAAATTTGTAGATGACACCAAGTTGGATGGAGTTGCAGACAATGGAAAAACTGGACAAATGGTCTGAAATCAATCAAATGAATGTCAGCAAGGACAAGCATGCACTTAGGATGGAATAACTGCATGCACAAATACAGACTGGGAAATGATTGGCTAGGGTGCAGTACTGCAGAGAAGGACCTGGGCATTAGAATAGACAGTGAGGTAAATACTAGCCAACAGTGTGCTCTTGTTGCCAAAAAAAGTCAACAACATACTAGGTTGTATTAACAGGAATGTCACTTACAGATTAAGGGAAATGATTTTTCCCCTGTATTTAGCAGCATGTAGTGGACTATTGTGTCTAGTTTTGGGCACCAAACATCAAGAAAGATGTGGACAGGTTAGAAAGAATCCAATAGAGAGTGACAAATCCAATGGAGAGTGACAAAAATGGCTAGAGGTCTGGAAAACATGATTTATGAGGAAAGGTGGAATGTACTAGGATTATTTAGGTTAAAGACAAGAACACTGAGGGGGGTTTTATAACAGTTTTCAAATCTGCATGGATATTATGAAGAGTATAGAGACAGATAGCTCTCTGTGGTTGTAGAGGACTGGACTAGGAGCAACGGCCTCAACCTGCAGTAAAGCAAATTTATGTTGGAAATTAGGAAGAATTTTTTGGGTGGTCAAGCATTGGAACAGGCTACTTATGGCAGCTGTGGAATCTCCATCCATGGAAATTTTTGAAAGAAGTTTAAACCAACACTTGACTGGGATGGTTTAGTCAGGGCTGATCCTGCCTTGAGCAGACTAGCTCACCTCATAAGATACCTACCAGCCCTGCTTTCTGATAATCCTAAATCAGTTGGGTTTTGCCACCACTTTCCCTAAGATCATAAGAGTCAATAGTTACTAACATCTATGATCTAGCACAGTGGTGCTCAACCTTTTTGTCTAGCAGGCCAGATGGGCAGTGCCCAATCCCTCTGTGGGCTGGATCTGCCTGGGGTACTCATCTGGCACCTGGGGCAGGCAGGGCAAGGCCTCATCCAGCTGTGCAGAGTGGAGAAGGGGCAGCCCAGCCCTGATTCAACTGTGCAGGAGAAGAGGGCTTGGCCTGGGCCCAACCCAGCCCTGCAGAGGGGGAGAGAGCATGACCCAGCCCCAAATCAGCCCCATGGGGGATGGGGGCATGCCCCAGTCCCAACCTGGCTGGGTGGGGGGAAAAATCATGGCCCAGCCTGATCTGGCCAGACAAAGGGAGGGCTGTGGCCCCTCTCTGACCTTCCCTGCAGGGCTAAGGATTTTAGCAGAAGGGAGGGGTGGCAGCATAGGTGGTATAGAAATCAAATAAATAAGTGAATAAAATATAGGATACAATAATAATATTTTACTTTGATAAGATTGAGTTGTTGGACAAAGTAGTTGAAAACTTGAATAAAGATATTTTCTCTGAAGTGAATAATCTTGCAGACAGGTATTTAAAGATGAGGTTGGCATAACTTTAATAAAAGGAAAGTTAAAGGACTTCCAGAATTTTCTTAACTCTGAGCCATGATGTGTTTTATTTATGCAGAATTTTCAGCAGGGATTGTTGTTACAAGTCAGACCCTAGCAGTCCTAATAACAGTAAATGTTATTTTGGGCATCTGTTCACATAATACTTCTGTATGTAAGAATTGTGCCAAATTACCAGTGGGATGTGATTTGATATGTGTTACTTACCAGGCATTGACATCAGTGCTTCTATTTTTATTATTCAAAATTGCTATGCAAAGCTAGAAGAAAATCCATCTCTTGTAAAGGAAATAGATGGTGCATATTGTGCAAATAGATGCGTTGTGTCATAGTTAGAGTTACAGGAACAGTAAAAAGTTTACCCCGATATCCTCCATCACTGTATGGATCAGTTAGTTGTCCTGGACGAACATTTTGCCTCATCTTTGTCTAGAACAATCCAGTGTCTAGCATGACCCATGCCCATGGAAGGCTGACAGACAATCAGACTGAAAGTTACTGGGAGCTATGCCAGACAAGGCTTGGACAAGCATGGGAGAAAAGCGCTTAGAAAGGTCAGAGCACTGGAGATTGATCAGGGTGCTCGAAAGAGAGGGAGAGCTGTCACGGTAGTATTACTGATGCTTTGAAGAGGGCATAAGATAATGTGAACTTTCATCGATGGTTCAGTATGCAACTGTCAGGGAACTCAATTCAATATGCAACTGCATCAGGGGACTCAGCCGCAACCTAATTATCCTCTGACCCAGTTAACAACGCCATACCAATTAATTAATGGGGCTTGACTATGTACACGGCTTGGAACCTACAAACTAAGGCTTTAGCCAAGTTAGTGCATGGTATTAGTGTCCTTTCTGCCTGATGTACTGGAAACAGGCTCAAAGGACAAATGCGGGGTGAGTCTCCCATCATGTTATAATTGTAATGCAGACTGGATCTATAACTCTTACCCTGAACAGGGACGTAGAACAGATCTTCTGTCCAGTTTAGCATGGCAAGCTTGTAGTTGCTTTGTTAAAGATGCAGAGAAAGAAACACCAAAGAAAAATGGTCCGTTCACTGAGACCCAAATTATCCATGCCAGCCAGGCAACAACTTGTGCTGAAAATCAGGTGTTTGTTAACTTTTTAAAAATGAAGCTCTAATTAAAAGGGTTTAAAGGGGTTTAGTGTAGAATTTTAGCAATCAGGCCAATGTGTGATCTTCATCAGGTGGTACTCTGTATCATAAAACTAACACATACAGTCTTGGCTGTGTATCAACAACTTATGTGATTTGCAAGATAGAGCAGTAAAGGGGGCTGACTCAGGAAAAGTAGAAGTCTCTCTAATCAATCTCCAACAAATTTAGGCGGAAATATTTCTGGCAAAGTCTTTTGTCTCAGACTTTCAACTTTGGTCACAAACACAAATTCTCTTTTATACCTAAGGAATGCAAAGGCTAGAGAGGAATGGGTGTAAGTTTCCCACAGAGAGGAATAGCTATAAATTCAGCACTGAGAACTGGTACATACAGTGCTGTGCTCTTTCATCATATGACTGACCCTGGCAGGAATTTGCATTGTTTCTATATTACCTAGTGAATATATTTGTGAGGCATTGGTAGCATGATAGCATATGTCTGTCAGTGCAGAGCCCAGGAAGAAAAGGGTAGAAAATAAATAAATAATTGGACACGAGTCCAAATGAAAACTCCAGAACTGAATGCCCCACAAACTTTGTGGAGAGGAAGGCAATTTGGAATTCAAATATGAGTCTGGATTCACACCTCAAAGCATGCCTATCTACATGGGCAAAATCAAACCACCTTATTTGTATGTTTGGAATTTGAAAAGTGGATATGGATTTTCTGGTTTATTCTCTTGGTAGATTAAGACCTATGTAGTTCTTATCATAAGTGGTTCTTGACATTGTCAAAGACCTGTGGAAAACTATGGCTGTTTTTCTGCCATATTTTATGGGTCCACAGTGACAGCAAAAACCTCCAACAATTTTGAAAGTTTTATAAACTCTTCCGCTTTGGTATGCAAATCAGCCTCTTCCTAATAGCAGTAAAAAAAAAAATTCACAATGGGCACAACTGAAGGCTTTCTTGAAACTTCCTTTGTGACAGCTGGTATCAGCCACTGTTGGAAACAAGAGAGTGGACTAGATGGAGCACCAAGCTCAGCCAATGTCACAATGCTTGTGTTTGTTTCTCTGGCTGATGTCATCAGCACTTGTTGCACGGCAGCTAAAGAAGCACAAGCACATTCACAAAAGAAATGAATACCAGTACTAATTCATTCTTGCCCATGTGTCATCATAATATACATCAAATAATTGCCCATGTGTCATCATAATATACATCTTATAATTCTGCTGAAGTTGCCAGTTTGGGACACAGTTACAATTCCACAATATTCTGATATTAATGTCTCAGCAGATATCATACATCACTCTTCAAGGACTGCACAAGCATTAACTAATAAACAGTAGCAAAAGAGTAGATAATATACACATACTAGCATATTCTCAGAGTCTAATTTTCCTGTGGCGTGGTGCTTTCATATTTATACTGCCATCTTGTGGCCAACTATCTATGGCCTATTACATGATGCTCTTAAGACATGCTTGTTTGAAGAGTCAAAGACAGCAGCAAAGAGGATCTCTTTGTGCTTTTTTTAATCATCCGTGGTGCATCTACATGTGCAATTAATGCGCCTGAATTTTCTTAGCAGAAAATTGGCTCATTAAAGTGCTCTGGTATGCATGAGTAGACATGCACCCCCATCAGGAACAAATTACACCTGATAGGAGCAGCCCAATCCACGGTGCTGGCAGGGGGCACATGGCTGGTCCTGATCCCCACGTGGCTGGGAGAGCCATGCCTGCTGGTGGAGATGCTACCTGCCAATCATGTGGAGATACAGACAATTCTCCCAGCCACATGGGGATTGGATCGGGCCACTTTCTCCACATGCCTGGGATGCAGCAGTCCTGGCTGCCTGGACAGCTCTACCAGCCATGTGCGGATCAGGTCAGGACCTAATCTCCACCTGGGTGGGATGCACAAGTCCCGGCTGCTGGGACAGCTCTACTGGCTATGTGGGGATCAGAATGGGTCACAATCCCCACATGGCGGGGAGACAGTTGTCTCTGCAGCCAGCACACCTCCCCCCTGCACTGCATCTTAGGCAGGCAGCAGCAGCCCCCCTTCTGCCTGGGCTGACCAGAAGCAACTCCCCTTCTGCCTAGGCAGAAGGGGATGCTGGTCAGCATCTATGCATGCGCTACTGCACATTACTTAATGCACTGTTAATCTAGTACCTGTATTTCCTGGTACTAGCAAATGGCACATTAGCCTATTTACTGTGCAGTAAATCCCATGCACGTGCAGACAGTGATGCTTTACTGCACATTAGATTAGTCTAATGAGTAATAAAGCATCTTGTGCAGATGCAACCTGTTTGGAGATATAAACACCACTAAAACTAGAGTCTCCGTACCGAATAAGAATAAGTTCTGTCAGCATGACAGTGATACTGTATGATCTTTTATACATGGATTTATGAAATAGGCTAGCATATTTAATAGCCTCAACATACAGGTCAGATACATTTATTCCTGACTATGCTTTTTTATCACCTACATTAAAAAAAAATTACTATCCAAAATAGATTCCTGTTTGTATTTTAATGGTTGGTGGTTCTTTCTGAATAAACTCGTTGAATTAATTCAAACCCCTTTTTGGCTTGAACGTATCTCTTCCATTGGGCAGCAGACCATTTCAGCATTGTTTAGCATCTGGATAGTTTAGGACAAATTTTGCTCCTGGGGAAGATAAAAGTCCACAGGCTTTAGCTGAAATTGTCTTCAGCTCCACTCAAAATCAGGTGAGTTATTCAGCTGTGGTCCTGTACCTGTCTGCCATGCTGAATCCACTAAAGACAGTGAAATTCTCTAAGTTTATTAACTGGGTGCCAAGTTGCACTTGCATTAGTCACATGCCCTCCATCTTCATAGCGACTCCTACAGATGCCCTGTATTATGCAATTCCATGCATGTGACAAGCAGCACTGACTTTCCCTTAGGACCTGTCTGTTTGTGGGAGATAATTGAGAGGTGGCAGGAAGCTTGTGGGAAGCAAACCAAGAGCAGCGGGAGACCCTGGAGTAGCCTGTGAGGATTAAATCTCTGATAAAGTCTAGGGCGTTGTGACAGGAGTATCACTACGGGAGTCTTTCTAGTGGTGACTCTGCCCTCCTGTTATGGGCCAGCCGCCTGCTTACTCGTCTGCCATGCCTGGATCTTAATTGGTTGAGTGATGTATTAGCGGGAGGTTGCCCACTTTATATGCCCCGGTGCCAGGGGGCGCTATATGCAGCTCCTTTTCCTCCCCTACACCACAGCCCAAGCCTCACAGATGGTACTGACAGGATTTCTGACCTGGGCCTTGATGTGATTTGGCCCTCTCCTTTACTTCACTGGGGCTCCTCACTACCCCCCTCTCACTTGGGGCTCCATGCTTCCCCCTTTCACTTGGGGCTCCACACTGCCCCCTCTCACTCGGGGCTCCACGCTGCCCCCCTTCACTCTGGGATGGGGCCAAATGCACCTCCAAGATGCTGCGCCCTCTCTGGCGCCAGGACCCCCAAGCTATCGTGGAGTCCCTATGAGGCCTCCTCCAACCCCTAATAGCCTCACCTGGTCCTGTGTTCAAACAGTAAACACAAAACACAAAGCCCCTGGGCTATAACATAAAACTAAACTGTCCAGTCAAAACAACATTCATCTCTACCGGGAAAATACTCCAACCCATGGCAGCAACCAGGAGATAGATGCTCATGCAGTCAATCCTCTCCCCTCTCCCCCCTCCTTGGCTGCCGGAGGGGAACTGCCCTCCTGGCCTCCTGCCTGGGCTTAAGAAGAGCTAAGCTCTGCCCCTTCCTGTCAGCAGGTTTTGCTGGTTGCCCCAGCAACCAGCACCTGTGTTGCCCTGGGGACTGGCAGCTGCGCCTCCCCCTTCTCACCACTAGGGGTCTCTCTTGAGCCGTTTCTGTTTTCAGGGCACCTAAGTGCTCTGCTACAGGGGTGTTGGTGTGACAGGGTGTAGAAGGGTATTCATGTGGGAGCGAGAGCTCAAGGTTAGGATTGCTGGTGGAAGTGTGAATTCAGGGCCTGTGATCTTGGGAGGAGCCTCCTTTATGCTGTCCCATTTTGACCTGCTTCATTCTCTTTTCTCAAACCTCACCACACCCCTCCATTCATGCTTCCACCACTAGCTGTGGCCTGAAGTTTCCTGCAGATACTGCTCTTGTCTAGAGCCAGAAGAGGGAGCACAGAGAATATGGACACAGAAACCATGTGCCTTCAAAGAAGCCAGACTCCACAGAGGCCAAGAGGAGCCCTCAGCTTTGGTGGGTTACTGGGCAGCAGCCAGGCTGGAAGCAGGTATGCCAAACATATGTCAGGTGAGGTGTGTAGCACTTGGCAGTTCTTTGTCATTTCATAGACGTTAGGGCTAGAAGGGACCTAAGAAGATCATCAGGTCCAGCCCCTGCCCCAAGGGCAAGAAGTCAGCTACGGTCAAAGGATCCCAGCAAGATAAGCATCCAAACGCTTCTTAAAGGAGTCCAGAGCAGGTGCTTGCACCACCTCTGAAGGGAGCCTATTTTAGCCTTCAAGTAATGAACTGCTTAGATGTCAGAGTTGCAGTTGATGTCTTATACTTGAATTAAAAAGGCCTTCAGTATGGTGTCCCCTGATGGTTTTATAAAAAAACTGGGGGATTGTGGGCTGACAGAGTCCATGGTCAGGTGGGTTGGGAACTGGCTAAGGGATTGAACCCAGACTGTTAGTGGACAGGTCTGTATTGTCTTGGCAGGAGGTGGCCAGTGGTGTCCCACAGGGTTTGGCTCTTGGCCCTGTGCTGTTCAACATCTTTATCAGTGATTTAGATGAGGATGTGGAAAGCACACTGTCCATGTTTGCAGATGATTTCATAGATTTCATAGGCATTAGGGCTTGAAGGGACCTTGGAAGATCATCGGGTCCAGCCCCTCCGCCCCAGGGGCAGGAAGTCAGCTGGGGTCAAAGGATCCCAGCAAGATAAAGGTTCAAATGTCTCTTAAAGGAGTCCAGAGCAGGTCCTTGCACCACCTCTGGGGGGAGTCTGTTCCAGACCTTGGGGGCTCGGACAGTAAAGAAGTTTTTCATAGATTTCATAAACATCAGGGCTGGAAGGGACCTCGGGAGATCATCGACTCCAGCCCCCTGCCCAAAGGGTAGGAAGTCAGCTGGGGTCATAGGATCCCAGCAAGATAAGCATCCAATTTACTCTTGAAGGTGTTCAATGTAGGTGCTTGAACCACCTC